>NC_137073.1:43780267-44380267 GCF_951640355.1 Cnephaeus nilssonii
ATTGATAATGTTCTGGGATTTTGGAATACACTGAAAAATATACTTGCAATGTAAAGAAATGTATACTTTTTAATATATCGTTTTGTATTTAAAGTTTTAGCATGTGTATGTGCTTTTAAAAATCACAATATACATTGTTAGGGAAACAAAGGTACTATAGAAATAGGACAGAAATGCTCTAAGATTTAGGAAGGGGTATCAAGAGCATAGATCACCATCTCTTTGATGTTGGCCTAGGTTTATGGTGAATATACTCCTACAAACAATTATATTTCAAATATTGGATCCTGCAGATAAAAAAATCAACATCAACGTAGTGATTTAATGTCACCAGTAATGATGCTCTCTCTCCAGTCCCTCATAAACAGGGCCATATCATGTTATATTTCTCACAGGCAGATGCTTCTCATGGGTGCCTAACTGCTCAGACAACTGTAATCACTCATCACCTTATCCTTCATGTCTGGCGGACCTTTCTAAAGTGAAAATTTCCTTGGCTTAAAACTCTTCAGGGACCTTCCCCAGTGTCTAGACACATCCTAAACTCCTATACAAGTCTATGAATTTCCCCATAACAAATTCTCCTTCCTACCTCAGTAAAGAACACCTGAAAGTTAACTGGGCACATGGCCATCCTCCCCCCAAAGTCTACATTATCTAGTCTCCGGTGTACCTAGTAGATGTGATATACAATGTAGGCCGAGACAATGGAAGGTATGTATTGGGTACAACTTCTAGGAAGTATCCTTAAGGGAGGGGTTTCCTGACTTTCCAATAGCATGACTCAGTTTTACCTATTCTTGAATTTTATAAAAATGGAATCATATCCAAGATGCACTCTTGTACCTAGCTCCTTTGGCTGAATATGAGGATATAGGGTATTTCCACATTGTTAGATTTGCAGTTTTATTTTAAATAACATTTAAAAATATGTTTTTATTGATTTGAGAGAGAAGCACTAGTGTGATAAAGAAGCATTGATCGGCTGCCTCCTGCATGTCCCCTACTGGGGATCAAGCCCACAATCTGGACATACGTCCGGATGGGAATCGAACCAGCAATCTTTTGATGCATGGGTCTACACTTAAACAAATGAGCCATAATGGCCAGGGCTTAAATAAAATTTTTTAAAAAACATTTTTAGATTTAGTGAATTTTTATAAAAATAGTAAAGAGAATTACTATATATCCCACATTCAGTTTTACCTATTATTAGAATATTAAATTAGTATTGCACATTTGTCATGATTAATGAACCAATATTAATATATTATTGTTCACTAAAGCTTATATTTTCCTGAAATTTCCAGAGTCAATTTCCCTAATGTCTCTTTTCTGTTGCAGGGTCCCATCTAAGACACCACATTACATGTAAGCATCGTGTCTCCTTAGGCTGTCTTGGTTGTTAGACTTGCCCTGTTTTTTTTTTTTTGTGTATATATATATATATATATATATATATATATATATATATATAATATATATAATTATATATATATATATAATTTTATTTTATTTTATTTTATTTTATTTTATTTTATTTTATTTTATTTTATTTTTTACTTTGACAGTTCTGAGGATTACTAGTCAGGTATTTTGTGGAATGTCACTTAACTGGGATTTGTCTGATATTTTCCTCATGGTTAGACTGAGGAGATGTGTTTTGGGGAAAAAAGACCGCAGAGGTAAAGTGCCATTGTTACCATATCACATACAGGGGATTCACTATCAATATGACTATCACTGTTGATCTTAAGCTGCATAACTTGGCTTCATGTAGCATTTGTCAGGTTTCTCCACTGTAAAATTATCCTTCCCCCCTCTTTTGTACCCTACTCTTTGAAATAAAATAATATGTAGTAGTAAATAACAAGTTATGCTACTCAAAGTACAGCATCTTAAGTACTCTACTACCTAGAAACCTACCCAAAAGGACATTTTCCACAGGTCCAATATATGATCTCCATGTAGAAACCCAGAAGAATCGTCGTCTTTTTCTCACTACAACATGCTACTTCTTCAACCCACATTCCCTGACAACAGAGCAAAACAACATGCAATGCCTGCTTCTGATACCTACAATTCTGTTGTTAGTTTCTCGTGGTCTTCCTATTGCTAATTCATTCTTCTTTTACTTATGTTTTAATGTCATCTCAATTCTCATTTGTAAGTATTTATTCAATTCCATTAATCTTTCCTTCAGCAAAAAAAAGGATTTATGTCTTGTTTTCATAATAGGCTATAAACAGAGCCAAGTAATCTGCAATTTTAAAGAGAACAGAAAAGGTACCGGTGTTGGAGACGTTGAAAATATCCAGCATGCTACAGAGATGATGAGACATGCAAATGTTGGCCGGGCATAGTCATAAGAGAGCCACAGGGATAAATACTTGGTTTTAGTCAACAGCCAGCTTTAGATGAATAGGGGGTGGTTGAGATGAATCTTTACTATAAATGAAAGTTATATAAGAAGGCTTTCTATCAAAGGTCTCATTTCAAGTTATTTAAATTCCTCTATGGTTTATGAACTCACAATATAAACCAACTGAAGTATATAAACCAGCAACATCATTTTACTACATGAAATACCTCCAATGACAATGTTCTATCTGAGAAATACAGAAACTAAAGTGCCTTTCCAAATGCCAGGTCAAATGAAGAATATGACTATGCATCATAAAAAATGAGGTAGGCCTAGTTCTCAGCTCAAAAGTTTATGAAATATTTTGACACAAGAGGTAACAGTAAATGAAAATATGTAATTCAATTTTCTGTTGACTCAGGTGTAAATGCAATGGCTACCTCTTAAATGTTCTGGAAAACACTGCACTCCTTGTATGCATTAACCTGCCCCAGCTATCTACCCAATATATCTTTAATCCCATCAGGCACTTTATTACAAATGTGGACAAAATTAAACATCATTCATTACAATATGTTTGACATTTTCCAAACTTCTTGTTCTTAACATACTTAGGTATTTCCTTTTGACTTTTTCCCTCATCAGCTCTGCTATAAATATCAGCACTTTCCAAGGGATTGATATTCCATATATTGGAGTCAAATAAAAACAATAGCCAACATTTATTGAATGCTTACTCTGTATCTGGACTTGAACTAAGTACATTATTTCAATGAGTCCTAATTAGGAGGAAGTTATTATCATTCCTATTCCCCAAAATAGAAATTGAAGATGAGAGAAGTTAGATAATTGGCTTGAGTACTCACGTAGCTAATAATAGAATGCCAATTTTGAAGCCCAGGTCTCTGAGTTCTAACCAAGGATTTCTAGGGCCTCAGCTAAAATGATTTAGCTCCAAGGCTACCGCCCCACCCACCACCACTTCATACAGGTTTGCTGAAGCCCTATCTGAAAAAAGAGGTAGGGCTCTTCTGAGCTTACAGTGAGGGGTAACTGGTCCACTCTACACTTTGGGGACATAGTCTGTAATATTCATCAAGTTCTCAATAAAAATATTTAAAATAAATTTTAATGTTAAAAAAGATTAGTCACTAAAGGTATACTTTATAACTCACTTTACTAAATATTTATAGTATTTTGACCAAAACAAAGAATCTTTTTTAACCATGTTTCCATTTTCCAACACCATTAAGTCTAAATGACTTGTGTTCACAATAAAATCACATAGAGAAGAGAAACTCTGGACCAGCTGGAGACTGGGCAGACTCTCTTCAAATGCCTTGAATTTACTACTAATAAGCTAAAGAAGCCAAAAGAAAAAGTTTCATATATAATGTATGGATCCTAATTGGTTTTAAAATGATAATTTAAGTTTTATTTTGTTTTTACATATATATATATATATATATATATATATATATATATATATATATATATATATATATATATTTCTTATTGTGTTCAACCACTTTATTACCAACAAACTTATATTTGAATTCCAATTCAGTTTTAAAATGAAGGGACATAGCTCTATTTTAATAGTATGTTTATTTTTTAAATTAATTTAACTCTAGTTATAATAACTCAAGAAGCAAGTTACAGTATTTATTCATGTCACAAATATTTACTAATGACCCACTAGAGGCTGGAAAGACTATGCTAGGTCTTGAGAAATCAACAATGAAAGCCTAGTTACTGACCTCAATATTTTAGAGAAACATATGTGAAAGCAAGAGTCACAAAGCAATATGCTACAGAGATGAAGGTAAAATGCAGTGGGAACACATAGAAAGGGAAAGGTTTAGTGTGCCTAGAGGTGAGATGTGGGAGGGTGACAAAGAACATATGACACTTCACTGAGCCAGATGATGACTAGTCAGTTTCTTGGAGTTCCTGTCAGAGGGTCACAATCTAGACAGAGGAACCAGTGTTTAGGGACAGAGAGTCATGTTAGAGCTCAGCATGTCTGTGAAGTAGCCACAATTCAATGTGGTTGCAGAATTACATGTAAAGATGCACAGTGTGGGAAATGAGTCTAGACAGGTAGATAATTAAGGGTTTGTAGGTAACCCAAGGGAGCTTATAATTTTTTCTATAGATTGATGATTTTAAAGATGCATTCTGTTCTGCTCTGGAGATACACTAAAGTACCTTAGGTCACTTAGTGAGGAATACTGGGAAGAGCCTCTGAGATCAGGGCTTTCTTATGACCCATCCCATTCATTGAACTTCACATCTAATCAACTCCATGTAATTGAGATATTACATAAAATATAACTGAAAGAATATTCTGTTGACAAAAAAACTCACACATGTTTAAAAAACAGTGTTATAGGAAATAGGCCACTGTTGAAGAATTTTTAACAGGGAAATGACAGGTTCAGATTTGCAGATCAAAAGGATAATTTGGTGGCTGATGGGGCTGAGACTGAATAGCAAGGATGCTGTTCCAACTGTCCAGGTGAGAAATGACAACAACCTGAAGGGACTAAAGAACAAAGGAAGGGATAAAGAGTAGAGAGGTTTTGGAAGGTAGAACAAGCAGGAACTGGTGACTGATTAGATGTGAAAGGTGAGGCGGAAAGAAAGGATAAGGAAGGCATTAGCATTTCTGGTTGGAGTACAGGACAATATAAGGGAAACCTAAAGAGGGATGGAGTTGAAGGATGGAGCCACGAACAGTAGAGAACAGATGTATTCATCATTTAACATACTGGGTCTGAGGTTCTGGGACAACCAGATAAATATAATCAATATAAAAAGGATGTCAGCCTTGAGCTCAGGATTGAAAATGCCTACGGATTCAAGTTAATGCTCTCCTTGGTTGAGTGATGGAGAGTGAAGCTGCATATGGATGATTTGTCCCTGGCACATTTTTCAGAGACAACAAGGACATTTACTTATATTTGCTGTTTTCATTTGAAGGAATGAAAGTCAACAAGAACAGAAGAAAAACCCAGGTGTTCCTACATAGTCAAGAGCAGATGGATGGATGTCGATAAGCCTGGATGGTGTTCAACTTCCTCTCTATTGTCATCGATGGTGTTCTCCTGTAGGAACACTGCTTGAAGATTATTCCGCATTTCAGGTGGGATAAAGGGCAGTGTGAAACTATGAAAATATTCCCTGAAAATAGGGTTCTCTTTTATCGTAGAAAGTCTGGAGAAATTGTTAAAGAAAAGGACAAGGGAAAACATTTTCTTCCCTTCCCCAGGCATTTTTTAGAAACTATATAGTACTCACATATTTCTGTTGTCACTTATCTAACTGCATTATAACTATGGCTTTTGTTTGTTGCAGTCATTAATCGGTTAGCTCCATCAGACCAGGGATTGTAAGCCTTGGGTACAATGGCTGAGTCTCCAGCTGATACACACAGTTCTCAGTAAACATTTGATGGTTGAATGAAGTGAGGAGGATATATAAATATTTCTGCATGTAGAGAAGACAGGTCAGAATGTACTCAGCATCAGCATAATTTTCCACTAAGTGGAAATTTGGTTTAGTGCTTCACCCTCACCATTTGTCTTTGTTTACTTATTTGATACTACCTCTTTCCTCCTTCCCTATCTCTACCTCTACTCTGTTCCTCTGGTTGACAGGGCATTGGTCTTACAATGGCCTCTTTTTTTTTTTTTTTAGGCAATGGATATTTATCTCACTTACTGCCTCTAGCTTCTGCAGGAAGTCAGCCAAGCAACTGACAGCCAATTCATAGACTGCCAATTTCCAGAATGGCAAAGTGAAAACTGCCCAACCTATAAGCAAGCCCAACCTTCAGGTTAAAGCCCAACAGTGGTAGTGCTAGTGAGACTCAGAGGGCCAGAGGAGAAGACTTGGGCTTTGTTCTTCTTTGTCTTGGTTGCTTTGTTTTGAGAGTAGTGAGGTCATTTGACAGTACTATATGACTTTTCAATAAGGATGAAAGGGTTGGCCAAATGTTGTCCTCTGAAGAAAATAGCAATAAAATTCATGTTCTACATTTGGCTCACATCCTTGTGCTCCATTCACAGACACATGCAACCATTCTAAATGTAATTCCAGGTCTCTCTCCATGTGTACATAGTTAGATAGTGCATAAATGAAGCACAGTCTTTTCTAATATTCTACTGTCTTCTAAACTGCTGTTGGTGAATTACCAAGCTATTATGCAGCTCTAGAATAACTGCCTTCACAAAACCTTTATGTGTGCCTGTGTTGCGTTTCTCTTTCCATATGGTATCAAATATGTTTGCATTAATGCCATCAATGCAAAAATCCTTGCAATATTTATATGTCACTGATTTGAAGTCAGTAAAGTTGATTTTAAATGACAGTAAGGCTATTTTAAGGTGAAGAAGTAAGGGAATCAGAAAAGCCAGTATCATTTTGGGTCTTTGGATTTTGAACATATAGAAAGCAATTCTATAGAATTTTTCACTGAGCTTAATCTGTCAAACTACAGAAGAAAACAGAATGTAATATATACACTGATATATTACAAAAGGAAGCAAAATGTTCTTCCTATTCATTAAAACGTTATTTTCATTTTTATAATCTTATTTGTTTCTAAAATTTGAGTTAAAAAGCAGTAACAACTAACAGACTAAAATAATATTAAAATGATAAAAATAGATTAACTGCATCAAAAATAATAATTAAATATCTCATATCCTATATAATAAAAGGGTGATATGCAAATTGACCATAATGGTGGAACGACCAGAACGACAGCTCAACCAGTCACTATGGGGTGCACTGACCACCTCTCGGTCCCTTTGCCCAGTCGGCAAGCTCCCATCACCCGATGGCAAACGGGGAACTGGGGGTGGGTGGCAGGGGACATGGGCTGCGCCAGGCCAAGGCCCCCACCCTGCCAGTCGCCCCACACACAGAGGGTGACTGGCGGCAGGGGCAGGGCCGGCGAGCGGGTGGGAATGGCCGAACTCTTTGTCCCTCCCCCCGGCTGGCAGGCTCCATCGCCCCATGGCGAATAGGAAACTGGGGGTGGGTGGCAGTGGGGGCGGGGCCAGCTGCAGGCAGCCAGGGAAGATGGCCCTGATTGCAGGCCAGGCCTAGGGACCATATCCGTGCATGGATTTCGTGCGCTGGGCCTCTAGTTTGTCAATAGATAAATATTATGTGTCAAATGGCTAAGCACAAAACAATAAGTCACTTGCTGATGATAAATGTCATTCATTTGCTTGTTCTGAGTTTGTGTAAGACACAGATGCTGAGTTATGTCACTAGATACGGAAGTTTGAAATAAAATCTGTTGCTTTTCCCTAACAAAAATGATTTCAGAATTCCTTAAAGTTAGATGCATAGAAAAAATCTTGGCTTCAAGTCTATGAAACATGTGTCTCAATTTCTCTAAAATAACATATTTCATTGGGATTGGAGTATTTGTCACTAATTTGTCACTTTTTATTTTGGGGTCAGGATTTATAAACAGAATAATAAAAATGTTTGCCCCTTTTCTTCCTAACCAGATAAATAGAGAACTATGTAGACATATAGAAGTAGAGATATTTAAAGGTAATTAGCACATAATAGGCTGTATGTGTGTGTTGCTGTGTGTATATGTGTATGTGCGAAGTAAGACAGTGTAGAAAAGCATTTCACAGCTAAACTGTGAAACCAGACAGCAGACAACCTGGTTGTAAATCTCAGCTTCATTATCTCCTACCTACATAACTTTGAGAAGAACCAGGACCTTTCAGAGTGCCTTTCCTTGAATAGGATTATCACAGAATTTCATAGACTTGTTAGAATTCAATGAATAAATAAATGGAAAATCTCAGAAATGTGCCTAGTTTACAGTGTTATTAAATTATAGATGACAATGATTGAAATTCTTCTAGCCTATAAATTATCCTTAAATATTATCAAATTAACTGCTTAGCTTTTACATATAGTTGTTTTAAAATGTCACAATATTATAACTTCATGACTGATCTTGGTGAAATAACATGTCTTTGGTACCATTTCTATATGTATTTTTTAAAGGTTAGTATGATGCCTGCCAACACTGAAGGAGGAATTCAAGAACTAATGAAACTACCTAAAATCACTAAGAAGGAGGATGGCATATTATTACAGTATTAATATTTCTTTACCTTTATGTGTTACTCTGCATGCATTTTAAGAGCAAACCCACAACAGTACTGTCAAATCAGAGTTCTCTGTAAGAGAGGTCTTTTTTAAAAGTGTGTGGGAGAGAGTGAACTGAAAGCAGAAAAATAGAAAAACATAAAGATAGGGGAAGTGGATTCATCTATTAAGAAAAATATTATGAGAAAAGCAATACTTAAATGGTAAATTACTTCTCTTCCAATCTCTTTCTTTTCAAGCTCAGTAGAAAATGAGTACTTAAGGTCTATATTATGTATGTGCATATATAATCAAGACTCTTGGTATGCTCTAGAATCAACTTTAAAATATCAGCTCTTATTTCACTGTGGTGATCTATAAAGATGAGGTTGCCTCTATTTTGAGTCCAGTAAATTCCTCCTGAAGTTTAATGTTTTAAATAAATCTTTACTATCAGCTTATTCTATTGTCACTGGCTTCTTTATGATAAGAGTCAACTCCTAACATTAAAAATCAGTTTATCTGTTGGTAAGTCCTCAATGTTTATAGAAAATATAGCTAAGCAACTAAGTAATATGGGACACTTCTGTTTCTGAATAGAAAACCTGAGGCTTCTCTAAAATGTATTTTTAGATTTAATAAAACAGGAAAGGGACTGTCCAGGTACTAGAAACAGAAATGTAAGCCCATGAGATGGTGCGAAGGCAAACTTTGTGCTGGGGAGGAAGGTGATTGTTTGGGATTTGACACTCCCGTGGACCATAGACAATGAGGTAGTAGCACCTGCATCCATCAGAATCCTGGAAGAGCTGTAAGCTCTGTGAAGGGGTAGGTAAGAAGTGTATATATTATAAGACACAGGCGCTTTTCTGTACTATGGATGCAGGAAACATAAAATTCTTTCCCCCAGTAACTTTTTAAAAACTTTGCCTGAGTTTGGAATTGAAATTTATAGAACCTGAAAATTGTGGCACCCCCAGGAATAGAAATCATAAAGGCCTGTCTAGCAATGAGCTAGTGATAGTACCTGGCAGAAGTAGAGGCAAGTTTGGTCTTAAGAGATTTTAAAGATTTAGATGACCTTATAATTAAAAAGTGACAAAATATATAAGGAAATAAGCTACTATGATTGAGACTTAGCATGAAGAATAAACAATACAAATAAAAACCCAAGCACTTAAGATAATAAAAATAGATTAAACTGTGACATAAGTATTTTTAAAGTGCCTAATGGCATACATAAAAAAATAGAGCAAGATAATGTGTATAAGTGCAAATAAACTTATAAGCAGGTTAAACATCAGATTAGACGAAGTTAAAGAGGAAAACAGTGAACTAGAAAACAGATGAGAAAATAGAACAGAGTAATATAAAGATTTTGAAATATTAAAAAGTGGTTAAGATATATAAATTATAGAATAAGAAGGAACAACATTTAATAAAAGCTCTCAGTGGAAAGGGTCAGAGAAAGAGAATGAAATTAAGGAAAATGGCAATAGGTTAGTAAAAGAAAGAATGGCTAAGAATTTGTCGAAATTGATGGAAAAACATGAATCCTCTTATAAAAGGGAAAAAATAAGATGTGAGAGTGATTTTTAAAAATCCACATTCAAGGTCATCATAATGAAATGGCCAATGACCAAAGCATATAGAAGACCTTGAAAGCAAACAGAGAGGAAAGACAGATTAAATGCGAAAGAATGAAAGTTAGGCTGACAGCTGATTTCCGACTTCTCAATTGCTACAGTAGAAACCAGAAGTCAATGGGTTAATGTTATTAAAAGGATAAGTGGATGTAACTGTTTGCCTTAAATACTATGCCCAGTAAATCATTATCTAAAATAAAGGATAAATGTTTTTCAAAGAAAAATCAAAGAGACGTCTACTGCCTGTTTGTAGCCAAATAAATAAAGGATGTACTTTAGGAATATGTAAACTGAGTCAGAAAGGAGTGTGAAGCAATGGTGAGCAAATAAGTTGGGAAGTATAGCAGTAAATCTAAATATGCACTGCTAGTATGATACAATAAGTATAACAGTGACTACTTTAGGCATATAAACCAAGACAAGTCTAAAATATTGAACAATAAGGTAGTGAGCAGAATTAAAACATTCTAAGATCCTCTTATTGATCGAGAGACATCCAGAAATACTTTTATGCATGTTAAATTAGCATTTTAGATATATGCACTTGTAGCAATCAAGCATGCATGTTAAAAATTGAATGTAGTCTCCATAAAAAACAAAACAAACCAAAAGCCTGTATTTCAAACAAGTTGAGGGAACTCAACAATGAAAATCAGAGGTTCCTGACTTTAAGATGCTTACTGTTGGATGGGAAAGACAGAGATGAAATTTCATACAACAAAAGATAAAATCTGCTTTATCCTAGAGAAATCTAATCTCTCTTGCCCACATTTTAAATCCTTTCCCCTTTACAGCCTAGGGGGAGAAAGAGTTCCAATAAACTTACATGTTTCCTAGACTTTAAAAAGTGCAGTGGTGGGCTCTGCCAAAAACACATAACAGAAACAGAATCCATTATGCAACATATGTGTGGAGAGCTCTAACAAGTGTCTGCAAACTGGCCAATACATGTGCTTTACATTAAGTCTACCCCACTCAGTCTCACTTATATCCAAAAAAATGACTGTCTTAGAAACAAAATAAATGTAACCAGAAAAATGTTTACATAGTTCCCATGCACACTGCTTTCTGAAAAAAGATACCCAACTTTGTTCCCTTGCTGTCAGCGCATCCGTTTCTGAATGGGAAAAAAACCATGAAGTGAAAACAGGACGACTGCACATAAAAAAACACTTCCAGGCTTGATGCTCAGCCTTCCAGGGAACAATCCATCTTCACGAGTAAAGAACATAAACTCACAAGATAACAGGAAAGTTGAAGAAATGATTATAGGATCCATGTTGCTGTTAAAAGAAGAAATATACACAGCTGAACCAGGACAACAGAAAGGAAATATATGTAATTTAGCAATGTAACTGTACTAAGAATAGGTCATGAGATATTGTTTCAAACAAAACAAACAGAAAAACACGCAAATGGTTCTTTTATTTCTTTAAGAAAAGGTACTAAAAAAGGGAGGGAATGGATCTGTGAGCTTTTGACAAATCTGGCTTTAACAGTAAGTTGTTGAGTTCGTAAGAAATGGACTGGGGTCTAAGGCTTTTAGGCATCAGGAAATGTGCCATTCAGAATATTCCCAGAGAAGAATAACTTGGAGGTACATCAGAGCCAATTCCCTTTTTTGTGAAAGCAGTAGTGTATCTCTCTTCTTTTGATGTATGGCAAGCCAGCAAACAGTTAAATAGCCTATTATACTTCCCTAATTTTTTTTTTTTTACAAACCTGGAAGTCTAGAAATGAAAAATGATGCATTCAGGAACATTATTTTTAAATAGGTATGGTGTATATGGAATCATACTTTTCTCCATCTGTCCAATGTAAGAGGCTTGTTAATGCACAACAAAGACTACTACAGTGCATCGGTACCAAGTCACATTTTAAACACATACTGCATGCAGTTCCAACTTAGTACATGATGTTAAGAGAATCTTATGATAGTAACAAAACTGCTTATGAACCAAGCTATATCTATCAAGCCTCTACAGACTTAAACAGTCAGCACTTATTAATTATCTATTATTTCAACGAGTAGAGAGTATTAGATTGGTTTATGGGTTATGTATGACTAGTATTCAGGAAAACTGAGTAGTAAGCTCACTTCAGCCACTTAAAAATTACATGATTTGGCTTAATCTTTGTATGCCTCTATTACCTAATCTGTAAAATGGGGAAAGTGATAAATGAATTCCCTACATATCATCCAAAGTAGAAATAAGGGAAAATTAAAGGACAGAACATAATGAAGTTGGGTTATTGATTATAAAGGGGTATATTAATTACATATCCAGGGTACATGTAGTGAGTTTTACTGCACTTTGCAGATATTCTTCTATATATAAATCTAATACCATGATACAAATTCCATTTAAACATCTTCATCTAGAGACAAACTTTAAATGAAGTACAGAAAATAAATGTATTTCCAAAGTCAGATGCTCAGCTTACCATATCAAAGTGAAATTATATCAGTACAAAATTTTAAATAAATAAAACTGCCTATTTAATTGCCAATTTATTTTTTATGCTAGGTATAAATGTATCTTTTTATCTTTTTTAAAAAATATTTATTATTTACTTATTTATATATTTTATTGGTTTTTTTACAGAGAGAAAGAGAGAGGGATAGAGAGTTAGAAACATGGATGAGAGAGAAACATTGATCAGCTGCCTCCTGCACACACCCCCACTGGGGATGTGCCTGCAACCAAGGTATGTGCCCTTGACCGGAATCAAACCCAGGACCTTTTGGTCTGCGGGCCGACGCTCTATTCACCGAGCCAAACCAGTTAGGGCCACTTTTTATCTGTTATTCCAATTATGAAGAGAGGGCAGAAAAATATAAAATTTAATATGGATTATACGTTTTTGAATTTGATTTTTAGCTTGCTTTATTTTTATCACTAAACGATGGTCCAGGATACTAAATCTCTGGGCCATGATCCAGTCTGTTTGCTTTTTAACAGATTTATTGAGGTAAAATTTGCATATGATGAAATTTGCCCATTTAAGTGCACAATTCTGTTTAAGTAAATGATTTTAGTAAATTTACAGATTTGTGCAACTGTTGCCAAAATCCAGGTTTGGGACATTTCCATCACCACAAAAAAAAAAAAAAAAAAACTAAAACCTTTCATGCTCATTTGCAGTCAATCCCTATTACAACCCCTAGTTCCAGGTCACCAATAATCTACTTTTTTTGATCTGTATATTTGCTTTTATTGAACATTTCATATAAGTGGAATCATACACCATGTGGTCTTTTTTATGTGTGTTTTTTTACTTAGCATAATATGTTTGAGGTTCATGCATGTTATAGCATGTGTCAGTAGTTGGTTACTTGTTATTGCTGAATAATATTCTATTACATAGAAATTTCACATTTTGTTTATCTAAATATTATCTGATGGACATTTGGATTGTTTCTATTTTCTGACTATTATGAAAGATGCTGTTTTGGACCAATTATAATTACAATCCAGTTATATGGGTGTATACTGCATTATAGATTATAATGTCTAGAGTAGCATTATGCATACATATATGTATATGTATGACTATGTGTATATGTATATGTATGTCTTCAGTGCTTAGTTAGACTTGGGGAAATTGGCACTGAGATACCAAGCCATAAATTTAGACTTTCCAGGTGCTCCATTATTATTATTCTGAAGTCTCCTGGTGAAGAGAGGTAGGAAGTAGAATTGTTAAGAGCACAGATGCTAGAGCTGGGTTCCTTGGGTTTGTAAACCAGTTTACCAGTAACCAGAACCAATTCTAAGTTAGACAAGTCACAAATTTCCTTGGTTTTCTTCACTATAGATTGGGGGTAATGACAATCCTTTATATACTTTCAGTGAGGGTTAGATGATATTAACTATTATAATAGTACACCAAATCACTGTAGAAATAATTTTTAAGAGATTAGTGGTGCTGTTAAAATAGAGAGGTTAGAAGATTTCTGAGTCTATTTTCCCACTAAGAGATGTATCGCTTATTCTTGCTTAATACAATACACAATCAAGCAGAAACACCAGATGGCTTTATATGGGGGGCAGAAATACCGATTTTCTTGTCTGGTCATTTATCCCACAGTCACTGGCTGAGGAAGAATCTTTACTAACCCTTTCTTTCAAGACAGAACACCACTGCATCCAGAGACAATAGTAGAATTAGGTTTCTGTCAACCAATGAACACTCATTCTTTTTGCTATTACATCCTCTGAACCTGAGACTAGCCACATAGCAGGAGAAAAGTAATAGCAAATAAAGAGAAAAGGCAATGACATAGCTTCTCCAGCTCAATTTACTTATTTAACAAATAGACATTGTATATTATATGCCAGGAATAGTTCTTATCCAAAAGTAACAACTCATTTAATCTTCATGACAATCCTATCAAGTAGTATTTATTTATTACCTCCAATTTCAGATGAGATAACTGGGGCACAGATAGGTTGAGTAATTTGGCCAGTGTCACACAGCTAGTAAGTACAGAGCAGATTTCCAAACCAGGCAACCTAGCTCCAGTGTTTAGTTTGCACCTCTATGCTTTGCAACCTCTTTTACTAGAAGAAACATCTGACAGAAGTAGGAAATTATTCCCAGGCAAGAAAAGTAGAAGCATGATCAGTTTGTTCTGCACACAGAGTAATTTTCTTTAATTGTACTACTTGATTAACTTTAAGCCACAAGAATAAGCTTCTTTCAAAGATGAGCGAAATGAGGAAGGTGAAATTATACCCTACTTTCAGTTTCATCTTAAATGTCCTCATCCAATTTCTATAAATTTAACACTAAACAAGCCCAGGATTTTCAAGTTTATGATAAGATTCTTCATATGTCCTAATCTGACCATAAGAAAGGATCCCTAACCTGAACATAAGAACATTGTCTTTCTTAACAATCATTGCTTCACTACCTGTGAACTGAGAAAATAGATCCTCTGTGGAAAACAAAAATCCCAATTGTGAAAAGTATTGCACAATTTATGTAGTTCTACATTAATGTTTTAAAGGCTCTGAAAAGTCCTGATGTATAGGCATCTGACTAAAATTTTTTAATGTAGTTTTTCTCAAAATATTAAACAATGTTTCTGTTGAAGAAGAAGCAGAATAAGAATTGGCTTTTCCCCTATATAACAACTATTTACCTGTATTGGAAAACACTGCTCTAGAGGTCTAACTAATCCATAACAAATTAATGCAGTTATCTCTTAATCTTCTGATGAAACCTTCTTTTAATGCAATTTCTGAGGCCTGTCATGGGAAAGAGGACAGTTAATAAGGTATAATCACATGGGTAAGTGTAAAGATAATATTAAAGTAATATTCACTAACATTACTAGGCATTTATCATGCTCTAGACATTAAGAGTTCTACATGGATTATTTCATTCAATGCTCAAAATAACCCCTAAAGGCAAGTATTTATTATTAATTGTCATTTTGCAAAAGAAGAGTAATGTGCACAGGGTATACACTTAATAAGAGGTTTAAAGCTGGGCTTCAAATTCAGACATTCTAAATCCAGAATCCATATTCCAATAATCACAGCACTGCCCAGCATGTGCCAGCAATCATCTCATGCACACATGCAGAATCCCCAGGAATAAACTAGGAAGTAGATAATTATTAAAACTACCAAGAAAAATCTAGGAATGGTAGATATGATCTATTCACCATAGTTTGTTTATGTGAACTCTTGATACTTTTGCGATTATAAAACTTCTCCACTAATATATGTCTGTTTTTCTCTTTACTAAGAAGTGTGATGATTGGAACTTTTTTCTTCTTCTCTATCCTAAAATAACTCCAGTGACAGCACATTTTCAAATGGTGGTATATTCTGTAAACAGCTGAAAATAATAAAATATATCTGCAGTCAAAGCACTATTTCATATTATCCTTCATTTTTCCATGGAAGAATTATTCATACATTGATCCCTAACCCCAAGATATAAAATGTGTTGTGTTTGTAAGTGAACAGTGCACATTTTTGTATTGTTTTCTCCCTGCTGCAAACTTTTCAAAGTGTTAGCATTAAGGCTCTGCAAATCAAATTCTATTTTGACATATAGCCTTTTAAAGAGCAAAAAAGGAAACAAGGCAAAAAAAAGCACTAGATTTAAAGCCTGCAAACAGTTGCTAACATATGGAATTTTGACTTCTAAAAAATGTACACTTTTCATGCTCTGTTCTCACAAAACAATACCAAAGCAATGAGTAAGACCTTTCTTCAGATATCTGTAGCTTCTTTATCCTTTGGTAACCTCCTTAGAGTATCTGAAGATGGAAAAAGAAGGACAAATTGATCTGTAGAGTCTTTTGCCTTCACTCTATACATACTGTGCTGTTACTTTTCTAGATGTTGAGGGCTTGGTAATGAAAAGGAGAGATGAGGCCCATACCCTTAAGGAACTTCTATTTGACATGGAGGAAACACAATCAAGAAGGGAGAAAACAAAAACTTAAACAAGGTATCACCAAGTGGCAAGTGCCCTGAAGAAAACTACAGATAAGTCCCTGAGAGACAGTGGTCCGTCAAGAGATGAAGTGTGTGAGTGGGAGTGAAAGAGACACATGCGGACAACTAAATCTCAGGCTAGGTGTGAGCAAAAGCACTTCTGAAAAGGTAGATATGAACCGAGACTTAATAATAGAAGGATCCAGCCCTGTGCATACTAAGTGCAAAGGCCCAGAAGCAGAGTGTGAATCAGGGGCCCAAGACTGATAGGAGATAAGTTCTGGGGTTAGAAGAGTTTACAGCGATTGATCAGAAGGTAGCTAGCCAAGGTAAGGAGACTGAAGGAGCTCTAGGGGCAATGAGGAGTCATAAAAGTTTTCCATGTGTGATGATGCTGGTCCTTTTATATTTCAAAAAATCCTGTTTTTGCTGCTCTGAGTGAAATGGACTACAGGGGGGCAAGGGAGGAAGCAGCATCTATTCAGGAATTTGTGTAAGCGCAGTCTAATGAAATGATGAGGATAGCTAAAGCAGGTGCAGTCAAGTCAGCAAAAAAAAAAAAAGGATTCAGGATACCTTCTGGAGGCAGGTTTGACAAAAATTTTTGAAGGATTGAACATGAGGGATGAGTAAAAGGGAGGAAGCAAGAATGATACCAAGAGTTGGCCCAGGAAACTGGTTAGATGATGGAGTGACATTGAAGAAACTAAATGAGAAAGAGAGTTGTGGGCCTGGGTATATATTCTTAATTTTGACATAATTAGTTTGAGATGCTTATTACACATCCAATGGGGACAATGACTGGGTTCAGGGAGAGATACATTTGGAAAGCTATGAAACTAGATAAGATCAGCACGAATGGGGGATGGGGTGGAGAAAGTGGAGAGGCTGAGTGGGTAAGGGAATGAGGCAGGAATGGGGAGAAAAGAAGAGAGAGAGAGAGAGAGAGAGAGAGAGAGAGAGAGAGAGAGAGAGAGAGAGAGAGTATGTGGGCCCTGCAACATTTATAGGTTGAGAAATCAAGAGGATTAAGCAAAAAACACTAAGGAGTGGTGGCCAGTGAGGTAGAGGGAAAATGTAAATTTAGCTGTTCTATGCACCTTGACAGATAACATTCTCACAATAACCAAAATGCAGTGCTCTCTGGCATTTTTCATCTACATCATTACTAGTATAGTCTGTTCATTGACTTATACCATAAAACTACTTGCTAGCTGATTGAGGTTGGATGTAAATAATAATTCTCCAAAACAATTTGTACAACGTTTTGACTGAACAACAAAATCGAGAAAGACCATCTCATAAGCACACCTTCCTGCAGGTTATTAACCACTGCACACATCTGTGTAGAATTGCAACATAACCAGCCGTGAAGCTGATCTTCCTGTTTCACCATTGCAACCGCTGGCCTTGCTGTCGCTATGCTCCATAAGTCTTCCCTGTTATCATATCCGACGTTATGCTTTATGACAAATACATCTGAGATAAATTTCAGTCACTGTTTTATTATGGAATTATATAATCTTGCAAAGTTCTGATATATATTTCTCATATTTTCATGTTATTTCACTAACTAAAACAGCAGACTTTGCCATGGCTTTCCAACTTGTACATTCCTTCTTCAAAATTCGATGACTATTAATCAACACATTTCAGTTTCTGAGCCACATTAATTTTAGCTTCTCTCTATGTCACTATTCATCCTGATTTCATAAACTGAATTTATTATTTTGCATCCTGTGTGATTTACCTCCAACTAACTAGTCTTGTTTATTTTCTTCATCTTCTATTAGATGCTGAACATATTAGGGGCAGAGCTGTGTCTTACTAATCTTTACATTCCTTATTTCTAGCAGAGTGCCAGTACAAAGTGCATGGTCAACAGGTGTTGAGTGAATGAATGAAGTAATCTACTAGACTGGTTCAAATTGTCCTTTTTCAGTTTGACAAAATGATAAAGACATCAAAGGACTGCTTTATTATATTCTAAATTGGACACTTAGGAGAAATGTTCCTGTTGCTAAGATTCTTAAGTCCCCCAAATGTTCTTATCTCCTTTTCATTTCAATTTGTAATTTTCATCATTATGCGAGTATAATAACAAACCATTCTGAATGAAAACTGCTATTCAATTGCCCTATGAATTTTTTCTGTCCTTAGGAACTAGCGATACGGTTAAACTCAATAGTAAAATTAAATGTTAGATTTTTCTCTTTTGCTCCATGTGGCAAAAACTTCTTATATTTTAACAAAATTTATAGTTCCTATAATAACTGTAAAAAGACATTGAAAATCTAATACTATTTTTACTTGTTAACTTAATTACTATTTAAACAGTGAATTCACCTTTTTAAATCAACCAAACTCAGTTGAAACATTTAAATATTAGACCTAAATTTTTTTCTAGAAAAATTATAAATGAGTTTGAGAGTTTCAGTCACTGTCTGATGAGTAGACCAGAAATCTGAAGGGTGCAGAATACTTCACTGGAGGGAAGACCCTGTCTGTTTGTAGACTATCAAGATTTTTTCCAGGGGAAATACTGAGACTACAGTGCTCTGCTTTTTCTATAAAAGTCATATCAAACAGAATACATGGAAACTAGGTCCTGAATTCTCTGGAATTAAGTCAGCTAAAGGTCTTAGGAACTCAGATCGAATAGGTGACTTGCAAAATAATATCAAGCAAATTAATATTAGAGCTAGAATTTGAATCTGAGAAATCTTAGTTTCTGGTCTTACATGATCTTCACCACATAATTTATATTGGATACATCATAGCTTCATGGTCAAGTCACACAATATAAAAAGAAAGGAAATTTAGAAAATAATTCTATGTATTTCTTCATGGGCCTTGTCTATCAATATAAATATTTTTTAACCTCTTGATGCTGACTTAGTCAACAACTTATCCTTACTTTCCTCTCAGTATTTTTCTCCATTTACATAATGCTCTAGCTTCTATTTTACTTACCGTTAAAGTAGAATTTTATTAAGAATCATGGATGGAACTGGAGAGCATTATGCTAAGCAAAATGAGCCACTCGGAGAAAGATAAATATCACATGATCTCACTCATATGTGGGATATAATGATCAACATAATTTGATGAATAAGAATAGATCCAGAGACAAATGGCAGGGGAGCGGGGGTTAGAGAGCAACCAAAGGACTTGTATGCATGCATATTAGCATAACCAATGGACACAGACACTGGGACAGTGGGGGCTTGCCCGGGTGGGAATGGCTGGGGGGGTGAGGGACAGGGGTCAAGCGGGGAAAAAAGGAGACAAATGTAAAACTTTAGACAATAAGTAAGTAAATAAATAAATAAATAGAAGATAAATGTAGCTAAATTCCAAATAACATTCCCTTCTTGTGTTACAATTAGGTCGTATTAAAATGAAGACTTAATTCATAGCTCCTAACAAACTATTAAAATTGCTACAATCCCTTAACTGGAAATAGTTTACTAATTACATTATTGAATTCACTGTATGCTAATATTGAAAGTTTATTCAACAGGTTCTCAACTGCAAAGAATAATACCATTTAGCGGAATTCATTTTAAACAGAATATTCCCAAATGCAGGACATAAGGATACAACTGATTAAAGAAAAATAGCACTTGTAAACATGTCACTATATCCCAATATTTGACATTATCCAAACATAATTTTTTAGGTATAATAAATTCACTCTTCAGATTAAATAGTTGACTTATCATGGTATTGTCCAGATTTTATCTAGATGTGGAAAATGTAGTATCCATGTTTAAAACAAATAATTTCTAGAGTCTTATATCTATAGAAGCATTGAAATTAAATTACAGCTCCAGAAGCATGAGGGCTTAATGAGAAACAAAGCTACATTCTTTCCTATATGGAAAAATACTGGGACCAGTGAACCCTTATTGGCAGCCTTTCATGGTGGGAAATAGAAAATTGCAACAAAAGAACACTGTTGACCTTGACTGTACATGTTTTCACTTCACTAGGAATTCCCAGCTGTTAAAGGTGATGATCCTTCTTATGGTCACATATGTTGTAGCCAAGACTATCCTGAATTATGAATGAGTTCTATGTACCACAAAGCAGTATTTAAGAAAAATTGATCATTAACTCAATATTTAACTTTAAACAAACATTTTATGTATTTTTATCGTTTTTAATGGCCAAATTTATTAGTTTCTTATAGTCAATATAAATAAAGATAAATTATCAAAATGTAAACTAATTTTATTCATAGAAAACATATATATTCATGAATTAATTGATACTGGCACCTTGGAAGTCAAATCCTACCGTTTGAAAAAACACCATATATGTTTCTTAAAATATTTTTTGAGTCTTAGAAACAAAGAAAACATTGCTGAATTTCATGAGGTTATTATACATATTTTCCTCTATGAAAAAGACAGATTGAAAATATGACAAGTTATATGGTGATCACAATTTATATAGTGTGATTATTAATCATGTTATTCGTGGTCATTATTTAATAACTTTAATACTCAAAGAGATCTAATTGTTAATAGAAAATTGTGTATGTATTTTGAATAACAAATGATATACTGGACTTCCATGTTTCTTAGAAATGCTGGTGTGTGATGTCCACATTCCTGCAAACATCACGTTAAGATGGGGCTGACCTTCTTGGCATTTCCTGGTGTCCTGCTGGCACTGTCTGCCTGTGGCACTGTGTCCCTGTTTCATCATGTGGGGAGGTGGGAGTAGGTTATGGAGCTTCTGTTAAAAAAATTAGAGAACTTTTAAAAATGCTATATTTACTTTAGACTTTCCAAAACACACTGAAATAAACAGGTACAGGAGCTTATGAATGGGGGTGGAACATTAGTCAGTATGACGGAATAGGCTAGGCTGATGGAGATGTACACACGAATAGGAGTTAATATATGAACCACGTACGTGGGGACATGCATGTTAAGAACTGCATACTGTGAGTGAAAACTTAACAACTGTGGTACAGATCAGTCAATCAACCAAGTCTTCAAGAATTTCACTGAGAACCTGTTCTTTCTGAGAAAAGAATGCTAAAGCAACTCACTGGAAACTTTCCTGACATTAACACTTACTCATTAATCAATACTGTTTCAGTATTGCTGCCCAGTGATCATTAACAGACAAAGGAGCACACCAGCTTTAGGGACAATAGTCCGGAAGGGAAGAGCAGTCAACCATGTCACAAAAACAGATAGAAACACCCTCAGTAAAGTGGAGGTGTAGAATAGCCTCTTGAAATGAGAGAGGTATCTTCAAATCAATAAAGGGATGCCTGGCCTGAGGGAACCTAAGCTTATTGTATGAGGTGCTAATGGGCTGAGCCAACCTCAGAAAAACATACCCTAGGTCTTGTGAAGCAAAGACTAGCCTATCTGAGTGGCAGAACTGGTTACAGCAGCGCCTACGTGATCTCTTGGTAGTAATACTGCCAGGACTCTAAGTACCAGAGGGCAGTGAGTCCAGAGCCTCTGACTTGGGAGGTTGAAGCACAGAGCCCAAGGTCCTTGCGGTGGCTGCATCCAATTCGGAGATGCTAGATGGTTGCTCCCCAAATGTGTAATCCCTCGCTCTTGCCTTAAGCCTTTGGTGACATATTCCCCAAACTCTGCAGTGACTGAGGTTTGTTTAAACTAGGTATGAATAAAAAGACAGGAGCTTAAGTCATTTAGTTTGCACAACCATTCGCTCACGGTTGTATCCCTTGGCTTTGTCAGTACTAAGAACACCCAGATGAGTGAGAAAGACGCCTTCCTCAAGGAGCTCCAAAAGAGCCAGCCTGGGCAGGGGCTGAGGAAGGGTGCAATTCCCTCGGCTCCCGTTGCTTCCCATGCTGCTACTGATTTTCTTCATCAACAATAACCTTGACTATTTAGTAGAGGAAAAGCAAAATTGTACATATAAATAAGCTCAAGGTGTTTAATTTCATTATGCATCCAGTCATAATGAATGCTCATTCATCAACTACTCACTGAGCACCAATTACATGCCAGGAGCTCTTCTAGTTTTGGGGAATAAAACACCACGAATCCCTGCCCACGCTTTTATTACAGACATGTGCATTATGGGAAGCATTTTCATTAATAATGAATTGTAAAGTCTGAATGCAAAACCATGATTTTAAAAATGTTCCAAATGAATAGCATTATGCAGGCACTATTTAATTGTTATTAAGTATTAAAAATTTTATGGTTCAAACACTTAACAAAGTGAACAGTCAAAAAATAAGGTGAGTAATCAAATTACCCAACCACATTTCACATTAAATACTCTTAGCGATACTGGCAAAAATCTGAGATTCATAAAGTTATACTGTTAGAATGGAAAAGCAAAAGAATGGTAAAAATTATGTTATCTATATTAATACTTCTGGTGAAATATACACACCTCTGGTCTTTCCTCCCCACAAAAAAATATTTGCCCAAAAAGCCATTAAAAAAGAGCCGTAAGGATTTAAGAAAGAGAATATAGATTTTTCTGTTAACATTACTATATTATTCTTCATGCCAAGACACTGAGAAAGGAGCAGGAGTGCTGGCTTTGTGACACACGACAAGGTATTTACTGCCCTATTGCCTCTCTTTCCTCATCTCTGAAAGGGAGGTAAAAAAAAATCATACTAACTTCATAGGGCTAAAGTGAGAATGAAATGAGCTAATACATGGGAAAGATTTAACCCTCTTTAAAGCACTTAAGTGTTTGCTCTCATTCCTGTTATTAAATTGAAGAGCAGTGCAGTAACAATGCATGTCAAAACCTTCCCTGGTAGAGATTCTCACCAGACCCACAATAAAGAATTCTGAACCCGGCGCCCATACATTGTCCTCCATCTCAGTGTCACACAGTCTCCAGGCAGCACAGCGGCAGGCCACACTGCTCTGGTTGGTGGCCATACTTCCCTCCTCACAGCGAAGTGAAAATGCCAGATTCTAGGTGTGCTGCCAGAACCCCCCAGCTTCGTAATTGCCGCCACTTTTTTTTTTTTCTTTTTCCATTTGACAGTATAGATTCTGTTCTGCTGTTTGGCAGAGATTGCCTGGCTTTGCACAGTGGAAAAAGCTATTACCAAGCCACTCCAGCCAAAACTTGTGATCTTATTCAGCAACAGGACTTTTCTGCCAAGGACAAGCTGAACAACTCCTTCCTTCATTCCCCTCGTGTGCATCACACACAGTCTCAGGCGAGGCTAAACCCAAAGTGGAAAGGGTTTGAAAATTACCTGGGAAATGTTTGAAGTAAATCATTAACCCGGGTTTCAAGTATCCCGAGTATTCCTGCCCATTTCAGAAGGAAAATGTCTAAACTTGATACTTGGGAGCAGCCATGGGGAAAAGACAGAAGATGACCTGAATCTCGTAGAGGAGAGAGTACCAAACCTGAACTCTTGACAAACGCACATTCACATTTTGGCCTTTGCAGAATTTAATCAATGCCCACAATCTGTTTTGATAATCCTGCCCTGATCATTTGCTTGTCCTGACAACTATGAGTTGAAAAAAAAAAAAAAAAAAAAAACCGCCCCTGATATAAGCACAGATTTTGAATAGGTTTTTCAGGAATCCTGGGTTTTACCCTGAGCTTGCTACATTATCATGTCTCCCTTGTGATCAGCAACATACATCTGTAAAACATGTCACATGCACAGGGTCACAATCTAGTTCTAGAGAAAAACATGTCTCTATATTAAGCCATCAGATTTACTTAGGAATCATATGTACACCCACAACCCCACAAGTTACAAATATTCATCAATTGAATCCAAGTGTGTGAAAGGGCTTTGCTAAGGAAAGCTCCATTCAAATTCTAATCAGTATCCAACTGGCTGCACTTAACATTTCTTCAGGGAAGTGATAACCTCTTATTCATCTTTATAACACCACTATCTGAGAATCAAAGGCGATTTCTTTATTGGCTAAAGAAAAAAAACTTAATTAAAGCACAGCTCTCAGGCTAAGCAGCAGAGGGCTGGCTATTGGACTCAGTCCAGATTTCTTAAATGAATCAGGTGTCAGGGTATAAAGAAATAAATTGTAGGGTTAGTGTAATTTTCAGTGACTGTAACCTAAATGATGTCTTACGGTTTTAAAGAAAAGTATTTATCAAGTATCAGCATATTATTATGCAGAGTACACAAAGAACCCCAGAAAAGCCTACTACATAAATACATTTTAAAAACTAGATTTAATTATATAATAGACTGGACCTATAAAGCAATCATATAAATGAAATCAAACACTCAAATTGTGGATTATACTTTAGTTATTTTGTTCCAAATGAAAGGTAAAATAGATTATCTAACTAGCTTTCCTATAAATTGTTTGTTTGCTTGTTAATCCTCACCTGAGGATATTTTTTCATTGAGTTTTTTTTTTTTTTTTTAGGGAGAGTGAAAGAGAGAAGGAAAGACAGAGAGAAACATTGATGTGAGAGAAACACATAGATTGGTTGCCTCCTTCACGCACCCAGACCAGGGCCTGGGTGGGGAGGAGCCTGCAACCAAGGTACATGCCCGTGGCCAGAATCAAATCCGGGACCTTTCTGTCCACAGGCCAATGCCCTATCCACTGAGCCAAACCAGCTAGGGCCTGTAAATTATTTGGAAACATGTTTGGGATATTTAAATCATGAATTTTAGCAATATGCTTACAGAATTATTGGAAAAAATACAAAGTCTGACCTTTCATAAGACAATTTAAGATTTAAAATTTATACTCCAAGATTTAAGAGAAAGAAACAAAATAGGAAAAAAAGAAATTTACGCTTTGAATTTTGAACTAATTTCAACTTATGTGCTAAGTTGAATTATAAAATCTGACCATAAAATGTAATCTTTCTCATTTAAAAAATACCTAAAGTATGCATTCCATGAGTATTCAAGACACCAGCATTTAAACAACAAAATGTGATCTTTGTTTTAAAATTCATGCATAATTACTAAGTTTGCTTCACTCTATTTAGACTGGGGCAAGATGCATATATCCAAGCTTCATGTATAAATTCATGTGTAAACAATAGCCTTACGGTATATGCTTTTTATTTTTTGCTGAACTGCTAACTGGATGTTTTTCCCATAATCTTCACAAAGTACACCCAATGCTCACGTGTTTGTCCAATAAAAATTTGTTTCAGAAAATAGTAGAGTTAGAGTGACCTCTTAACTAATCTATCTCTTCAGTAAAACAAAAATGTGAGTTTTCAGGATCAAAATATGATCATGTCACCTGAGGGCTCAATTTCAACAAATATCTGCACTAATACTCAAACTGAATAGGACTCCAAGATTTTGTAGAATATTAGATACATACTTCACCGAGTAATTCAATAAAAAGAATGGCAGTTATTAGCATTTTAGGACACAAAATAGCATATTTGTAAAAAGAATAAAATCCAATAATAAATATGTATTACAATTTTGTTAGTTCTAAAGTATAAACGATAGTTTATAGCTAAAAACTCATGTTGACACATCAGACATTCACGGTTTAAATAAAGGGAGAGTACAGCTTTGAAACAGAATGCTCTGAGGCTCTTGAATTTTGAACCAGTTACTTTGTAGTATAAGGGAAGTTATTCAACTAGAACTGACAAACAGATGGACAACTATGGTGAAAGCCTCCGTCTCTCCCCCACCCCGCCCCAAATCTGTACATTACATGGTTAGAAACCGCTTTTGTACCTGCCTTTGCAGCAGAGTTGTTCAAAGGGCTAAAATGAGCCTGCGACACGCGCCACACGCATCTGGGATTAGGATGTAGCAGAGCTGCCTGAAGATAAATGTCCTCGTTTACAGAATTTGTGCAAAGCAAAGGACGGGCCTCGGCACCAAAAAGACCAGCTCCTCGTGGGGCCTGAGAAGTTAGAAATCCAAGTGCAATGCGAAAACATAATTCTGGGGCTGAGGCAACAGGGGTAACAGAATCCAAACTAGTAGCTTTTTGAAGTTTTAAATTATTCTCTAGGAACAGTCCAGGAAAATGGGAAAGACAATAGAGTGGAGATTTCTAGATAACAAACATGACAATTTTTTTACTATTCCAATTTTAATTGCAAGAATAATATGACATATACATACACATTACTCACATATACCTCATTATAAATAAAAAAATTTTTTAAATGTTGGAGTAACTCAGATTTTACCTAGGAGGAAAAATGGAATAACTGTATAAGATATGCTTGGCTTTGAACACATTTTCATAGCTGTATTACTGTATTTTAAACTTGAAACTTTTCATTGTCTAAAGCTTGAATAACTGGCACATCATTACTAGTATATCTGTTTACAGAATAATCTGTCAAAGAACCCCAAGTAATTTGGAAAAAGAAGCCAAAATTGGTTAACTCAAAGAATATCCTTTCTCATGGAAGAGAAGCAAATAAGTTTTAGAATATATGGAATTCCTAGGATTACTAGTCAACTCTCTTTTAACTATAAGATGTTTCAAGGATTAATTTTCTTCACAGCATACTGAGATCTGCAGGAGAGATTCTATTTTTTACATACCTTTATAATTACAGAAGAAGTATAATGGGAATGAAGATCTGTTCGCATTCCAAAAATCCACCAGAAATATGTTAACCCCATTTTATTTTCTATGGGTCAAACATACCATAGAACTAAGGATCATGGCAGGAATTAAGAGATGAAATACCATCTAGAGGTTTAGAAAGGCTTAATAATGATCATAATATACTTTATAAAGAAATGCAATTTTATAATTAAAAATAGGTTAGTAAAATTTGGCCTTCTAGAAATAATCCTATAATTAATAGATGAAAATAATTTTATTCAGTATATTAAATCATTAATTAGTATTCTAGCCATTGTTCTGAATACTAAAGTGCCTGCAAAATTTGGGCCAGTAAGCAGTAAATAACTTCACCTTGAATACATGTCTACATTTTTGTTTTTGTTTTTGTTTTCACATTAGCTGAATAGCTTTGCATTAACTATTTTTCACTTCTACCTTCTGTTTTGAATACTAATGTAATTAACCTAAATTCTGAATATTAGTACTGGTTTCAACCTTCCTAAGTAGGAAGGGCTCAGAGGCAGGAATATAGTTACAAAAGTGGGCCAGGGAACTAATAAAAAACCCTGTCTTGCATAGTAAGAACAACATTTTTATTTAAAGCACTAGGGGCCTAGTGCACAAACTCGTGCACCTTGAAAGGAACTGTGGGCCACAAGGCTGCAGTAGGCACAGGGGCGGGTCTCGGCCCATCCTCTGTACCCCCCGCCAGCCCTGCCCGCTGTGGACCCTGGTCCCCTGTCTGCCAGCAGCCCTGCTCCTTGCCATTCCCATGCACTGGCCGCACCGGCCCTGCTCGCACCCACTGACAGCGCAGAGGAATTGGGGCCAGTGCCAGCAGTGGGTGTGAGTGGCAGTGGTTGCCCCAATTACCCCTCAGGAGCAGGGGGAGGTGGAGAAGCCCTCAGGGACGATCAGGGCAGGCAGCCACCACTCACACCTGCTGATGGCACTGAGTGACTGGGACCAGCACTGGGCACCGCAGCAGGTGTGAGCGGTGGCTCTGGCGCCAGCAGTGGGTGCAAGTGCCAGGTGGGACAGTGGCGTGCGGGAGCAAAGAATTTTCAGTAACCACCAGAAGCTTGCCCCGATGACAGCGACCAGCACCCTGCCTTAGTCTGGTGCCCCCGCTCAGCTCACCTGCTCCACCATCCCACTGCAGCCAACGCCCACCATGTTCCGCACATGCCCTCTGGTGGTCAGTGCACGTCATAGTGACTGGTTGTTCGGTTGTTCCGGTTGTTCCGCCATTGGGTCTATTTGCATATAATCCTTTTATTATATAGGTTAAGCTCATTTGGAGGGGCTGAGGGTAATGTAGCAATGAAAAATATACAAAGAAGGTTAAATCTTACTCTATTCTAACAGAAACTTCTGAAGTTATCAATTGAGGTTCAAAATGAAACAAGTGGACATATTTCCAGAAAACATAAGGGAAGGACTCTAACCAAAATTTGCCGCCCTTTTCTTATGACTTTAAGATACTGCAGTCTATAAACATGCATCCCAAAGATTACCATTGCCTGCACGATGGTGACTTTGCTGTAGCAAAGAAGATCTGTTACCCACTTGAAGAGTGAATTCAAGAAAGTAGTGATCAATGATATTTTAAAAGTAGATCTCCAAATATCAGGTTTGCTACTATTGATTTATATCTTCATTTACAGGGGGAGGTGGATTAGGAAAGAATGAAAATAACTCAGCTATGTCAAATATATTTATTTTGTGTATTTCCAAAATTTACCTAATCATACGAATTTTATTGTTTAATACACAGCTTTTAGACTTCTATCAAAGTTCAACTAAGCCACAGTCTCCTGGGGAGGAACCTAGAGAACTAGATTAATAAGCATGTATTTTATAACCAAACAAAATTGGGAAGCCCTGTTTTATTTTTTCCCTTTTTCCTTTTGACTCCCTTAACCCATTTCTTTCCCATCCTCACGCTTTGCCTCTGGCAACCACCTATCTATTTTCTGTATCTAAAAGCTGTTGTTTTGGATTTCTGTTTGTTCTAGTTTCTACATATAAGAGAGATCATATGGTACTTGCCTTTCTTTGTCTGACTTATGTTGACTTGTGTCACTTAGTATCATGCCCTTTAGTTCAATCCATGTTGTTGCAAATGGTAAGATTTCATATGGATGAGTAACATATACTAATATATATACCATAATTTCTTTATCAATGGACATTTAGGTTGTTTTCATATCTTGGTTATTATAAATGGTTGTAAGGAAAATAGGGGTGCATATTTAAAAATTTAAAGAGTTTTCTTGTTTCTCTAAAGTGAATTTCTCAGAATTAAAACAAAACATATATAAGTAATAAACTCTGGAAAAACACAACAAATGGAAGAAAATAAAACCACCACAACAAAAATGCTTTCTGGCATGATTTTAAAAAGACAGTGACAATCTCCCTTGATATGTGTTGGGAAATGGGGAAGCACCTGTGGGAAATTGCTATTTATGTGAAGTGACTTTGAAAGAATGACTGACCATGAACGTGATAGCGGACTGTGAGGCAGACAGAGTCAGGGTCCCTCCCACAGCATCAGAATCCCAGCACAGCTCTCATCTCCAGCTCATCTGTGCTGACAAATAGCTGAAGGTCCCAAACTAAAATCCCTGTGTAGAATGAAAAAATCCCGAAGTGAAATAGTCATCTCCAGAGTGAAAACAATGAGAACAATTTGTTTTTAGTTCCTTCCTTTCAGTGCTAACAAGATAAAAATGATCACATTTCACATTATACCACTGCATGTGGGGCATGGTATGTGAAAAAAAATAAACAGTAAGGACTTTTCACTTTTCATTTTAAGGTGAAAAGAGATACTCTATCTTTGAAAAGTGATAAACTAAGATATACATTTCACAATTGGATACATGAAGGAAGTTGTTATAAATCATGGTGGCATTTTACTGCTTCAAATACCTTCTTGAAACAATTGAAGGAAGCACCACCATTTACAAGTATAATGAGGCAGTTATAAAAGAGAATTTACTAATGGTTAACATTTCTCACTCACAAATCTAATAGAATAAAAGGCTCTTCCTTTCAAATTAGGTCCTCAAATTATTTCCTACATTTTGAAAATTATTTAACACAGCTTTTAATGTTTGTTTGGCTAAATACTGAAAGGCAACAATAAATAGGTTAAGGAGGTCATATGGTTAGCACATTTTTTTACTAAAACAATCAGATTGGTGGTTCATAAATGACTTTTATGTTATAAATGAAAAAAATTAAATATAATAAAAGTTATAATAAGATAAGAGGTTATATGAAATGTAAAAAAATTCTATATAATAGAAGGGTAATATGCAAATAGACCGAACGGTGCAGGAGCTGCCCCTTGGTGGTCAGTGCACTCCCACAGGGGGAATGCCGCCCAGCCAGAAGCTGGGTTCATGGCTGGCAAGCACAGCGGCACTGTCAGGTGCCTCTCCCGCCTCCACGTCAGCGCTAAGGCTTAATCCATCAGTTGGACATCCCCTGAGGGCTCCTGGACTATGAGAGGGTGCAGGCCTGGCTGCGGGATCCCCCCCAACTGCATGATTTTCATGCACCGGGCCTCTAGTATATAATAAGAAAAAAATACATCTAGCTTATTAAATCAATGATAGAAATCTTCCATTTTCTAAAACTGAATTTATTGGGGAATGTTGGTAAAATATATATATCCTATATAATAAATAAGTAATATGCAAATTGACCATCACTCCAACACACAAGATGGCCGTCCCCATGTGGTCAAAGATGGCCACCCCCATGTGGATACAAGATAGTCACCACAAGATGGCCAGCAGGGAATGGCAGTTGTGGGCGATCAGGCCAGCAGGGGAGGGCAGATGGCAGGGACCAGGCCTGCAAGGGCGGGTAGTTGGGGACGATTAGGCCTGAAGGGGAGGGCAGTTAGGGGTGACTGGGCCGGCAGAGGGGGGCAGTTGGGGGAGACCAGGCCTGCAGGGGAGGACAGTTAGGGGGGACCAGGCCAGAGGGGAGGGCAGTTAGGTGTGACCAGGCCAGCAGGGGAGGGCAGTTAGGGGCAATCGGGCCAGCAGGGGAGCAGTTAGGTGTCGATCAGGCTGGCAGGGGAGTAGTTAGGAGGTGATCAGGCTGGCAGGCAGAAGCAGTTACGAGCAATTTGGCAGGCAGGCAGGCGAGCAGTTGGGAGACAGCAGTCCTGGATTGTGAGAGGGATGTCTGACTCCCCATTTCTAAACGGGCAGTTGGATATCCCTTGAGGGGTCCCAGATTGGAGAGGGTGCAGGCTGGGCTGAGGGACACCCCCCCCCCCTCATATATATATGTTTCAGGTATACAATTCTATAACACATCATCTCTATATTGTATTGTGTGTTTACCATTCCAAGTCAACTTCCCTTCTATACAACCCAAAGCAATCTATAGATTCAATGGAATTCCTATCAGGATTCCAATGGCGTATTTCACAGAACTAGAATAAATATTCCAAAAATTTACAGGGAACCACAAGAAGATCCCAAATAGCCACAGGAATTTGGAGAAAGAACAAAGTGGGAGGACTCAGGTTACCAGATATCAAACTACACTACAGGGCCATCGTCATCAAAACAGCATGGTACTGGCATAAACACAGACATATAGATCAATGAAACAGAATAGAAAGCCCAGAAAACAACCCAGAACATTATAGTTAGTTAATATTTGATAAAGGAGGCAAAACATACAATGTGGCAAAGATAGCCTATTCAATAAACAGTGTTGGGAAAATTGGACAAATATTTGCAAAAAATGAAACTAGACCACCTTCTGACAACATACACAAGAATAAACTCAAAATGATTAAATTATTAAATGTTAGCCTCAAAACTATAAAAATCCTAGAAGAAAAATCTAGGCAGTAAAATCTCAGACATTTCTCATAGCAATATTTTCCCTAATATATCGCCTCAGGCAAGGGAAACAAAAGAAAGAGAATCTTCCTTTTAAAGAAATGTATATTTTTTCACGTTGATTAAGGTATAATTGATAAATAAAATTTTAGTACTTAAAGTACAAAACATGATAATTTGATATACATATACATAATGAAAGAATTCCCACGAATGAGCTCATTAACAACTGTCATCTCACACATTTACTTGTGTGTGTGTGTGTGTGTGTGTGTGTGTGTGTGTGTGAGAGAGAGAGAGAGAGCACATTTAAGTTCTCTCTTTACAAATACCAATTATATAATACAGTGTTATCAAAAGTAGTCACCATGTTATACATTAGACCCGATCCTGAGAACTTCTTCATCCTATAACTAAAAGGTTGTATCCTTTTTTTAAAAAAAATTATCTTTATTGTTGAAAGTATTGCAGATATCCTTTTTTTGCCCCCATTGACCCCTTCACCCCACCCCCGTCCCTCCCAGGCCTTCACCACACCGTTGTCTGTGTTCATGGGCTATGTATATATGCATATAAGTTCCCCAGTTAATCTCTTTCCCCCACCCCCACCTCCGTTTTCCCTCTGTGTTCCTCAGTCTGTTCCTTTTATCACCTTGTCTCTATTTCCTCCACACCCTGCCCCTTACAACCACCATTCAACTCTCTGTACCTATGATTTTGAAAAATTTTTAGATCCCACATATAAGTGATACCAGATAGTGTTTCTCTGTCTCTGTATGGCTTATTTCTCTAACCACAGTGCAATCCAGGTTCATCCATGTTGTCACAAATGACAGGAGTTCCTTTTTTAAGAATAATATTCCTCTGAATGTGTGTGTATTACACATTTCTTTTTTTCATTAATCTGTCTCCAGATACTTATCAAATTAACCAAATAAAATTCATTTTCACACTTTATAATGTGTAGATAAATTATAATGCATAGAGAGTTCTAAGAACACTGTGACACTGAGGCATATTTTCAATTTCTCATAGATCATTCTGGGGCTGCCTTAATTTATAAAAACATTTATATTTTCTTTTAAGTACAATGAGTATGACAGGTGGAAGAAGAGGAATATATGAAATACACATATATATTCTCTGCTAATCAAGGACTTACTATAAAAACATACAATACTATTATTGAATTGGTATTGGAATCGTTTGAAATAGTCTTAGATTTTATACATATTCTCATTTTTACTTATAGTAATAATACTGATACTTTATTGAATGCTTATTATGAGCTAGGCTCTGAATTCATAGTCAAGGTTTTATTCTACCTTCACCAAACCATTTTACATTTTTTTCTTCTCCATTTTACAATTACAGAAACTAGAACTTGGGGAGGCCACACATCTGGAAGAAGCCATGTAATGATATGAACCTGGACATGTCTGACTTCAAAGTCCCCCAATAACAGTTCAAACTTCAATCTCAGATGCTAAGAATTCTAGATGTATTAGCTACATTTCAAAAGTTTTAGCTATTTAGAAAACAGTAACGTTCTCTAAGTCATTAAGATTAAATCAGTCATTGTAGAAGGAGCACAAAGTATTAGCAATAATTAGAATAAGTATAAAATAAAATATTTATGAAAAAAACTCCTACTGACAAAATACTTTGAAACACAGGAAGACCAAAACTGGAAGATGAGGCAAACCCTTTTCAAATTTCTCCCTATGTCTTAGTAAGACAAGGCAAGTGTACAAATAACGTGAGAACACCAGAGAACTGATGGTGCAGCAAGAATAGGCACAAATTGCCATGGGCATTCAGAGAAAGGAGAAGAGTGAAAAGGGAGGAATCAAAAATCTCTGCTGGAACTTAAAGAATCAAGTTGGGGAGAGGTTGAAAAATGAGGTCCTGTTAAGGTAATAGAGTATTTGATACTGTCACTTACTTTTGTTTATTTTCTGTTGAGATAGAAACATTCTTACAGCCCAGTGTTTTCTAAAAAACATGTCTTAGATATGAAACAGAAACACTAGCTGAAATGATCATGGGAGTACCGACATTCTATATAATAAAAGCGTAATATGCAAACCAACCAAACGACAGAAGAACCGGTCGGCGGGGAGCAGGCAGTGCCAGGCCAGCCAAGGCGTGTGCCAGCAGGCAGAGGGAGGGAACGGCGATGGGGGGGGGGGGGGCGGCGACCAGTGGTGGTGGAGGGGTGATGGTGGAGGGGCGGCACCATCCCCTGATTGGCCTGTCTGGTCACCTCCCACAGAGGGAGGCTGGGCAGCAATGGCGGGGTGCTGGGGGCGGTGCCATCTCCTGATCCCCTGTCCTCGCCTCCTGCAGAGGGAAGCCAGGCAGCATAGTGGCAGGGTGATGGGGGCATCAGTGCCATCCCCTGATCGGCTGGCCCTGGTCACCTCCAGTAGGACATCCTCTGAGGACTCTTGGACTGTGAGAGGGCACAGGCGGGGCTGAGGGACCCCCTACCTCCAATTGCACAAATTTTCATGCACCAGGTCTCTAGTATTTTAATAATGAGTTAAAGGGTAGTTATATTAAGCATTCTTAATAATAAAATAAAAATAAAGAGGGCATGAGGAAACTTTTGGTGGCGATGAATATGCTAATGATATAGATTATGCACAACTATATACAGATCTTCAAACTCATCAAGTTGTATACATTTAATATGAAACAGCTTTTTGTATGTCAATCAGATCTCAATAAAGTATTTAAAAATTCTCGTGAAAGATACCATGTAGGAAATCAAATAAGCCATCTATGCATCATAGAAATGCTTTGAGTAGATAAGGAAGGCAATTACTATCATACATATAAGGGAAAACTATTTTCAGTTCTAAGTTACCTTCTTGGCAGGAAAATTCAGGACCCAAACCCTTTTGACTTGCGGCCTTTTAGCTAGTTAGTCTAAGGATCACTGCCTTAAGCTCTAGCCTCAGATGAAGCCTGTGGGAAGTGGCAATAAAGTTTGTATTGTGTTGGACATTCCTATACTTTGAAAATGTATGGATACTATCCTTGGATTGGGTTAGGTGACATCAAATATTAACGGATTCTGACAAGGAGAACATAGGTAGAAGTGTTCTAGTTAAATGGAGTGGCAACTGCAGGGTGTGAAAGTGGGAGCCAATAAGGAACAATAAAAATTAGGCATGCTCAGAGGTTAATTGGAGTCTACATTTTTTCTAAAAGCAGAAAATAGATTTTGGAAAGTGTCTTTAAATTAAATAGTAAAGAGCCTTAAAAATAAGGCTAATGAGCTTAATTTTTATCCTTTATTAAAACAAAATACTTACTCAGTGAATCTTTATAATGACCCTATAAAACAGATTTTATTATGATCCTTATTTCACAGAAGATAAAATGAAAGCCCAGAGAGGCTAAGTAATTTAAAGTCACATTGCTAGGAAATGATAGAGATAAGATTATAATCCAGGAAGTTCACTGAGATGTTTCTGCCTAGAAAATAGCATTAATAGAATTGGTATTTAGTATGAATAACCTATGGATCTTATTTTAAATACTGAGAGATGAAGAACTTGATTGTATTATTATTATTATTATTATTATTATTATTATTATTATTACTCCTTACCTGAGGATATGTTTATTGATTTTTAGAGAGAGGGGGAGAAGCACAACACACACACACACACACACACACACACACACACACGAGAGAACATTGATCGGTTGTCTCCCATACATGCCCCGAATGGGGATGGAACCCACAACCTAGGTATGTTCCCTGACTGGAAATCGAACCCACAACCTTTTGATATATGGGAATAAGTTCCAACTAAGCCACCCAGCCAGAGCTGTTCTATTATTTTCAAAAAGAACAAATAAGGGAGAACAAACGATGAGTATCTGAATCCCAGGTTGAGAGTTCGTTGTCAGAATTTACACTATAATTTAATGATGAATTATTAGAATTCACAATAAAAAGCTAGCCCTAGCCAGTTTTGATCAGTGGATAGAGCGTCGGCCTAGGGACTGAAGGGTCCCGGGTTCGATTTCAGTCAAGGGCATATGCCCAGGTTGCATCATTGATGTTTCTATCTCTCTCTCCCTTCCTTTCTGAAATCAATAAAAAAAAATATATTAAAAAAAACTAAACATAGGCATATAACTTACAAATACTACTTTAGAAAATTGCTTCATATACTTTTGAAACAAAGGAAACCCAATGCTTTCCATTCCCTAAATAGACTTATTTATGAATTATGTATTGAACCAAAGTATTTTTTTGGAGATGGAAATATTTTACAGTCTATGAATTCATATACCTGCTATGCACGCTGTTCTTCAATATTAAGATAATTTTGCACACATCAATATAAAATATTTTTATATTTTCCCTATGTAAGTGTGAACTCCAAGATGACAGGGAATTGAAAGATCTCAGAACTAAAAGTAAAGGTAACAAGTACTTGAAACCTATATGCTTAACTTGAAACACTAACTTGAAGTGTTGAGTAATATAGCTGAAATTCTTAATGGAATGAAAATATTAGAGAAGTCAAACAAAAAGTAAGCTTTCTTTTTAAACAAAAAGAAAACCCTGCCTTTCATTCTCTTAAGTCAGCAAAATTTTCTTACACAACAGTGTAGTGATGTGTGCTGCATGTCTATTGATTTAAAATTTAAATAGTAAAACATTAGGCCCACTTCAATAAGAAAATATACATCCATCAAGCACAGAAGTGAAATCGACATATCTGTCTTGTTCTTATTCAACATTTCAAGTCCATTGATTTTTAAACTGTTTGAACAATTGAACTTGTCATTTCCTGTGGGGAACGGGCCAATACACTATTTTATTTTCGAGAATACTTTTGAGAGACAGGACAACAGTGGGGCCAATCTAATGAGGAAGAAAGGCCAGGGGCTTGGATTCCCACAGGATATGTTTGAGCCCCATTCTGCCCTGATCACCGTGGAAATGGCCTTGTGACTCTTTGCCCTACTTTCTGCACAACACACCACCCATATCAGGGGATCACAGGGAAGGTTAAATAAGATAAACATGCAAGGAGCTTCCAGAGGACCTCCCAAATACAAGGCTCTTAACAAACACAGACGTGTACTATTTTGGAAGACAATACCTTCATTTTACACATGTGATTTAAAGTCAAAAGTCAGAATTATATTTACTCCTGGTTGTGCAAATGGATAAATTTTGATCATGTAATATTCACAACTCATCCAAAATACACTTTACTTCATTTTAAAATACAAATAATCTACTCTGTGTCTATCTAAAATAAATTGCTTGAGCATCCAATTAGATGCTGCATGTAGAACAGAAAAGCAATATAAATGTTGTATAAGTAATTCCAAATAACAGTCATAAAATACTTTTTAAAATTTAAGAATAAGAGTAAGAAAAATGTTAGCAATTAACTTTTCCCTCTATTAATCAACTGTGATATCCTTTCACTTTCATGGGCCAATTTATTATCCTACAATTAACTAGAATTATATAGCTACTTCATGACCTCTAAGATTATTTCTGGTTCTTTAATTTTATAATTTAGACACCCTCCTATAAAAATCGCTTACCCAGAGTCTAATTCAGAACTCAAGGAAGGGAAGGTCTTGTATCTATCTGGTTTAGGTTACGTCGCTCAATGATAAACTATGTCCTGGATGCTACTTCCCTCGAAAACCTCAACTCCTATCACATCCCACTTTGTTCTATAATTTAGTTAGTCCCCTGTGGCATTGTGTTTCTACTGTTTTCCAATGCTTTCCCCTCAGCCTGGAAGCCTCCCCTTTCATTTATCTTTTAGCAGGGCACTTTCCACCCACCCATGAAATGGCCTATTTGCATGTCTTTTACTCTTGGTAGATACATTACTGAACAGAAGGGGCCATGGTCATCTCTGAACTTTCATCATAGCACACAGTGCTTGACCCACAACAGATATTTAACATATATGAAATTGAACCAGTAAAGAAAATCAGGACAATCTTTGAATCTTCCAACAGATCCCTGCACCATTTGGTACAAATCTTGGGTCAAATGCCTAAACGATTACAGCTGCTGCTGTCAGTGAGTCTAAGGACCCTCCCTGACACTGGGCAACAGTCAGTGCCCAGCACTTAAGAGGTAGTTTTCATTTGAACAACAAATAACATCATTCTAAAGCATCTACCAACCTTCAGAGTTGTCTTTGTGCCAGGCAACTAATTTTAGCCTTGGCAGTTCAACATGCCCGAATCTCATGAGATTTACAAACAATTGTAATGCCATTCTGGACAGTTATTTCATCTTTGACACAACTGTTTTATTTTTAGATGATTTCAGTCATGTTCCAGAAATAAAATTTCCAGTTTCTCAGTAGAAATACTTACAAAAATGCACAGCTAAAAGAAACAAAATAAAGTCTCCCCTGGCGAGATGGCCTAACACTTGCCATGTTTAATAAAATACTTCCAGGAGCTCCATGAGACAAATGTGACTCTCTGCTTTCTACCTGGTTGCCAGGCCCTGGCAATTTTTAGAACCCTCAGATGGAATGGCAGATTGTATTTTAAAAGCATGGTAATATGGTAACACACACACAGAGAATGCACCCATTCTTGCACGTGGCTATTAATATGTGATGCCAATGCTCCACTGAAATCTATGTTCCCCATCCTTCTTAAACCTCTGTGGCCCCTTATAACTGCCTTGGTCAATAACGTGTAAAGGAAGGAGTGCTGCCTGACACCTGAAGCTGGGTAATAAAAAGCAGAATGACCTCAGATTGGCTCACCCTCTAAATTGAGACACTTGCTCTTGGAACCCAGACACTATGTTGTGAGGAATCCAGGCAATATGAAGAGGCCCCGTGTGGGCACACCAACCAAACTCTGGTGGCTGCCCCCAACCAACCAAATCTGGGAGTGAATGAGACTATAGATAATTCCAACCTCCAACATTCATGTCTTCCAGTTGAGACCCATAGAAACCATAAGAGAAATTAGGTAATTATTGCTGTTTTAAGCCACCAAGTTTTAGAATGATGTTATGCAGCAATCGATAATCAAAATATATTTGGCAGGTTGCCTAGCATTAGGAATATCAATTTACAACTAGATTTAAGGCATCTGATACTTCTCATACTCCTTGGGCAATTTTTTTATTTTATTGACAGAGTATATGGAACTACCCAGTCTGAACTTCATATTCCTATAGCAAATATTGGCATTATAAAAGAATTAGGAAATTCATTCAGAAAGTAATGTGCTAAAATTTCATAACTGTTTAACTAAAGTCTCCAGATTTTTTAAAGCCCTCCACAACATTTCCTTATCTGTGTTTTCAACTATATTTCTCCAACAAATTTTTAAGAACATAGTATTTATTATTGTTTTAGATGCATATATTTTTGTTTTTAATAAATGTGAATTCTCTTGGGCAGAAAATACACAATACTGTAAACCCTACTATTCCCTATTGCCTCACAATTAAGTCTTTACCCATTTATTTTATCTATATAAGCACTTGCCTCCATTCAATTTATTTGACTGATTAAAATACTCCTTCAGCACACTTTGTTCACTTAGTTTCCTCTCTTATAATTCTCTTCCCACCTCTCCTCAAACCTATGGCCCACACTGCAAAGTTACCCACCACCAAACACATTCACAGATATTCTACAGTTTCTCTAGCACAGGCCAGTGGGAAAAAATCACTCCAATCTTCTAAATAACATATTCCTGAAGTCAAAATAACTCCACTCTTCTCTTGATTATTTACCTTTCATATATGTTTCAGTTTCCCACCTATAAAATGTGGATGATAATTGCACATAGCTCTTAAGGTTGCTATGAGAATTAATTGAAAATATAAGTACTTAGTATGTCAAGGTATATCCACAATTATTCTTATATTTACATGTTCTCTTCAAAGCTGTATTCAAGCCATTTTTGAGCAGGATTTGCCTCACCCTGTGTCCAATCAGTTACTTAATACTCATTGTACATGAGTATCTGCAGATGGAGAATGAGGTCAGGACATCAAACTATTAAGTTATTTATTGATATATAACATCCTCAAATTCAAGGGACACCTACAATTTAAAATGTAGCCATTAAACTATAAAAATAATCATCTCCCAATATCCCATGCTTTTATTAATTTTGACAAAATGCATGCACATTTAGGAAGTAAAATTATGATGGCATAACTAGAACAAGAAACTATTTTAGAAACTAGAACTTCATCTACAGGTTAGAAGTTCAGTGAACAGTCTTTTTCCCAAGAAAACTGCAGCCATTTCTCTTAATTTAAAGAGGTAGAAGGCAAAAAATAATAACAAAGTAAGATTTGGCAATCTCTCTGGATTCAAAGGGACAGAGGTCAACAGATGATTTTGACAACCAGGTCAGGCTTGACATGTATATTTGAGTAATATGATGATGAAAGCCTAAGTGATCTGGAGGTGTGATAAGGAATAATATAAAATACAATAGTTTGAACACGGTGTTCACTTTGTGAAAAAGTGCATGTTCTTTTTGCTGTGTTTTTCAACGTTGCACTAACTTGTGTAAAATAGACTGTAAACGTTCTAGGAAGCAGCCCTGGTTGGAGCATTGGCCTGAGCATCGAGTGGTCTCAGGTTTGATTCCCAGTCAAGGGCAGGTACCTGGGTTGCAGGTTTGATCCGTAGCTCTGGTCTGGGCACATGCACGAGGCAACCAATTGATACATCTCTCTCACATGGATGTTTGATCTTTCTCTCTCTCCCCTCCCTTCCACTCTCTCTCTTTAAAAAAAAAAAAAAGGCAATGGAAAAAGGATCCTCTGGTGACAATTAACAACAACAAAAAATTCCAGGAAGCAGTGATCATGAAATGGTGTTTCCCGAAAATATGAGGAAGATGTCAGTGTTTCAGAAAAAAATAAATACACACAACTAAAAATTATCTTGAAGAAAACATTGGTATTATTTCTTTGCTTCCATTTTATTTCCTGTCTTCTATTTTATTTTCTCAAAGCTAAATTGATGTGCCAATCAAGTTACTGCCCCTGGAGAGGATGAATGGGCCAAGGTCATCCTCCAACCTCAATAAAACAGTCTCTCTTGAGCTTCTACATTTTTTAGAGTTTAAAGCTGTTGCTAGCTGAGATTTCATATGCTAGTAACTCCTCAGTATGGAAACTTCAGAGCTTTAAACAAGGACATTTGAGATAAAAATACAAAAATCTATCGGTTTAGATTTCTTTGTTAAAATTTCAAAGCATATCCTTGAAACACATACTGCTTTTGTCTGCACAAATTGCTGCATGTTAGTTATATGTGAATCATAGTAGTGTAAACTCATAAGAATATGCAATTATTCACTCATTTTGAACCATTTCCTGGAATCCACCCATGCTTTGTAAAAAGAAATCAGTGAGCATTAAAAAACACACACACACACAAACAAAACCCCAAATCTTTTAAAAATGGTGCCTGTAATTGTCAGAGAAAGAGCATTTAGGATTTATGTGCGGAGAGAACTAGATGGATTATGAGGAACTGGTTAAGGTACTTATGGAAGACAGAACGTCCCAAGATCTGCAGTGGTCAAGAGGACTCCCAGGAGAGCCAGTAGTGCAGCTCCATAGCCAGCCCGAAGGCCTCAGCACCGGGGGCAATGGTGTAGGGTCCAGTGCAAGAGCTGTCAGACTAGAAGTTCCTCAGTTCAAGTTTGACGGAGGAAAAGATCAGTGTCCCAGCTCATACAATCAATCACTATTCTTCAAATTTAATAATAGTTTTATGATTTTTTCCAGCCCAAAATACAAGCGGTATGATTAACAAATTATAGCTCAACTTAGAATAATCACTGATGAAGGGCAGTGTAGAGAAGTGGGCATTTTGTTACTACTAGAAATACTTTTTAATAACATTGAATGTGAACTGTAATTGAAAAAAACAACACTTAAAAAAAAAAGTTGAGCTTTTTGTTTTAAAGGAGTCAGTTTTGGGCAATGTGTTAGCTGAAAATACTTCTTCCTTCCTTTATATTTCTAATCTTTATAAGCACATTTAATTGTCCTGTACCATGCACACAGAAGAGTACCGAAAGTATTTAATTCAAAAATAGACTCTGACCAGCACCCCACAGCTCCCCTTACTCTTCTCTCAGTTATTACCTCCCCAGAAAAATAACCATGTTTCTTCCAATTCCAGATTAATTTTATAAATAAAATAATATTTTGTACTTGGCTTGTTTTTTAAATTTTTCTTTATTAGTTTTCATCCAAGGACATGCTTAGGGAGAGAGAAAAACATTGTTGTGAAACTTTCAGTGTACGAGACTACATTCAACCAACTGAGCCACTCTGGCTGGGCTGTATCTGGCTTCTTTGGGTCAATATAGTGAATAAAATGTTATATAAATTCATACGATTTATCCATACTATTACCAACACTTTATTCTCTTTGCAATATAGCAGTCAATCATATGAATATCTACTCTACTATTAATGTGAAATTGAGTTACTTCTACTTTGGGGTTATTTTAAATATCCTTCTATAAACATCCTATCTAATAATAGACAAATATGCAAATTGACCATACCTCCGACACACCACAAACCACGCCCACCATCCAATCAGACCGAGTATGCAAATTAACCCAAACCAAGATGGCTACAGCCACAGAGAGCAAGGTTTCCTAGGTAACAGAGGAAGCCAAGCTTTCCGCCTGCCCTTCCCAGGCCTAAGCCTCCACTCAAGCTACAAAGTTTCAATTATAGAAGGTAAACAAATTCAAACAAATGGCGGCAGAATGGAGCTTGAGAGAGCAGGCCAGGGTTGCCGCCGGCAACAGGGGAAGCAAAGCTTTCTGCACACCCTGGCCGGGCCCACCCACTTAAGGCAACAAAGTTTCAATTATAACCCCAACACAAATGGCTACCGGCCGGTCTCGGAGGGAGCCCCAGGCTTGGCTCCGCTCCAGGCTACAAAGTTTCAATTGTAGAAGAAAAATAAATTCCAGATACCAGGGCCTCCACTTGGGTTGCCAGGGGGTGTGGCCAGCCTGCAAACCACCACAGGCCCCTCGCTCAGGCCGCCCCACACCCCAAGGGAACCCTCACCTGATCCGGGATGCCCTTCAGGGCAAACCAGCTGGCCCCCACCCCTGTAGCAGGCCTCTATCCTATCTAATAAAAGAGTAATATGCAGATTGATCATCACTGCAACACACAATATCGCTGCCCCCATGTGGTCAAAGATCCTGCCCCCATGTGGACATAAGATGGCCACCATAAGATGGCCAGCAGGAGAGGGCAGTTGGGAGGCACCCGGCCTGCAAGGGAGGGCAGTTGTGAGGGACCAGGCCTGCAAGGGAGGGCAGTTGGAGGTGATCAACCCTGCAGGAGAGGGCAGTTAGGGGTGACCAGGCCGGCAGAGGAGGGAAGTTGGGGGCAACAGAGTGGTTAGGGGGTGATCAGGCTGGCAGGCAGAAGCGGTTAGGGGCAATCAGGAAGGCAGGCAGGCAAGCAGTTGGGAGCCAGCAGTCCTGGATTGTGAGAGGGATGTCCGACTGCCCGTTTAGGCCCGATCCCACTGGGATCGGGCCTAAATGGGCAGTCGGACATCCCTCAAGGGGTCCCATATTGGAGAGGGTACAGGCTGGGCTGAGGGACAACCCCCCCTCCGTGCACGAATTTCGTGCACCGGGCTTCTAGTTCTTTTATATGTCTTACAATAAATATGTGAGCATACTGAGTTCCTTTGGTATATATGTACAAGTGTAATTTCTGAATTTTAATGTATGTATTATGTTCAATTTTAGTAGACTCTAGACATAGTTTTATGTCTATCGTCCTTATTTCTCCCAAAACTATAGGAGAGTTCTAGTTGCTCTACATCCTTACCAATATTCCATATTCTTTAATTTTGTCATTTTAACCATTCTGGTGAGTGCTTAAAAATACACAGTCAGTTTAATTTGCATTTCTCTTTGACTAATTAAACTGAGTAGCCTTTCATGTTTGTTTGTTTTTTGTCATTTATATACACTCTTTTGTAAAATAGCCATTCAAGTCATTCGTGCATTTTTGTACAGGGTAGTCTTTACTTTATTATTATTATTATTGATTTGTTGGAATTAGTTGAATACTCTGAAAACAAGTCCTTTCTCAAATATACATATTAAAATTCTTCTTGTTCATGTTTTGCTTTTCAAATGTTTTTATGATGTTTTCTTTATAAACAGCAGTTTATTTTCATTTAGTTCAATCTATTGATATTTTTCCATTACAGTTAGAGTAATCTGCATCTTTATAAAAATTATCTTACCTATTACAAGGTCATAAAAGTATTCTATTTTTAAAATAAATACTCTAGTGTTTTATCTTTCACTATTAGAGCTACAATCATTCTAAAATTGATTTTTTAATGATAAGAAGAAAGGTTCAAAATGGATTTACTATTTCCAGTCTATATATTCTATTGGCATGGAATTATTTACAGAAAAAAATCCTTTCTCTATTATTGCTGACATTTTGAATACCAAATCTACCTTAGTTTTGCACAAACACAAAATAGCAAATGATATCGATATCTCGGCTGCTTTTTAAAAGTGCTTTGTGAACAAGTTTATTACCTCAGTGTGCCAATTAATGCTTATAGTCTCACCATATTCCTAATTCCATAATGTTACTGGTTTCAAAGAGAATAAGAAGTTAGAAAGCTTTTACTCACAGCATCTAAAATAGTAACTAGCATATTGTAGGTGCTCAATAAATGTTCTTGAGTGAAGTGGTTTCACATTCTTCTAACTAACAGTGCTGAATTCTTCATTTATAAAGAACTGTAAAATATTGGTATTCCTTATTTATATTCAAATTAAAGTATTATAAATATCAAAGTGTTTAATTTGAAAAGATACATGTATTATCTTCATGAAAGAACTGAGGATAATTAAAAATCTGAGAATTGATAAAACTAACAATTTCTTTTGTCACAACAGCATCATTAACATTTGAGACTGGTCCCTTTTAGAAAATTACTACTTGAGAAATTCAAGGATTGCCATTTGAAATTTCTATCGTTTTTTTTATACACAGAAAATAATTGTGTTTTTGAAAGGTCTAATTTAACTCAAAACTACTAGTTTCCATGAGGAATAGTCCTATCCAAGTTCTCAGACAGGAGACAGTTTGAATACTCAGTAGGGGGAAGGAGCTGGAACTTCTAGTTTATTGAGACTTAAAGGGCTAGAATTAGAAAAGAGGAATAACAAAACAATTTTTTTAAAAAAAAAACTTCTCTCAAATCCACATTCTCTAGAAATCCTCTTAATTTTGTGTGAATATAACCATTTTCCCAGAAAAGTATTCTGTCAGCAAATGCAGTGCCCAGTGACAACTGAAGCACTACTGAGTAGACAGAGCAATGGAGAGAAGCCTGTGTTGGGTTCTTCTCCAAAGAATACTGGGATCTTAACCGAACTGGAGAGATTTCAGGATGGACTAGGTCCTGAACTTAGGACATTTCAGGATTGCCCGAATCAATTCTGTGTTGTTTAATCTATGATCTAGATTACTAAACCACTGTCTTTAAAATCCAAACAGTCCTTTCTTAATTTTTCAAGCTAAACTGAACAATCTTGATATGCCTGTGCTTATGATTATTTGAGAAAAAAGACAAAAATAAACTGCATGCTTTGTTATATGGTTTTACCACACCATTCGGTGTATGAATTAGTTTCCCAGAACTCATAAATTGGTAGATAGGCTGTAAATAACCTTAGATTCCTCTTATTTGTACTCACTTGGGTAAAATAATATCAGAATAAAAGTAAAGTAAATTAAAAATTATCTTACCTAACAACACGTAAAAATAAACTAAAATTTCATTTTAAAAATAGGTCTTGGGGATTATTCCTCCCATTACTTGCCTGTTAGTTTAACATGAACATAAATATGTTCTGCAGATAGATCTTCACCTCTTAAATCTTCTTTTAGCTTTGCCGTTTTTAGCTTAAAAACAATGGATATACCTGTGTTAAGAATAATCACTTCAAAAACTAGGCAAGTCAATACTTATTTAAAAATTCTATAAAATGTATATGTACTAATTATTACTATGTGGCTTGTTTTTGTAAAAAATGAACATATAAACAAACCATTGGCTTCAGATATGAAAAACCAAAAGGCAAGTCACTGAACTTGGCACTCGATTTCACCAAAGTTAGAAAGGCCCAGGTAAAAATGTTAGAAAACAGCAACCTTACAAAATGGAGTCAACCAGACGGTTAAACTAATATATTTCAATCTTCATTGTAGAAATTATCTCAAAATTAGATATGTTTTGTAGTGTAGACTTGCATATATTTCTGGTTGTTTGTTACAATAAGGTATAATTAGGTCACTTGTTATCCTTATTCACTGAAGTGAATCAAAGCTAGCAAATGGAGACAGTTCTCAAGCCTTATAAACTCTGGCTTTTGTCTTCCTTCCTTACTTGACTGCACAGAGCATGTGTGACACCAGATACGTTACTCATCCCATTAACCTTTTGCACTCGGATGTCGAGTGTGACTCGACACGATTAGCATTAAATCCCGAGTAGAATAAAGGAATCGAGAAAAAAGCAAGCGAGTGCAAAGGGTTAAGCCTAGATTCCTCATCTGTAAAATGGCGAAAATAATAAGACCTATCTCAATCTATAGGAAGGAGTCTATGAGATAGTATGTCTAATATACTAATATAGCAAAGCACCTCTTTTCTCACAGGCATGCTGTGAAGATGATATTACTACCAGTAACATCATTGCCATCAATATCATCCAGTGAGTAGCAGGGAATTCTCCACTCCAGTGAGTTCTAGGTCTGGAACTTCAGTATCCTATTTGTGGGGTCAATGTCCTCCAGGCTCACTGTGCTCCTCTAAAATTTTACTAAATTAGTCCAAGAGAAAGTTGCAGTCTTGACATGATAAAATCAATAGCTCAAGCACAAATGTCTTCAGAGATAAGTCAGGAAACATTAATAAGACAACAGATAATGTAGTGAACTATAGCCAGCTGGAAAGTATAAGCCCAAAGGCTTTAAAATGTGATTATTTTCCTCATAGGTTGAAATTGGAATTTATTCCTCTTGCCATTTTGACATAATAGTAACATTACACTTCCAAACAAGCATTTAAATTCAAGGTGATGGAACCTGGATATTTAACAGTGTGACAGAGAGACAGAAGCAATATTAATCAACATTCTTTATCACAGACTTAAAGACACAGACATTATCTTTAACAATTTCCCTGAAGTTGATACAAAAGCCCAGGGCCCCCCATTTGCCTCTGTTCAGACATATAGGCCAAAACTGAAAATTGAGGCATTTCACTTTAGCAGACAAGAGGCATACTAGAAATCGTATTATGGATATTTCCATGCTAGCTTTCTCAACTTATTCTACTCATGTTTTTGGGTGTTTTTTTAATGTGGGGCAAAATCAATGTTTTATGTTTTTGTTTTGTTTTTGCAGCCACTCCCATAGGTTTTTGTTCCTATGCCTCAAACAAAATAGCTCCTATAAAGTCGCCAATGGATTCTAGGCTCCAAAATAATATTCAAATTTCAGTCCACATCTATGTAATCAGCAGTGTGTAATCAATTTGATCATTCCCTACTCCCTCTACCACATGCTCTAGGCTTCTTAGATACCATTTTCCCTTGGTTCTACTTCACGACCTGTTCTTTCTTGGTTGCTTTGAAAGTTTCTTCTCATTTTATAATTGCTAGGCTCATTAATTAGATTTCTTCTCCAACTATGCTCCTCCCTAAATGAAACTCGTCCAGTCCCATTAATTTAAATACAGCCTACATGCATACAGTCTCTACTCAGACCTTTTTCCTGCACTCCAGAGTCATATATCTGACTGTCTACTTGGTATGTCCAATTGGGTGTCAAACAGACAACTCAAACTTACATCTACAAAATGGAACTTCTAATTTTTCTTCTCACAATTTTCCCTTCCCCAGTAAAAGGCAACACCATTCTTCCAACTATTTAGATAAAAATCACGGGGCCATCACTGATTCTTTTCTGCTCAAATGCTTGTCTAATCCATTAGCCAAACCTATAAGCTAAACATTAAAAATTATGTGGAATTGAACTACTTCTCACAACCTCTACTTCTTGTGCTATGGCAGGCTATATATGTTCACAAATTCTTTGAGAGTCCTCCCATAAAGAGGTAAAGTTTAAGTCCCCTACTCTGGAATTTGGGTGGGCTCTGTGACGGCTTTGACAAATAGAATGACAGAAGTGATGGTATGCCACTTTCTAGACCCAGGGCTTAAGACACTGGCAGCTACCACTTTTGGTGTCTTGGGATACTTGTTCCTGGAGTTGTAAACTGTTATGTAAGAAGTCTGAATAGCACACTGGAAAGACCATGTGCAGAGACCCTGAGACTATATGGAGAGAGGGATTCAACTAAGCCCAGTCTTTGTTATGTCCTTTCCAAGGCATGAAGCATGTGTGTGAAGCTGTCTTGGATCCTCCAAATAATCTACCAGCTGAATACCTCCAATTTGCGACTGTGAATAGTGCTACTATGAACATTATTGTGCATGACCCTTGTTCCTTCCTTACGAAACAGAACTGCCCAGTTGAGAGTCCTGTCCGAATCCTTGACCAACAAAAATGTGATATTCAATAAAGTATTGGTTGTTTAAGCCACAAAGTTTGGGGTCATTTGCTCCAAATTCATAGGTAACCAGAATAGTCATCCTTTCCCAAGATACAATAATCCCTCTCTTGAGTGACTTCATAGCCTTTGAACTCATCCCTGATTTCCTATTTCCAAATTTCCTATTTCTCCACAAAAGGGCCATAGGACTTTTTAAAAAATATATTATTCCTTCCCTCAAATCCTTCCAGTGGATTCCTATCTCATGGTGGTTAATTCCTATCTCATGGAGGTAAATAGCCAATAGCTTTGATTGCCCTACATGATCTGAACCCTTCTGTTGTTCTCATTTTTCCTTGTTCCCATTCCACTTCAGCCATACTAGCTTCACTGAACCTCCTGAAACACAACAACCACACTCCTGCTGCATTTACCACTGTATTTACCACTACATTTACCATTGCATTTGCAAAGGCTATTTCCTATACTCCAAACAAATTTCTCCTCTTGTCACCCACTTGGCTAGCTCCTTCATGTCCTTCCATTCTCTGCTTGAATGTTATCTTTTAAGAAACTTCCATGACCACCATATATAAAATAACATCCAAACCTTCCACACCAGTATACGCTATCGTCTTATAGTCTTTGTCTTCTTAAAATATGTAACATAGTCATTTATATCACTGTTCACTTGTTTGCTTCTTTTCTATCTCATCCCTTTTGTATAATTTTATTGTATTCACCTTTTACTTTAAGAAAGATATATGCTTATTTTTAAAACTTACTTGTTTTTAAATTTACAAAGTTTTATCATGTTTACAATCTTTGTGAATCCATTTTTTTCATTTAACCACTTATTACTAAGATTTATCTATGACACTGCATATTGCTATACAGTAGCTTATTCATTTTGCCTGTAGTAGTATTTTGTGAATATACAACAAATTATTCCTCCACTCCGAGCATGACTGGCATTTAGATGTTTTTCAAACTTGCTACTGTGGATAGTGCCGCTATGAATATTATTGTGTATGTCTTCTACTGTACATGTTCAAGAGTTCACCCTGGTAAAACACCTAGCAGCATGACGCCTAGGTCATAGGTTATTTGAATGTGATGCTTTCCCATTGCTCCTGACATCAGGCCATGTTTCTACTGAAGATGATCTAAGCATGCTCAATCCCTACATATGGCACAACATATCTGCCTATGCAGGACATCTGGTGGTTGCCTTTTCAACATTTGTGCTCCCTTTCATCCACCACCCAATTCCCTCATTTTCCCTTGGTAAGCTCACTTCTTTTCCATTTTTAACAGTTCAGATGAGATTCCGGGAGAAATACTTTTATTTCTCTTCTATGGAATTTACCAAAGAGATGTTTCCATCTTCCAGATTTGGCAGTGAAAGATGCAAGGCTTATAACCTGGAAATGGAGCAAATGCAAGAAACAATAACAGAAAAAAACAAATCTTGGTCATACCTTCAGGCCCTAATCACCCTTATATCTAAACTGAAATATCTAAAATTCCTATTCCTGGAATTTTAAGCTGCCATGATCCAATAATTTCTACCATTCATCTTTCCCCTTTAACCAGAGTTTCTATTCCTTTTCTTATAAGTCATAATGTATCCTTCAGTTTATCTCCAATTCTTCCTTAAACCCTTTACCCAGATGCTCCCAACCAGGTCCCTTGTTTCTAAACACTCTCCTGACATTTATTCTTTCCTACCTTCCATCTAGCAAATGCCTGCTCACACCTCAAAAACCAGCTTTGTTCTCATCTCTTTTATGAATCATTCCCTGATCATGCTCGGGCACTTTTCTGTCACTCCTTCAAGGGGTAGTGTTCTGTTTTTGTCATCTCTTTTAGACTTTAATATTCCAGCCGTTTTCTTCTGTTGTGCTGTAGTATACTTGTCCTCTTTTCTAACTTATATACTTCCTGAGTTCAGGAACCATGAGTTTTATTTTATTATCTCTCCTAAGATAGTAAATAATTTTTAAATGAATATAATATGCAACGCATGTCCATGCTTTCTCCATGTGATAGCCAAGTTCTCACTCTCATTTCTTAGTTTCCAAGACAAAAGAGTCAGCGCTAAAACAAAAACCTCATCACTGTTAAACTAAAGCAATAAACATCAATTAAAAAACAAACAAATATATCCTCAGGTGAGGATTAAAGTAAGCAAATAAATAAATAAATAGTGTTCTATGCATATATAACAGAAAAACTTACTTAGCATATCTAACAAATATTTGTGAACATTTATAAAAAAATAAGTAATCACTGAAAGCAGGATAGTAAAGATAGAGATGTCTACAATGGGGTTGTCAAAATATGTGTGAAATTAATGAATTTTATATGACCTGAAGTGAGAAATAAAAAATTCACAAATTGAAGCATCAGAGAGGGGACCTAATAGCAAAGCTTTGAGAGGGTTTGGTGATACTGTTCTTGTGTTTGTCAGGAATCTGTGATGACAGCACTCCAAAAACATTTCACACTTTTCTTAAAATTGGTTCAATTCAATTCACAAAACTTCTACTCAGACGGCTCCACAAGTTAACCCTGTATACCACATAGTTAACGTCTAAAACCTGCGTGCCAAGTAAGCATCAGAATCACTTTTTAAAAATGTTTGTGGTGTTATAGAATCTATTATTACTGAAGAATGTATAATTCTCACTTTTATATTACTCTATTCTCTACAAAAATGAAGATGCTGTAGCCTATATGCCATTCTATACAGAATAAACAACAATTCAACAAATATTCAACAGAACTTTCTATTTAGAATTGGTACCCCTGATGAAGTGGTAGAGAATGGAGGGAGATGGAGGGATAGGAGTTGGTCCTTTATATTCTTTTTATACAGAACATTAAAAAGTCATTTTTTTCCCTGGGTGATTTTACGTTGCTTTCTTTCAAGAAAGATTTTCCCCATAAATATCTCATATCCTCAATGATAACCAATGACAGAAAGTTCATCACTTGCTCTTTGGGACAGTAATTCCCTGCTAGTTATCACATAAGGAGCTGTTAAAAGCATAGATTCTTTGGGCTCTATCCCAGCCCTATTGATCCAGAATCTCCTTGGGTGGGACCAAAAGACATATATGTTTTTGAGAGTCAGCTTCTTAGGTTCATATATTGGCATTTGTAGTCTCTGCTATTGCTGAACACTGCCTGGCTACATCTACATCATACTTCTGGATTCTCCAGGCATCCTAAAAGATGTCTGATATAGAAAGAAGCAATTACCTCACAACATAAACCTTACAATCACGTGTCCTGCAGATATTGGTCATGCATTAACCACAGAAACAATGCAGGGTCCCAGTATACTCATTTGAAGTAAAGCTGTGTCATACATACTAGAAATAAACCTTGCAAACATGTGGAACTCATAAGACTATAATACACTAGAGGCCCAGTGCACGAAATTCATGCACACTGGGCGGGGAAGTGTCCCTCAGCCCAGCTTGCACCCTCTCCAATCTGGGACACCTCGAGGGATGTCCGACTGCCCGTTTAGACCTGATCCCACCGGGATGGGGCTTAAACGGGCAGTCGGACATCCCTCTCACAATCCAGGACTGCTGGCTCCCAACTGCTTGCCTGCCTGCCTTCCTGATTTCCCCTAACCACTTCTGCCTGCCAGCCTGATCACCCCCTAACCACTCCGCTGCCAGCCTGATTGATGTCTAACTGCTCCCCTGCCAGCCTGTTTGCCCCCAACTTCCCTCCTCTGCCGGCCTGGTCACCCCTAACTGTCCTCTCCTGCAGGGTTGATCGCCTCCAACTGGTCTCCCTTGCAGGCCTGGTCCCTCTCAACTGCCCTCCCTTGCAGGCCTGGTGCCTTCCAACTGCCCTCCCCTGCTGGCCATCTTGTGTCCACATAGGGGCAGGATCTTTGACCACATGGGGGCAGCCATATTGTGTGTTGGAGTGATGGTCAATCAGCATATTACTCTTTTATTAGATAGAATAGAAGCCTGGTGCATGGGTGGGAGCCAGCTGGTTTGCCCTGAAGGGTGTCCCGGATCAGGGTGGGGGTTCCCTTGGGGCGTGGGGCAGCCTGAGCGAGGGGCCTGTGGTGGTTTGCAGGCCTGCCATGCCCCCTGGTGACCCAAGCAGAGGCCCTGGTATCTGGAATTTATTTACCTTCTACAATTGAAACTTTGTAGCCTGGCGCGGAGCCAAGCCTCCTGCTTGCTCCGTGGCCGGCAACCATTTCTTTAGGGGTTTATGTATCTTCTATAATTGAAACTTTGTAGCCTGGAGTGGAGGCCCGGGCCAGCCTGGATGTGTGGAAAGCTTTGCTTCTTCCATTGCCAGGGGCAACCCTAGCCTCCTGCTCTTTCCAGCTCCTTGGCTGCTGCCATTTGTTTGGATTTGTTTACCTTCTATAATTGCAACTTTGTAGCCTTGAGTGGAGGCTTAGGCTGGAAGGGCAGGGGGAAAACTTGGCTTCCTCCATTGCCTAGGAAACCCAAGCCTCCCTCCTGCTCTCTGTGGCTGTAGCCATCTTGGTTGGGTTTATTTGCATACTTGCTCTGATTGGCTTGTGGTTGTGGCTGGTGGGTGTGGCTTGTGGGTGTAGCAGAGTAATGGTTAATTTGCATATTGCTCTTTTATTAGGTAGGATTAGGCAGACTCACCTAAAATAGACCTGTTGAAACTGAGTAGAGATGGGTGAACAGGGAATTCACCTGGACAAGATGAGGCCAGGTCCAAGTAACAGATCATTTATTACACAAGGACTATCTCCTAAAAGATAGTGAATGGTCTGAATGATAACCTCCCACTGGGCTCTGTGAACTCTATCTATTCCAGACAAATGTCATAGAAAAAGCACAGTGATAGAAAAGTTAACTGAAAAACCAATGCAAGGTCTTGTCCATCAGGTAAGAGGTCCTATGAGAGCTAAACAGGTTGTCAAGATCTGTCTTAGTCAGTTTGGGCTGCTGTAACAACATACCATAGATTGGGTGACAACACCACACACACACACACACACACACACACACACACACACACACACACACATTTATTTCTCACAGTTCTGGAGCATGAGAAGTCCATGATCAAGGTTCCAGTAGATTGTGTGTCTGGTGAAAACCTTCCTGGTTTTCAAATGGCCAGCTAGGTTACCTTCTTATTGTATCCTCACATGGCAGAGAGTGGGAAAAAAACACAAGCTCTCTGGTTCCTTCTGATAAAGGCACTAACCTCATTGTGGGGACCCCTCCTTCATGACTTTATTACATTTAAAAGGCCTCACCTCTCAAAACCCTGTCACATTGGTGGTTAGGGCTTCAAAATAAGAATTTTGGTGGTGGTATATAACATGCAGTCCATAACAGGGCCCTAGGTAAGTAGATTGTACTTTAGAAAAAAAGAAAGCCAGAAACACAGACTGAGTATTTTGAGTTAAAATCCAATACTACAAATAGGTAGACACAGGAGTACCATTATAGGCTTAAATGGGATATATGAGTTATCTAGCTTAGGACAATAGATTTAGACCTCTACATCAATTTGTAAAATATGAGAAGCAAGGAAGCATAACTCACACTGATCTGATAAGCATGAAAGACCAAATACAAACTGTTGAAAAGCTGTTTACTTAGAAATTATGCAGGAGCTGAATATGTGTTAGGAACAGAAAAAAATATTGATAGAACCTTGTGTAGCATATAAGAAAATCATATTTTTTACTAATTTAAGAGTAATATATCAAAGATCAGACTGAAACTAGCCAAGTTAGGGTAAAAGTGCTTTTTTTAATTGAATTCATAGAGGGTTGCTTCTAGAATATGTATGGGAAGCTACTCAAAAAAACTGCTAACATTTATAGCTTCCCAGGAAGAGAAGGTAGAGTCAGGGAAATAGGAAGAGAAGAAAGTCTTACTATAGAGTGAATGCCCTTTTGAAACTTTAATTGTATAGAATATACATCTATAAACTGTTTAAAATGTAACCCATTTGAAAAGAGGTGTTTCAATTTCTTACTTTGTTTTTTTATACGTAGATACTAGAGGCCCAGTGCGTGAAATCACATGGGACCCAGACCTGCAGCGCTGCGAGGCCCATCAATGCACCTCCTGGTGACCGGCCGTTTGGCCATTATGACATTATGGTCACTGGCTTTTTATAATATAGATAACCATTTTCTGAAGCCAGTGATCCACAACACTTCCACCAGCCAACAGCATACCTCAGCAAAGGCACTGTACTAAGTGCTTTGGTGAAAATAAACACCAAAAGAAAATATGTAAACCTCAACAGGATACAAAAGCACATGTCAGACAAGCTACAGTTTAGGCAGCATCCACAGGAAAGGGCAGGAGGAGAGTCACACACCTGTCAAGCCTGCCATGCATATACATTTAACACAGAAGATGCCATGATCCGTGAGTGAAAGGATAAATAAACCCTGTCAAAATACAGGGGGCAAAACTATTCAGAATGAATTGGAATGTCAAAATACCGTGAAAGAAATCCATGTGCAATGCAATTGTACAGCTAATTGTACTTAAAATAAGCCCAGTACTCTAAAAAATGAAATAGAACACTATTTCAGAGGTGCTTGGTTTTGAGAAGATAACTGCTAAGGATTGTAATACACTTTAGAATTAATAAAGCTATCTCACAGGAAACACTTCTCCTTTCTTCAATCCCACAAATCCTGCAGTGGTGAATATTATTTTATGTTTATTTAATGTGTTCAGCTAGAGATTGGCCAGAGACCTCACATATAGGAAATGGTAGAGAAAGGAGTCAAGAGTTCTGCTTATTTCAAACACCTAGGATCATTCCAGATCACATTTTGATGAATCAGGAATCTAATTACACATAGCAGAAAAAGTTCTTTTAGGAAATTAATAGTTTGGACATGTTTCTCCAATCTGGGGACAGATTAATCAGATTAACTAGTCTAAATGGGCTAGTTTACACACGTAAAGAGTACAGAACCTCAAAATGTCATTTCATCTCAATGACATGTATAATTACACCCATTTACCACTTTATTTTTCAAGGTCATACATAGCTTTAATATTTCTTTAAATGACCTTTCCCCCCAGTTAATGTTTAATATATCACATATGAAGAAACTGAAAAGCTCAGCTAGGATTTCTGCGCTAGTACAAAATACACACATATGAATGGCTCATCAGTACACCAGCTCCCCTCAAACTGTTACAACCCTTTATGACACCGCGTGCATCTGGAACTTTCCATTGTGGATTACTAACACAAGCCAATAAAACTTTTTACATCTATACTAATAAAAGGGTAATATGCTAATTAGACCGGGAGACCTTACAGATGACCTTACGGACCTCCTTCCAGAAAAAGCGGTGGCTGGGAGAGCCGAGGCAAGCCACCAAGGCAGGGAGGGCCCATCCCAGAGCCCCAGCTGGGTGGGCAGGGCCTACTTCTGCACAGCATTGATCACAGAGCCCTGGCAGGGTGGGCAGGGCAGGTAGGGCCTCCCTGTGGGCAGCGATTGATCGCAGAGTGGGCAGGGCCTCTGTGTGGGTGGGATTAGTGGTGGAGCCCAAGCCAGGTGGGAAACACCTGCCTCTGCTCTGCCATTGATCCCAGAGTCCCAGCTGGGTGGCCAGGGCCTCCCTCGGTGCATCATTGATTACAGAGCCCTGGCAGGGTGGGAAGGCAGGTGGGAGTGAGCAGGCCAGCAGGGTGGGGGGAGTTGGGAATGAGCAGGCTGGCAGGTGGGGCAAGAACAATTAGAAGATAACAACATTTAGTATCACTTGTTAAAGGATTTCATATACTTTTTCTTGAAAAAACACAACAAAATACCTTTATCCAATTATTTCCAGAAGAATATGACTAATCTTTCCTTAAAATAAAAGACGTGTGCCTGGCTGGGTTGAGCATTGACCCATGAACCAGGAGATCAGAGTTTGATTCCTGGACAGGGATACATGCCTGGGTTGCAGGCTCAATCCCCACTAGGGGGAATACAGAGGGCAGCCAATCAATGATTCTCTCTCATCATTGATGTTTCTATCCCTCTCTCCCTCTTCCTTCCTCTCTGAAATAAATTTAAAAAATCATAAAAAAATAACAGACATGCAAAATCACATTCAAAGTTCATGTGGGACTATCATTAGGGCCTAGTAAAAATATATCTATATGATTTTAAAATTACTTCCATCAAAAACACAGAAGTCAAGTAGCTATCCTATCTATAATCCTTCCAAATATTGTTATCTTTCTCCAACTACATATTGTAAATATAGAAAAAGAATTTACCTCCAATCATTATTCCAATGTACTTCTTAATAATCTTTTACCTTTAGGCAAAGAACATTTCACTGTCTTTAATCTATGTTGTAAAAAATGGAATGTGTTTTTTTTTTTAGCTTTATTGAGGTAAAACTGACAAAATTGTAACATTTAAAGTATACAACATAAAGATTTGATAAATATGTAAACTGTAAAAAAATTCCCACCATCAACTTAACATAGAGAATGGATTATTTTAAATAACAGTTCTTAAAACTTCTGTTTTTTAACTTTAAAAAATCCAAAAAACATGGAAATGATTAAATAATCTTAAGGGGAAAAAAAAACACAACAAAAACTACGCACGCACCCTGAGAGACCTAATTTCTAATGAAAAGCTCCTATACTTTGTAATAGAAACTATAAACATCTAACCATTCCCTACACCACTGACTTCTGAATATGAAGTATCTTTTTTTTAGTAAAATGTATTCATTTATTTCATATTAACAGGTTCCAAATAGAATAAGTTCTAAAATAACTATTTGCAAGCACCCATGCATAAGAATTTTAACATTGAAAAACATTATTTCAAATGATGCTGATAATTTCACATTGTCAATAACCTAATTATCAGGTAAGGATCATATTTTTTTCTACTAAGTATTTAATTAAATGTAATTACATACTGTAATACCTATTTAAGAATGCAAAGGAAACCACAGGAATTATAGTTTTATATAATCATACTCTTAATTTGCATGAGAAAATGAATATCCAGAGCTGCCAGAGATTTGCCCAAAGTATTAGTCTTGGCAATAATTTTTTGTTGTTTTGACACCAAAAGCATAGGCTACAAAAGCAAAAATAAACAAGTGGGACTATATCAAAAGTTTCTGCACAGAAAAGAAGACAATCAACGAAATGTAAAGGCAAAATACAGAATAGGAGAAGATATTTGCAAATAACATATCCAGTAAGGGGGTAATATCCAAAAAATATATGGAACTAACACAACTTGACAGCAAAAAAAAACAACAACAAATAATTCAACTGAAATTTGGTCAAAAAGAACCTGAATAAACATTTCTCCAAAGAGAACACACGATTTGCCAACAGGAATATGAAAAGATGCTCAATGTCACTAACAATAAAGAAAAAGCAAGTCAAAACCACAATAACATGTCACCTCAGACCTGTAAAATGGCTATCAAAAAGTTTTTTTAAAAAGTCAAAAAATAACAAGTGGCAAGGATGTAAAGAAAAGGGAACCCTGTGCACTGTTCGTGAAAATGTAACTTGGTACAGCCTTAGTGAAAAGAGTATAGAGGGTCCTCAAAAATTAAAAACAGAACTACTATTTGATCCAGCAATTCCACTTCTGAGTATACATCTAAAGAAAATAAAATCACTATCTTGAATAGATATATGTACTCACATGTTCATTGCAGCATAAAGTATGGTGACTGCGGTTACCATTTCAGTGCATGTTCATTTAACTATATTAGGAATGATAATCTGAAGCACTTTGCAAAAAGAGCACAGATACAATCAAATAAAATATCCTGTAAGCAGAATAAATTATAAAGAATGTATAGATGTATAAGTAGATATACTATATACATATATTTAGCTGAACCTAGAACTATATGGACTCTAGGTGGGTTATGTTACTGAAGTATGTTTGGTCTTCACAATACATGCTTTTCTGTATGCTACAGGAGGAGACAGAAAAAGAGGGATCTAGGACACAGTTCTATGTTATGCTATTTCAATGGTGAATTTTCTATTTAAGAACGCTCTGAGTCTTACAATGGTATTAATGAAAAGTTTGGTGATTATACTCCAAGAATACCACTTGGCTGACATATAATTCCTGGTCATGGAAACAAGAGCTAACAATTTTAACATGGTGTCCTACGTAGGGGAAAAATGACTGAGAAATTCAAATTTTAAACGATTATCCAGCAATTACATCTATAATTTGGAGAAACTAGAAAGTTACTCATTTTATTAGAAAGGTTCTATTATGAGTGTTTGTGGGCTGAAGGTTTGTCCCCACATAATTCATTTTTTGAAGTCTTAACCCCCAATGTGAGAGTATTTGGAAATGGAGCCTTTGAGAAGCAAGTAATTTTAGATAAAATCATGATGTGATCAGTGTCCTTCTAAGAAGAGGAAAAGAGAACAGAGTTCTTTATCTTTGTCACACGAGGACAAGGACAGCACAGCAAAACTGTGGCCGTTGAAAGCCAGGAAAAGAGTCCTCACCAAGATCCAAATCTGCCAACACCTTGATCTTGGACTTCTCAGCCTGGAGAACTATGGAAACTAAATTCCTGTTGTTTAGGCCACCCAGTCCATGTTATTTTGTTATGGCAGCTGGAACTAATAGAGGCCCAACACTGTGTTTCCCCAAATGGACTTATTTTTAACAGTGAACAACTCTTTTCAAATAAATCTTATATGACACCTTTGACATCAAAAGGCTCATCAGAATATGGGAAATCTGAAGCAGAGAAATTCTTTGGAGCAAGGAGACTAACTACTTTCCCATGAATAAGAACATCACCTTGTAAATGCTGAATTCACTATAAATCAATCTATCAATAAATGCTATACATTTGCAAAGATTCCCTTGAAAGAATGAACAGAGTTTATTAGCATAAAGACTCCAAAATTGGTGATATAAACCAACATAATAAAAAGGCAGTGATGCCTAGCATCGTGGCTCAGCGGTTAAGCATCGAAATCCCCAGTTGGGGGCTCGATCCCCAGTTCGGGGTGTGCAGGAGGCAGCAGATCAATGATTCTCTCTCATCATTGATGTTTCTATCTCTCCCTCCCTCTCCCTTCCTCTCTGAAATCAATAAGAAATATATTTTTTAAAGGCAGTGACTTAGCAAGAATCTGGCTTCATCCTACAGTGCCACGGTCGTGAGTTTCCATTAGCAGAACTCCAAAGTCAGGAAAAACATGCTGCATCTGGTTCTCCTGCATCTGGCTACCTTCCTTGTGTCAGTTTCACAATCTTAACTAAATTCCTGAGGAAAATATTTCAGGTGTTTATGAGATTCCTTCCTTCTAATCCCAACCGAACCCACAATTCTTCAAGTTACCATCATATTAAATAGGTAATAGTAAAGCTTTTCTGGATGCAGTGAGCTGGGGATGCTGAAATCTAGTCTGCTGTGGGGCTTACATGAGATAGTATATGTAAAACAACTAACACAGGACCAAACAGCACTTTCTCATAAATGCTAGTTCTTCTATCTGTATCCACCCAGTCTTGCCCCCATTCAGGAAACAGAATTACCTCCCAGGTTGGAGCCAAGTGGTAACCTGAACTCTATGATCACTTAACTTATGCTTGTGCCTGAAGTCCTATATTGCTGTTCCACTGGATCATGGCTTCACTGAGTATTAATGAGCCAATACAGTTCTCTAATACTCAATTTAGTTTTAAAAACAATGTTCCCCATTCTATATTTGTACAACTAAATTTTAAAAATATTAATTAAATATTTGAAATCCCTCTCTGTTAAATTTGGACATAATTTCTGTCCACAGTGTCATATTATCAAGATCTTAAGAATTCTAAATTTGCTACAAATAAACAAATAAACACTCTTTGGAAAGAATACAGAGATTATTTGCATAAAGCCTCCCAAAATGGGAGTTTACAATGAGAACCTACAAAATCATATCTGCTAGTCCTGCCTACACACCTGGTCCCTTCCAAAAACAGCATTAAACAAACTTAATTTGAAAATGAGATTCTAAACTTCAATATGTTTTCTATCCTCTCAAGTATGTGTCATCTGCAGATTCAGTTAGTATTCCTTCTAAAGATTTAACCAATTTAAGGAAAAAATGTTTAAATGAGACAAAGCAATAGAGGAAACATATTGGAATGTTACTAGAGAGAGTATTGCTTGTTAGACTCAATAAGTAGAAAAGTAGAATATTGATTGAATTTCTACTGTGTGACTTGCTAAACAATTCTATCACATTTACTGAAAGACTGCTTTTAATTGATGTGATTTGAGTGTGATTGTTTTATTCATAATTATTATACCAAGTTATAATGTCACTGAGGGTATTATTCAACCATGCTCATTGAATGCGGTTTAGAGAATTAAGAAAAATAACACACTAATCAGAAGCACTGCAGGAATGAAGGACAATTGTTATATCTGTGTTATTAAGTGGTTACTGATTGCCTTGAAACATAATAAGAGGTTTCCATTTCATGAAACCACATTCACCTGCTGCTGTGTGTGTGGCCTTAAAATCTTTCTAAAGGAATGTGAAGCAAAAACATGATGATGATCTGTTGATATTACAAATACCTTGTAAAGACAATGGAGTATAATATTCATCTTAAAAAAACCCACAAACACCCAAGTGATTAATAACAACAAAAAGAAAAAGCACCTTTACAACAAAACCAAGAAGCTGCCTGCATGCATTTAAATATATATATATATATATATATATATATATATATATATATATATACACTTTTCAATTAGAGTTGAGGTACAATGTAATTTCAGGTGCATAACCCAGTGATTGGACATTTATATAATTTACAAAGTGATCATACCGATAAATCTCATACTACCTAACACCATGCATGGTTAATATAATATTATTAACTCTGTTTCCTATGCTGTACTTTACTTTCAACAATAAGAATTTTTTTTAAAAAAAGATACAAATTAGTAGGTACAGAATAGTCATGGGGATGTAAAGTACACCCTGCATGCATTATTATTCAGAATGATTGTGTTTTATAAATTGTGAGCTATAATTCAAAGCATTGCTTTTTCTGATGTTGGTGATGGTCCCTCCTGTATAACAAAGACATCCTGAGACACTGCAATGTGCCTTACGAAAATCATGTTATGATATAGAGGAAGGAGTATCTAATTTACCACTTAGCAATTCTACCAAAACATTAAATGAGTGTGATAAGATCAATTTTTAGGAAATAGACACTATATGCTGGTCATCACTGCTCTTTTTTAATGTCCTTAGACTATGGCTTAATAAAAAGCTTATTATGTATCTTGCAAGAATAATAATCTGTGTATGTCCCTCACATGATGTTTTATTTTTCACTGAAGGGAAGAAAATGATTTGCCACTTATCAATCTGTTATTTCCTCTATTCTTTGTGGTATATGAGTATTGTGGAAATAGCACTAAAACTGGATTGTATTTTTAGGGATATCACATAGACAAAGTTGTCTTGGACAAACCAGTTAAAATCTCTGGGTTATCTATAAAATGAGCGAAGTAGATGAGTTCAGTTATCTGATCCCTTCTCTGAACTGCGCCATCCCAGAGGGTTGGAAATAGTCAACATCATGAAGCTCGTTAGTTGAGGAGACAGGCTCAGAACTCAGAACTCCTCATTGGAATTTTAATCTTTCATTGTCAACATGCAGTAGATGGCTCTAAAAGGCGATAGGAAATGAGTGCTAAAAACTTCCCAGGGCATGACATGCTATGGAAATAAAAACTATAGTCACAATGATAATTTCCTGAAGAGTCTTCTGCAAAATTTATATTAGTATAAAATACAATTTGTCTAAGCTTGGAAAGTTGCAGAAGAAATTTGCTCATGGTTTATTTCCCCAAGAATGGCCCAAGATCAAGAAACATGATTTTTTGTGTGTATAAAAATATAACTTTTAATGACAAGAATTTGCCGAAACTATTTCTAACTAAAAAAAGAAAGAAAAAGAAGTAATAAACAAAAAACCCTACATCTATGCCTGACCAGTGTGGGTCAGTGGTTGAGCAGCTGGGGTGTATGTGTGTTTGTCACAGTTTCATTCCTGGTGGGGGTCTGCGTGTGTGTGTGGCCTCTCTCATCATTGATGTTTCTGTTTCTCTCTCCATCTCCATTCCTCTCTGAAATCAATGAAAATATATTTTAAAAAGCCAACAGCCCTGCGTCTATTTTGTAGAACATGATGGGAATAATCTACATGCAATCACAAAATATATTTATTTTCAAGTTTATCTTAAGTTATATAAAAGACATTGATTCTGAATGGGGAAAAAATATTGTTTCACCATTTGACTTGAGCCACATTACAAATGTAAACACCATTGCCTAAAAGAATACATATGCCTAATTGTTTTGGTTCTATTAATAATTCTTCTGTATTTTATAGGTCACATTAATGCTATGCCTGGTGACTATCAATAAGAAAGAGTAAAGCCTCCAGTCCCCAGTGCAGTCACGTGAGGCAATATAGTGAGACTGAGACAAGTAGTGTTTCTCATCAGTCCCCACTGAAAACATTTCCAGCCATGTCAATGCAAGGAGCCACTGGAGGCTTCTGAAAAACACAAACTGAATTTTAATTTGGTATAAATTTCGGAAGTTCACGTGCCACCTATTGCATAGCCTGTGTTAGTATGAAGGCCGCTTTTAGTCTCCAAATGTGATAGGGGACTGTACAGTGGAATCTGAGAGGGTGCCTAAGACTCACTTTTGTTTATGGCTCCCCTGGCAAGAAAGTTCTCTGGTCCCACATAAGTGGGTAAATCCATGAGATGTTCTGGATACCTGCCCTGAGCTCTTGGCCATGCTCATTCATCCAATCAAATGTGAATATTTATTAAATACCTAAGAGATGACACTAGCACAACAAGAGAACCTGTTCGACCAAGTCAGAAAACCCACTAGTATCTTCCCTGCTGTGAGCCAAGGAACCCATCTCGTGTGGCTAATATCTTTCTCCACATGCCTGCATTGACATTAGTTCCATATCAACATCAATTTTCTCTTAGGCAATGCCTCTCTTAGCTACTTTAACCATGACCTGCCTTGGCTCCCAATTCATTACAATATATGCCATTTTTTTTCCATACCAAGAATACAAAGTTATATTTTAAAGACTCAACAAATACGTATTTAAAATCTGCCCATGCATGAGATACTAAGGTAGTACAAAAAAATTTAGATTGTGATCCCTCTTTTCACACACACACACACACACACACACACACACACACACACACGTGTATACTAGGTTGTGATGGAAAAGGCATTTCTTACTGTTGTAATGGGCAAACATGTTTGACAGTCACTAAAATAGAACATAAATCACAAACCAGCTTCTAACAGATAAGTTCCAATTATACTGAATATTTCATTTAGCCCACAGAGTTGGTTACTTTAAATTGAACTAATTGCTAATATTTAAAAATTGTAGGAGTTGAAATAAAATGCTGTTTATGGAGTTTCCTTTGAAAAGTCAGAAGATCTGGCATTCCTCTGGGGTATGGTCCTTGGGAGCTGTGTAGCAGCTGCCCCATTAGAAAGGGTATGCGTTCTCCAGATCATCAGGGTCCCTACCTCCTTTTTTACTCAGTTCTGTACCTGCCAGATAAATTCAGGCATTTGAGTGTGTCACCTCTGGTCTTGACCTCTGCTCCCAGAATGATCAGGGAGGTCCAAGGATTGTTAAGAAACTCATGATTTGGCCTGGATCATTCCACAGCCTGTCAGACACTGAAAAGAGACTGCACATAATCATGAAAGAAATAATTACAACATCATCCATGTGCAAAGCCAGCACACTCCCTGGAGATCCTCAGTCTCAACTCTTCATTTCACAGATGAGGAGACTAAGACCCACAGAGAGTGAGTAAAATGTCAAAGATCACAAAATTAATAGCCCCAACATTAGAAAAAAATTCTCACTCTTAACTTGATGTCCTTTCAATTACACATGGCTCTTTTCAGTTAAATATTCAGAAATGAAAGGCAGTACAAATGCTACTGAGGCATACTAAAGCCAATGTAATGTGTGTTATATATAAATGATCTATTAAAAATATAGACATAAAATACTAGCAATCACTATTCCATTCTAGGAAATAATATAGAAATAAAGTACTATCAAATGATATAGAAATAAAGTCTAGCAAATACTATTGCATTCTATTCTCACCAACACCATATTTCATTCACATCAGTTTTCCTTATTTATCGACAATATCCAAGTATATATCACTTGAAAGAATATAGATTGGTATAGATAAATTACCACATAGTGTACATTCTAAAATATGAACAACCCATGTTTATTTCCTAATTTTGATAAATATATCATGGTAATGAAAGGTGTTAACATCAGGGGAAACTAAGTGATGAGTATATGGAAACTCTCCATACTACCTCTGCAAATTTTCTATAAATCTAATATTATTCTAAAAAAAAGGTTTATTAAAAAACTATCAATCAAGATGTAAGGAGAAGGCCAGATTAGTTAGGAGTAAAGCAGGAAAGAGTACATTTATTTTGAAGAACATATTCCTTATAAAAAAGCTACTCCAGCATAACTATCGGCACTTAAAACCTTGCAACAAGCTGGCTCAAGGATTACAACAAGGTCATGGCTATAACAAGGCCCAAAGGTTGCTTCAACATTGAACTACAGTCCCCGCTAAGACATATAACACACACACACACACACACACACACACACACACACACACACACACAAATAGTTTTAACAAATAAAGAGGTATCCTTTTCAGAGGTTCCTTGTGATACCTTAGAGGGAAGAAATACCAATGATTTGATTTTAAAAGGGTGGGCCCAAAAAGACATATTGCTATTTTCAATCTTTGGCTTCAATGAAGACTGAAGAGTATAAAAAAAAAAATAGCGAAGGGGAAAATCAGGCTGCCTATTGAATTAGAGAAAAATCAGGAGAACATGAAGAGGCCAAGAAATCCTGGGGGAAATGCCTTTCAGCTGAACACATCTATTTCCAAAACAGTCCATCTGGGTCCTGAAAGTCATGGGACCTCAATTATCTCAGCAGGAACACTTCTATCTCTAGATCTATGATTATTACCAAAGCCTCATGTTTGTTATAAAAAAATGGTGTGGATATGAGGGTATTTCAGCACCTGAATCCTAAGAAACAGACAATTCTTTAAGATGAAAGAGTCATTTTAAATCCCCATACCTGCTGTGACAGAAGATACTATTTAATTATTTTCCACTAGGTCTTAAAAGTGGAATGCACAGTCTAAAGTGCATTTTGGGTTACACTGCTCAACAAAACACTGTGTTTTGTTGAGCAGTGTAAATGATGCAGAGTAGGGAAAGTCATTCAGATTGCCAAAAAACAGTTCTTTTTGCTATATGTCTAGACAGTGCTACCTCTGCCCTGCCTCACATACTAAAGAAATCAATTGTAAGACCTCAAGATAATCCCTTAAAAATATATGTAAATTAATAACTATGTATTTATAAATATATATCTGATTGCACTTGTTTAAATAATATTTAATGCATATCCTCTATGTTCATGGCTCTGTTCTATACATTCTATCTGGGATGGCTGACAATTAAACACCAATCATGAATTAATAACTTATTTAGAAATGTAATATGATAAATGCTACAAAGAAATATATAATATTCAAAAAGCAAAAATAGCAACAACAAAAAAAGCAAAGGGGGTGTTCATCTGTGCTGGGATCAGTAGAAGGCTAACTTCTTTAATCTGAGTTCTAAAGGATTAAAGAGAGTTGGTTAGGGAAGACCAAAGGAGAGAGGAAGAGAGTGAGGGATACAGACGGTCCAAGGCATGAAGGGGAATGACATTTTCAAGGAGCAGAAAATAGGCCCATGTGATCAGAACATTGGCTGTCCATGGGCCCATGATGCACAGTACACCTGGTAGAGAGGCTGGGCCAGGTCATACAGGGTCTTACAGGTCTGAGACAGAAAGCTGGTTGTTTCCTCTAAGATGCCTGAATTTTCTAGTTAAGTCAAACCCAAGCCTGTAAAGCACCTTAAGAAAGAGACATTTTCACATTTATATTCAAGAAATATCAACTTGGCTAATGTGTACGAGCAGGTAGAGAGGCTCCTTAAGGGCCTATGCCATGGTCCTGCTGAGAATGCCTGTCCTGGCCTAAAGATATGTTCTCAAAGAACAAAAAATACAGTGTGGGAATGTGCTTGGCTCATTCTAGAAAACAGCACTTTCATTATTGTCTTCTCTAATGAAACATCACAATAGGAAACACTTAGGTTCACCAAAATTGAAATTGGTATCAAAGGAATCAAGATGGCCAGCTCTACACAGGTGTGAGCTTCTGTAGATGCCAGGGTTATCTTCTGGCTGTAGGAGTGACATGCATAAATTTCAACCAAAGAAATATTTTGGAAAAACAAAGAACCTAAAATAAAAAGAATAATAAACTATAAAAATGACTCACAGTCATATTTCCCACTATCCGTATTAACCACTCATCATAAAACCAAAACATTTTAATAAAGTTTAATAGTTGTATATTTTTCACAATAACCCTTATAAGAAATAGCAAAAGTAAAATACTCAAGATATTTTTTCTACTTCAGGCTGATATATTAATTATTATTAAATATTAACCACCCAATTGCATTATACTGAAGTGATCATTTAAACACTCATTAATCAATGAATAATACAAGAACCTCATGCCTCATTATGCTCTTCTACACACTTTTTTCCAACAAACATAGCTAAATCTTTGCTGGGGGAAAAATTTAGCACTCGTAGGTGGTTTATTCACAATACTCTTTAGTATTACTCCTTTAAATTTCAGAATAAAACCTATATTAAAGTGACATATGGTCATTGTTTCATTTTTTTTGTTTATTTGTTATTATTATTTTAAATATATTATCCTGATTTAGAATATTTTGAAACTGCCAGAAAAAATACTATGTTAAAACAAATATAGCTGCTTTGTTTTATCATCATAATTTTTAAATCTTTTTTTTTCAATAGTAAATATTCATGAGAACTTGCATCAGTTCTCTTCATGGTATAGAAATAGCCTCAAAGCTGCCTGTCAGAAATTTCACAAAATGCTAAAAGCCACGCTGAGCTGCTCTTTCCTGCTTGCTCAGGAGCCCAGGTTCATAAATAAAAAACAAAAACCAAATTGCCTTTTCTGCCCTTGGAATCATCTGCTCCTGATTTAGCCATTACCCTTCAGACCAATTTCCTTTCTTTCTATTTCCCTTCACCCATTTTTTCACAATCTTCCTCTAAGGAACAAACTCACAACACAATTTCTCCCAGCAGTGGCCCTGAGCAGGCTGTACAACCTCAACCTGCTCCCAACTCTCTGGATCCACTGGGAAAAAGAGAGCAGTGAGGTCATTTAGAAGATTGAGATGTCGGAGGAAGTAGATTTTTTTGGAGTATTTAGACAAGTCTGGAAAGCAAGGACAACTTTCTTTTTTATCTGCACTTGCAACACATTAATGTAATACTGAAGATCTGTTCGGTTTTCAAAAGCGCCCTAGAGATCTGTATGTTCTTTTTTTTTTCTGAGGAATTCAAACCACCAGTTATCAAACTTTTAGCAGTGGAAACCTTTATTCAATCCACTAAGTCTCCACTAGAAGTGGCATCTTAATAGTATATATTAATGTGTGTAAGTTCAAAATTGTAATATGTATACCCAATAAACAGAATTGATGTATATTTAACAACACAAAATTTTACAATTGAGTGTGATAGGTGACTGCTGCTTCCAAAGTTGAATTACTTATGGATTTTATTCTGATTACAGAGTTATATTTCACAAAAAAATATAGCTGATATTACCATGTTTCTCAAGGACGCCTCTTAAAATCTCAGAATATTCATCAATGAAACTAATCCGGTAGCTTGAAAGAGGGGTAGTAGAACTTTTATTCAAATTGGAAATGAAATATTAATAACTTACTTGCATTTCTTAAGTATTACATATTCCACGTGGATGAAGTCAATGAATAGACAACTCAGTCAGTCTATATCTGCTTTGTTTAGCAGAAGGTAGGCTTCAAAGTATATTTTAATTGTGATGTATTAAAAATATCATTTCATTAAAAATCCAAGATATAGCCCGACTGGCACGGCTCAGTGGTTGAGCATTGACCTATGAACCAGGAGGTCAAGGTTTGATTCCTGGTCAGGGCACATGCCCAGGTTACAGGCTCAATCCCCAGTGTGGGGTGTGCAGGAGGCAGCTGATCAATGATTCTCTCATCTCTAACTCTCCCTTCCTCTCTGAAATCAATAATAAAAATATATTTTTTAAAATCCAGGATATATATTGGTAACTTTATGGTTAAAAAATCATTTAAAAGTTCAAAAATAATTTATTTCAGGCTGACTCCACATTTTATTTCAGTTCCATTGCCAGTTCTTTAACTGTAGTCACTTGCAAGTAACCATAATTAAAGAGCCATTAGGGAATTTAAATGTGATCTTGCTTGGCCAAATTCAGCTCATTTTGCTTAACAGCACCCAATGTAGGTGGATGAGACCTTTCAATTTGACCAAAAACATTAATATTATGGGAAATGGCATTTTTTATGATGGGGTGGGTAATATTTATATAATATTTGCTAAAGCATCCACTGAGTTTTACTTGTTATGTAACATGTATACTATAGTAATTAGACATTTTGTTAAAAATTTTAAAGTATTTGTTAAGAAAATTAATGTTTTAAACTGTCTAGTCAATAACACATTTTCTAGAATTGCCAAATATATGCCCAGAGATGAAAGGAAAAATTTCATTTCAAGAATCAATTTAGTAAAATAGATTAAATACATTGGTAATCTTCAGTGTATTCAAATTTGTTATTTAATACCTGTGTGTTATTGTAGGGTTATTAAATGATTATTTTTTAGAGTTAAATTTGAATTAAATAATGATTCCCCCTTAAAGCACACTGTGTTGCTAAGGAACACATCTTGAAAGCCAATAATCTAAATAAAGCTTAAAAGCTGGGAATATCTTGGTTGATAGGAAGCAGACAATAGCTAGTGACCAATAAAGACAGAGGGAGATCCACTAAAATGGGAAAATATACAATGCCTCTTCCCACTTATCAAAATTGTCATCCTTTCAACATGAATATGTTTCTCTCCATTCATTCATGCGTGTTTTGTTTAATCTGAACATTGGTTATGTATACTTATTCCAGGCATGCTTTAAAAAAGAGAGGACATTGGGGTCATGTTATTTGTAGAACCCTTTGAATGGGATAGTGTCAGATATTTAACTGAAAAAATAAAGTAACTTTTTAAAGAACAGTGTATAATAGTATATAATATGTGCAATAATATGGCACTAGAAAACAGGTGCGCACAACCAGTATTATGAGAACAATGCATCACTGACATTTATGCCAACAGGTTACTAAGGAGATTTAAGCATTTTTAACTCTCTCCTTATCACAGGAAGGACACACACACATGGTCATTTGCTTATGCCAACTATCACAACTCTATAACTAAACACCAGCAGTGATTGAGGTGGTATTTTATAAATAAGGTAGATTACTTAATAAAAGTAAGCGGCCCATGGTTAATGACTATACATGGGACAATGGTGAAATTTCACAAAGGTCTATAGAACTACATAATAGTACTGAATATGTGTTAATTCTTGATCCTGATAACTGTATTATAGTTATGTAAGTAAATGACCCTGTTTTATAGGAAATATATACAAAGTATTTAGAAATAAAGGAGCACCATGTATGCAAATTAATCTCAATTATTTCATAAAAATATTACAGAGTGAGAAGAAGAGAATAATAAAGTAAGTGTTGCAAAATGTTAACAGCTGGGGAATCTGGATACACAAGAATTCTGAGTACAAGTTGTGCAAATTCTCTGTGACTGAAGTTCTTTCAAAACAGAAAGCTTTAAAAAACCATCTTATTAAACATTGTTTTTTTTTTCATGATGATACTCAATAAGCAAAAACTTACTGCAGACATCTGCAATGCCATTTTAAATTTTGAGAAGAGGAACAAAGCAACAGACTGATACCCTCATAGAGATTTTATATATGTACCTTATTAATGTATGTATATATAATGATATACTATATACACACAAAAAACACACATGTAAAATGAATACAAGGTAAAGTGAATACAGATAATCATTTTGAATTCATTATAATCCAATTTATTATATTATTTAGATGTAGATCTGTTATTCTCCATAATGCATATCTTTAAAAATAATTACGCCCTACAAAGTTCTGATAAAATTTTTGTTTCATTTTAAAATCAAAATTTTCATGCAAGAATTTTTCATACTATATACACTCATATGACTTATTTAAAAATGTATATTTTTCTTCTTTCTAACATGACAAGTTGAAACCACATCTAAATAGATAAAGGCAACAAGCATGCACTATTTCACTTTAAAAAGATCTATTTTGAGATAATTGTTAGAAATACACTGAAAAAATAATGAAGCCACTTGTATGAATGTAGGGAGAAAAGAAAAATCTGATAAACAAATTTTTAAGTACAGAGGGTCAGATACACAGCACCATCTATAAAATGCTATATACAAAAAAGATACAATACTGTATTTTAAATGCAGTGTGGTCAACAACAGTTGGACTTGAGCCTATCTTAACCATCTCTATTGGGTGCTTTGAATAGGACATTTATATGTCTAATATGTATATACTCAAAATGAAGAACTATTTGAGTTTAATGGGTAAGTTAAACTGAGTAAAATATGAGATTTTTAAAAAGACAGTCAGAAATACAGGAGCAATAGACGTGTGTGGGGGGCAGGTGCTCATTCTCCCGCTGCCGAATGCCTCTGAACTCAGCCCTTGATCCTCTTCTCTATCCCACTTACCTAGTGATTTCCCGGGTTTAAATAATACCTGTTCGCCAATAGCACCCAAATTTATTTCTCCCGTTTGGATCTCTTGCAAACTCTTAAATAGTTTACCCAACTGCTTATTTAACATTTCTATCTGGATTTCTAAAAAGCAACTCAAGCTCCATCTGTCAGAAACTGAACTCCTGATATCCCCCCACCCCTGTCCCACCAGAGCCCTCCTCATCTCAGCGGAGGCAACTCCAAATAAGCAGGCCACAAAAACCGAATTCATCTTTGACTCCTCTCCTGCTGTTATAACCCACATCCAATCTGTCAGGAAACCTTGTTAGTTATATTTTCAAAACATATCCATCATCCAGTGACTTCTTACTATCTCCGTGGATACCTTTCCAGACTAACCCTTCAAACGATCATCTGTCACCTGGACTATTGGATAGCCTCCTAATTTTCTCTCTTTCTGCCCATGCCATCCTACAGACTCTTCTCAACACACACACACACACACACACACACACACACACACACAAATGAACATGAATGATGCTTTGAAAATATAATTCAGATCATGTGCTCCTCTGCTAAACAGTCCACACTGGTCCACTCTTTCACTCTGCAGAAAAGCAAAATTTGTTACAAGGATTACAACACTCAATCGCCAGGCTCTCATTGTCTTTTGACTTCATCCTCTAGTGCCTTCCCTTGCTTCCCTCTGTTCCAGCCACAAATGCTCCCTTGAGTATACCAGGCATGGTCCTACCTTGAAAACTTTGTCCTGGCTGATTATACCAGCTAAAATACTTTTTCCATAGATAGTCACACAGCCAAATCCTTCACACCTTGAAATCTTTGCTCAAATGACACCTTCACAAAACCATCCTACTCAAAATTGCAACCCATTCTACCTCCACCCTGGCACTCCAGATCTGCCTTACACTAGTGTCTACTTTTTCTTTTTCCACAGAATTTGCCACTTTCCAACATGTTATGTAATTTCCTAATTTATTATGTCTATGGTTTAATGTCCATTTATTCTTTTAAAATTTAAGCTCCAATAGAGAAAGGATCTTTGCCTCCTTCATTTACTGACATATAAACTGTATAACAATGTCTAGCACATAACAGGCATTCAATAAATATTTGGCAAATAAAATTATGTTGAAAATAAAAGCAAATTTAGTACGGGTGTGGATGATTAGTTTATTTTTTAAATTTGATGGCTTAGAGTTGAATTCAGATGGATAATGGGAAAATATGTAAAGATTTCTGCCCAGAGATTACTCCAAATTGGCAGGAGTGGTAAACCCTTGGGTAAACTCCTCTACTGTTTTCTATTTAGGCCCCTGAGGTCGATAGCCAGAGATGAAGGAGAAGTGAAACAGCGGGGACAGCAACAATCTGCCGGTGACTCGAGGGACACTGCTCTGAGTCAGAATGACCTGGAAATATTGAAAGTATAGGGATACATTACCTCAGCCTGCTCATTCTATACCTTTACCTTTATACAGAAAGTTTTATGGAATGACATTTGCAAAATGTTAACAATAACCTCTTATTTTGCTGGGAAATGGGCTCTGTGTGTGGGTTTTTGCTTTTTTTGTCATTTCTCTAGTATCTGGATTTTTTTTCCTAAAAACTATTTACAAATTAAAGTTAATTCTTATAAAAAAGAGTTCTTAGTTCTTCTAAAAGTATACATATCCTTATAAAATAAAACAACACTCTTGAAAGATATAATGGAATATATAAAATGTCTTGTAAATTCCTTGTGCACAATATTGCATATTATAAGGTTTTTAACCAATCTATACTGAAGCACAATGACTTACATTATATATATATATATATATATATATATATATATATATATATATATATATATAACTCTCAATACTGGAGAGAACTAGAACTATTAGCATTCCTAGCAAATCTGACATCATGAGATTTGACAAATAAATTTCTAATCTTTTTATTATATCTATGAAAGAACCAGAAATGTGCTTCTAATGAACTGTAGATAGATTTTTCTAAAGAAATAATATATAAGCAATAAAAATAGAAGTATTTCCAAACAACAATATTTATCTTTACCTAAAGTGGCATGTCTGGATGATCATAGTGAGAATTGTGTGTAATCTTGCCCAGAATGAAGGGATTTGGTAAAATACCGCCTCAGAATACCAATCAACATTATTTTATGACTTGGAGGCCATGTTATATAATCACCATATAAATTTCATTCTCAACTTCTCTTCTGATATAAAATTCAATCTATGCTTATTTTTCAAAATATTAGAGAGGAGTACCCAAGCATACACAAAAGAGAAACATCTAATGGATTTTTTTTATAATTAACTGTCCAATTAATTCACTATTAACGTGTGACTGAGGATGTCTTCAACTCATTAGAAGCTAGTTAACAACTCTTTTATCACTGTCTTGTCAACTAACTGTACAATGGCTCAGCAGAGTCACTTAAATAAATTAATTATGTGTTTCAGCATATTTGCATATTTAAATATGTATGCATACATTACATATTTGTAATTTATCTTTATGCTTAAGAGATACTGCTCCTTTTTTATGTTTTCCTTTGGGTTCTCCTCTACCAAATGAGTGACAATTTAGAGTTCTGAAGCATTATTTCAACAGTGGCAGGATGTCACAAGCTGCGTAAATAAAGAATGATCCAAACAAGAAGGCAGAAATTTAAAAAGTCAAATTAATTTATAAAGGAAAACACCAAAACTGAAGCATATGGGAATGAGCTGCTAGCAGGGGTGGGGAACGTCCAGCCCATGGGCTGTATAAGGCCTGTGGAATCGTTTGGCCTGGCCCTACCAAGGCATTAGGGGTGAGTTCATTAAATGTTTGACCAAATAGAGCAGGCTAATTTTTAAGCTGACAATTTTGTATGGCCCTTGAATGATGTTATAACTATCCAAATGTCCCTTGGCAGAAAAAAGGTTCCCCATCCCTGTGCTCGAAAGTATAAGTGTCCACTGATCCATTTACTGTATTGGGGAGTAACCGGTATTAGTTATGGAAAGCTCAACACCAGGCATGTTCTTCTAGACTTCTACTCATTTTTCTGGACCTTTATCTCACTCACTACAACCCATCAGGTGGTCGCAATGACGCAAACTCCCTAAGGCCTTGCACAAGGAAGAAGCCAAGAAACCCCCAAGAAGTATTCTCTTAAAGGTCTGAACCACTCCCTCTGAACAACTATCTCCATGGTAAAACTGGAAACATATATGGCAACCTACAGTTTACCATCAAACTACCACCACTCAGGATGGAAAGATGTTTATATTCAAGTAAGGTTCTGACCTGACTGTTTTCCTTCCTTTAAACAGGAAAAGAAAATAACCTCCACGCTATTCTAGCTGTTGTAATTGGACTGCAGAGAAAATTGAGCTGAGCAAGGAGAATGTTGAAATGTGGTAGAAGGAGGAGGCTGTCAGTGCATTTCTTTTATATTTCAACTAGAGGACGAGTACATTAAATTCGTGCATGGGGGGGAGTCCCTCACCCCAGCCTGCACCCTCTCCAATCTGAGACCCCATGGGGGATGTCTGACTGCCTCTCGCAATCCGGACTGCTACTCCTAACTGCTCCTTTGCCTGCCTGCCTGATTGCCTCTAACTCCTCTGCCTGCCTGCCTGATTGCCCCTAACTGCTCCCCTGCTGGTCTGATCGCCCTTAACCATCTCTGCTTCGCCTCGCACCCAGGAACCATGGTTCTCTCCTCTACCGGGTCACAGGCACCTAGGACCTGGACTTCCCTCCCACTGGCCAGCCATAGGCACCCAGGACCCGGGCCGGTTTTGCCTGGGCTGGCTGCAGCTGCAGGGGATCATGGGCAGGCAGCTTTCCCCGGGCCGCAGCCGCAGGTTCCCGGGAACACTGGGCGGGTGGCTTGTCCCTCTCCCGGGCCACAAGTGCAGGCTCAGCTGCTGGCGCCTGGGACCACAGGGCGGGCGGCTTGTCCCTCTCCCAGGCCACATCCTGGCTGGTCCCCATTCCTCTCTCATGAGCTCATTTGTGCCTGACTGGTCCCCATTCCTCTTGCATGAGCTCATTTGTGCCTGGCTTGTCCCCATTCCTTTCTCCCCAGTGTTGAGTATTTGAGCCTTTATGGCATGTGAGGGTATGACAACCATTTGCATATTAGCTCTTTATTTTCTCCAACTGTATGTCTATTTCTGTTTCTAGCTTCTGTTGCACTAAGCTATGTCCTGCATGGAATGATGTAGGTAACATTCCGAGATCCCAGTGTGCTCTACTAAAGCCTTCTACAGAATGTTTGCTAACGCCTTCCACTGCATGAAGCTCTCTGGTTTCAATCAGAAAACAGAAACTACCATCAGAAATGCTTCCAGGGAGACTCTTCCTCATTATTCAAAGTCCTCTTCCATGAAGGTTGCTCCTTTCGCCTCCTACCAAACTCCACCCTCACATCCCTTTCCCATACCTACCTACCACAATCCCCTACACCTCCCCGCATCCAAAAATGCCACTCGACCTTGCAACAATGCCTTATTTTGCTACCATGGTGTTATTCTAACACCAGTCTTATGTTTTTCTCTCACATTTAACCTCTTTTTTTTTTATTAGTTCAGAAAATGGTAGGAAAAGATAAACAGGAGTAAAAGGAGAAAGGAATTAAGAAACAGAGGGAACTAGAAAACAGAAAGCGCAGCGAGACACAGTGAAAGGAAGTGCAGGAAGGACAAAAGGTAGAAAGAAGAAAAGTCAAAGGAAAAGGAAAACAGGCAAGCAGAGAATTATCATTCACAAATACTGAGGGCTTACTCTGGGGCAGGCATTTCGCTAATTGCTTTACATGCACTATTTAAGTAAAGCACAGGGGTGAGCAAAGGTAGGCTACACAATATAAACAAATAATACAAAAATAAATAAATAATAATACAAGAACAAACTGTTCTTATAGTCACAACTGTAAACCCAGTTTTGCCCACCCTGCATGTGTGTGTAAGGCATATTTACAGGGATAACATGTTTTGCTTGAGAATTATGGTCCCCAAATGGTCAGTTTCTGTTAGTTTGCCGAGAAAAAAATATTTTAAGAAATGTAAGCTTCTTTTACAAAGAAACAAATATGTCATAATGTATATATTTTTCTCATTTCATCCCAGTACACAATTGGTATCATTTTAATTTAAAAAGGTTAAAATTAAAAAAGAACATCTATAATATTGTGTTCAATATTTTCTAGTATTATAATTGAATGACTTTATTTAGTTATATGTTCTTAAAAGATGTATCTCCATGGTAATTATATACATTGACAATTATTCTATTTTAGGGCAAAACAATACAAAAGCGTTAAAAAAATACCTTATTCTTAAGTCTTGAAACTCACATTCACTCAAGTTTATCCTTTCCTCCCCATCATTTTTAAGAGGATGTTTAAGAAGTTTTCTGTCCTGTTTCACCCTCCTGAAGCTGATTTGAATAGGAGCAGTTTTCAAACCATGAAAGCCAATGCACTTTGTAATAGGGAATTCCCAGCAGGAATTGCTGCGCTTAACTCAAATGGATAAAGGTTGCCAGAGTTTGTTGCATAATCCAGAAGGATATTTATTGTGCTTGCAATTTTAGACAATTTAGATTTTTCTTTTAGGGACAGATACTTTTGTTAAAAGAGGACTGCATCTGATAAAATCTCACTGTATATTATTTCAGTGCATGTATAACCTTAGAGATGATTTGGGTTGACAATAAGCCATTGTTAAAAGTAAACAACACTGTCAGAAATTTTAAGTTAGTTACGACCTCTTTTTTGGCAACAATTTTGTCTTTCTTCTTTAGTAGTGACCATAAAGGCATAATTAACATAATTTTTAAAGCTCTTTTGTCCAGAATGCTTATCAAATTCACCTATATAATTCTAACACAGCATCTGGCATTTAATAGACTCTCAATAAATGCTGTAATGAGAAAAGCAATTATAGTGAACATTGATTGGTTTCTCATCAATGGAGTGCACTGCTCTAATATACATTAAGAACTAGTATCTGCTGGATTAAGATTAAGTCTGCATTTCAGAGAGGAGAGAACATATAAATAATAAAAAAAAGTTGTTTAACAAAATTGTGAAAATATGATTTTCTATTCAAGCTATATTATCATCCAGGTAAATCAGTTACAGGGTTAACCTTAACTTCTTTCTATAAGGCCTCATAGTTTTAGCTGACCTCTGAAGAACATCAGAAGTACTCAGGATATTTTGGAAACCCTAACTATGCAGTTTCCATTTCCTGTATTGCTCATGAGTATGCCCACTGTCGCCCAGCATGTGGAGGTCAGAGGGAAGACCTGTCATCAGTCTCCACACAGCTGCCCCAGCCTGCCTCCAATGCTTTCCTGCCACTCAAACTTCTGAGGAAAGAACCTGGTGCCACACCCTTCTCTGAATGAACTGGTATGTCACCTCTGGACCTGGCATCTCTACACATCCTCTTTGAACCTCCCCTCCGCCCCCCCCCCCCACCACGTCCCCTCTGCATTGGATCTCTGCAGTGAATGGGATTTTGCCATGGATCCCTAAGGCTCATCTGGAATGGAAACTCGGATGCCTTCAATGAACCCAAACTCCTAACTGATTTAGAGAATTTTTGTACTTCCTCTGAGGTACCGTAGTTTTTCCATGTTCTCTTTTTCCATGGGCTCCCTGCCACTCTAGGCTCTTTCCTCTATCTACTTCATCCCCAGAATATGGCAGAGTTTCCACAGATGGTTGATGTCCTGATTCCTACAAAATAATGTGCCTAGCAATCATCATTCAATTGCATTCCAATGAAGAAGATTTTAGGGCAGATCAACTGTACCACTCCAAGTGGCTCTCTTCCCCCATTGCTCTTGGCAATCCATAATACTGACAGTGCGAAAAGATTATTCTTGTCCCTATTAGAGTCATATTTAAATACCATTTCCTGACCATACCACTCCATTATACCTAAATTCTAGAATTCCCCACAGCCGCAGCAGGTCAGAGATAGTCACTCTACAAGAACCAGGCATGCAGGATGCTCACTATGGTGTGGCAGGTGGAACTAGGCACCTATCACTATTAAGGTTTCTGTATACTTTTCCTATCTGAATTTTATCTAAAATAATATTAACTAAGTAACTTAACTTGGATTTTCTTTCCATCATTTAAGAAAGGGTTCTGTGGAATATCCATGGATTTCCATTCACTTCTTCATAATGTTTCCGCATTGGGCATAAATAAAGGAGAAAGGTAATTTCCACTCCGTGTTTTCACTTCCAAGCTCCTGTGTTCTTCTAACAGAGGGAGTGAAACAAGCATCCCTTTGATGTGCTTCTTCTCGCTTCTGCGACATTGGCCTCAACATCTGAGAACATGCACATAAGAAGATAAGACAACTCTGTCTAATCTCTTAGCAGAAAGTCCAGGCAAATGTAAAAAGAGAAAGGATGCTCAGAAACCATGGCATAGTCCCAAGATTTTGTTTCCAATTGCACTCTACATCTAAATATGTTCAGATACCATTACAGCTATAGTTTTCACTTGGAGAGTCAAAATTAGCTGGCGGCTACTCAAACTGTTACTTACAAACATGTTAATTTGATCAGAATCTCTCAAGGCTCTTTTTCTTCCTTAATCCTTTAAGAGCTGGGCCAGCAACCTAAAGTCCATGAGCCAAATTTAGAATGCCACCTGTTTTTGTACAGCCCATAAGCTACGAGTGGATTTTACAGACAAATGTTAGTAATCAATTTGACGACAGGGAAGAGTAACTTTGAACCACGATTAAGGAAAATGTTATTCTCCCCCCAAAAATAATTCAACTTGTCTTATCAGTAGACTTGTATTACAAAAATGTGTACTCTATTATTATTATACTTTGAATTTCATCAATAAAAAATTATGGAAATGTGTTTGTTATATAGGCATCTACATTATAGTCTTGATTTTGACTCTCAGCCCACAGAGCCTGAATAAAACAGTTACTATCCGGCCCTTTGGCCCTTTACAAAAAATGGGTTGCTGATCCCTGCTTTAAGGAAACACAACTGGAGATGTTTCATGAAATGTTGAAGAAAACCTCCTCAGAAGTTTAAGGCAAGAACTACAGAAGTTCCCATGATGTTTGTCTGCTTGTTATAATGCATATGAACTAAATATTGTAATTAGTAACTCCTCTATCCTCATTTCCTTCCTAAAACAGGTTTGCTATTTTCAATACCAGTATTGATTTAATGCTTTCTATTAGGCTTTATGAACTTTACAAACTCTGTGAAGTAGGCACTATTCCTGTTTAAAGATGATGAAATGGGGGCTCAGAAAGGCTAACCAGCTTACCTAAGACACAGAGCTAGTATGTGGCACAGATTACTGTCACTCTGAGCCCAACTTCCTATTCTTAATCACAATAATGTACTGTATACACTGCTGTTCACCCGCTCCTGAAATGTCCTTTAACTACTCCAGCTTCCCTTTGTTGTAAAGGTAGCAATTCTTAACTGCTGTTCACTCTGTTCTCCACCCTCCCCCCCACACACACAAAAATTCAGAATTAGCCTCACTGGAATGAAGATTTAGAAGTGTAGCAAAAGCTATGTACCAATGATAATTTGAACTACCGGTACCCAGATCTTGTTAAAATCACAAAGTCCAGCAGGGAACTCTGAACAAAAGCAAAGATCCAAGGCAGAAGTAAAAATGGCCTGTGGCTGCCAGATCAAAGCTTGACTAGCCTTCCTGAAACTAGGAGCTTTGGTCAACAGAACTGGAGCAGGGGGGTGACTTACTGCATCTTCCTAACCTATATAGACTTTCACCTGGGAACCACTATCTACAAGGTGAAGACTTATACAGAGTTACAGGAAACACAAATTAGCTGATCAGGAAAGGCAATGCTTTAGCCATAGGTAAATTAGATGGTCAATCCACCTCAATCATTAACTCACTGTCTGATATTGGCATCCTTTCATATAACCAAGAGTTTTTTTATTTGCTTACTTTTTGTATGATTACTAAAGTTTCTTCCAACTCTAGTTCCATGATCCTAGGGCTCTACAATACATCTACTATATACAGTGGCACAATCTAGAGGATAATACTATCTGAGTAGTGCCCCAATATGATAAAATTATTCTGATATTAGCTAATCAGATAACACATTATTGACTCTCTTCAATAGCTCATCTGAAATAGTTGAGATAGTCCTGCTCCTATGATGTTACTGAAAACATAATATAGTCTGGAAATGCTTGAAAACTCATAGGAAATAATTACTACATATTATTTCATCTGTTACTTTGCTGCGATTTTACTAAAATCAGATTTGTTCCAAATTTTAAGGATGTGATTTAAGCAACTATTGCACTTACACCCTATATTATTCTATGAAGACCAATCTCTGGTGGAGAGCAGAGTTGGTACACGGAGTAGTGGCTATAGTTCCAGAGATATGCCCAACCTTGGGCTGGACACACAGGGATACCCAGTAAGTACACTCTGAGATGAATATGTGAAGGAGGGCTGGAATAACTCATGGTAGTTCCTGTATTTTTCACCTAAGGAAAAACATATAAGGCACAGAATGTACTGCAAAATTCAAAAAGGGAAAGAAATGGTACATAATTATAGTTAAATAAGATAAATGCTTTTGGAAGACATACAAATCTGAAAGTAGTTGTGTAAGTGGAATCAGGAATAACAACAAGGGGCAGAGGTGGCCTGGTCTACATTCTCCTTGGAAAAGGCAGTTCTCGCTGGGACCTGGTGTATAAAGGGGGAAGTTTTCAAGCCTCACATTAACAATGAGAGGGTGACCATAAGATGAGACCTTCATTATCCAGGCCCACGAAGTCTCTGGAAGTTACATATCATTTCTTCACAACTCATACCGTGGACGACTTTCTCTTTCAGAATGGAAAGATTAGGTCTGAGACCGTGGACCTGACTGTCCTTCAGCCCATTTTCCTGCCAGGAATGCATTAAGTCAGATTCCTCTTCAGATCTAGCTTAATCTACACTAATAAAAGAGAAACATGCAAATTGACCATACCTCCACTACACCCACAAGCCATGCCCACCAGCCAATCAGGAGCGAGTATGCAAATTAACCCAACCAAGATGGCTGCGGCCATGGAGCGAGCAGGAGCTTAGGATTCCCTGGCAATGGAGGAAGCCAAGCTTCCCGACCGCTCTGGCTGGCCCTGGCCTCCGCTCAAGGCTACAAAGTTTCAATTATAGAAGATAAATAAATCCCAACAAAAATGGTGGCAGCCAAGGAGCTGGAGCCAGCCGGAGGTTTGGGTTGCCCCCAGCGATGGAGGAAGCCAAGCTTCCTGGCCAACCCTGGCCTCTGCTCAAGGCTACAAAGTTTCAATTATAGAAGATAAATAAATCCCAGATACTAGGGTCTCCACTTGGGTCGCCGAGGGGCATGGCCGGCCTGCAAACCACCACAGGCCCCTCACCCAGGCTGCCCACGCCCCAAGTAACCCCCACCCTGATCCAGAACACTCTTCAGGGCAAACCAGCCAGCCCCCACCCGTGCACCAGGCCTCTATCCTATATAATAAAAGAGTAATATGCAAACTGACTATCACTCCAACACACAAGATGGCTGCCCCCATGTGGTCAAAGATGGCTGCCCCCATGTGGACACAAGATGGCCAGCAGGGAAGGGCAGTTGGGAGGGACCAGGCCTACAAGGGAGGGCAGTTGGGGGCGATCAAGCCTGCAGGGGAGGGCAGTTAGGGGTGACCAGGCCTTCAGGGGAGGGCAGTTAGGGGCAATCAGGCTGGCAGGGGAGCAGTTAGGCATCAATCAGGCTGGCAGGGGAGGGGTTAGGGGGTGATCAGGCTGGCAGGCAGAAGCAGTTAGGGGCAATCAGGAAGGCAGGCAGGCGAGTAGTTGTTAGCCAGCAGTCCTGGATTGTGAGAGGGATGTCCGACTGCCCATTTAGGCTCAATCCTACTGGGATCAGGCCTAAACGGGCAGTTGGACATCCCTCGAGGGGTCCCAGATTGGAGAGGGTGCAGGCTGAGCTGAGGGACACAGACCCCCATGCACGAATTTCGTACACCAGGCCTCTAGTCTGTTATGTTATCACATGGGGAAATGCTTGTCCAAAAATGTTGTTTCTTCTTTTTAAACACTTGAAATTTTTTAAACGGAGAGCAAAGCTTATCATTACCTAATAATTCATCCATTGTCTCATTAAAAAAAAAAAAATGAATGTTATGCTCAACATCTACTGCGCCAACTTGACCATTTGAGCTGCACAGTGAGTCCTCGTCAGGGCTTATTTTTCAAAGTGTGCTAATGACTTCTAAACACTGACATGTTCTATAGCTGTTTGCTGTGTGTCCATTTTGTCTACATTAATTATTTGTGGATGCAGATTTGGCAAGATAACAGCCCTCACAACAGAATTTTCCAACCAGTAGTCACTAAAAATAATGCAATATTGATGTTGCTGCTAAAGAAAAATAATGTGTTCTTGAATTAGGTCACAATTGCATATTCATAGTGGTCCGTGGAACTGAATAGTTTGATGTAAAACATCTACTTAATAAATGTATTTATTTATAATCAGCCATGTTCCAGAAAGAATATAAGCTGGCATAAAAAAGATTCCTGAATTACAGCAAGAGAGCACACATTAAAAGGGGGAATAAAAAGGAAAAAAAATGGTGGAGTTACATTTTGTATTTAATTTATTAGGTTTAAGTCTGGATATATATGGGTGAACAGGAAGAAACAAGGAGATATAATAGGGCCATGTTGTTAGCTTGATTCATTAAGCTTGCAAAAGGAGGCCAGTGTGGTGAGTTTGTAGTCAACCTGAGTTAGTATATTTAAATATATAATGGAGACCTTTCACATTTATATATCACTTTTTAGTATACAAAGAATGTGTAATACATTTACTTGCTTATATCAGGAAGTCTGTATTAGGAATGAGGACACAGTTTCATAGGGAAGAGTTATTTGTCATGACAAGTTGCCTTCTGCAGGCTGTAAAACCAAATAATTTCAAGACTTATCGACTGATGAGGCAGAATTAGAGGGCTTATTACAGGAAATCTCCACAAGACCCTGCTGACAAATGCCTTTCTATATTATCATATTTTTAAGGTATCACTTTCAATATTAGGTCAAACCATATGGAATTGCCATTTTTTTATTGTTTAAAATATTACAAATAGTAGTACATATATCTCCTTTTTCCCCCATTGACCGCCCTCCAGCCTCCCCTACCCCCCCCCCCGCCCCGGCACATGCCCTCACCCACCCCAAATTGCCATTTTGTAAGTCAAAATGGATAAACATCAGCCTTTTCAAATATTCACCCTCATAGTTTGGATATAAAATGTGATATGGCTCTTCTAAAGCATCAAAATTTGTTTGCCCTTGTTTAATTTTATAGCTTATACAATTGAAATGTTATATCTTTACTAAGCTACAACTATAAACAAAGACACACTATTAATTATCATTAAATACACTAAGATACTTTTTCAGAACAGTAATTCCGCTACAACAATCTCTGTATTCTGGTACTGTGTTTTCTGTAGTGATTTTTATGGGGCAGATACTGAAAACTATTTCATAGAGAAGGATAAAGAATTTGGACACAGAAGTCAGCTTAACTGTGCTGTAATCCTAATTCAAACTGGTTATGTGACACTGGGCAGGTTACATAAATGCCTGTTGCATTTCCTCATCTGTAAAGGAAAAACAGTGCTTTTACTTTCTCTAACAATGAATGCTGTATAACTGAGCATTTCTCTTTCTGTTTTGCTGCCTGAAAACTCAGAGCCAAGCTGGAAGCTCAGCTTTAGAAACTGCTTTGACCCTTGTGGTCTACATATTAATAATACTCTTTTCTTTGGTTTTCGGTTATGACTTCTTTATATTTCCCTTGGCTTTAATTATCTATTTCTTCTTTAGAACACTCCTATGAAATGAAGTGTTTTTATTATTTCCTCAAATCTTCCTTGGCACAAATTGGGTTAAAAAAGAGTAAATGAATACATAAATAATACACACTCACTCTGAAACTGTTCACTGAGGGTGATTTCCACCAGGAAATATAGGTTACATTAATTTTTAAATGCAAATAAATTCAATCATGGTAAGGCACTGACTGTAGGGTACAATAACTGCAATGAATTATGAAACCCTCAGAAAAAAACAAATTTCAATTGAAAAAAGATATTGAATTACAAAATATCAATTAATGAACTTTATGTTCAATAAATATTGCTACAAATTAAAGTTATAAGATGTTAAACAGTACAAAGAGAACCAAATTCATTGACATTGATACTAAATGGTGTTTAGCTATAATACTCCCAAATACAAAGAAATATATTGTACTTATTTGTGGGATGGCAAAATTCATATATGCAAATCAAAATAGCATTTACCCTATTAATAAAAGCATGTTTATAATAACACTAGTGGCCTGGTGCACGAAATTTGTGCACGGAGGGGGGTTGTCCCTCAGCCCAGCCTGTACCCTCTCCAATATGGGACCCCTCGAGGGATGTCCGACTGCCCGTTTAGGCTCGATCCCGGTGGGCAGTTGGATCCCTAAACGGGCAGTCAGACATCCCTCTCACAATCCAGGACTGCTGGCTCCCAACTGCTTGCCTGCCTGCCTTCCTGATCGCCCCTAACTGCTTCTGCCTGCCAGCCTGATCACCCCCTAACCACTCTGCTGCCAGCCTGTTTGCCCCCAACTTCCCTCCTCTGCCGGCCTGGTCACCCCTAACTGCCCTCTCCTGCAGGGTTGATCACCTCCAACTGCCCTCCGTTGCAGGCTTGGTCCCTCTCAACTGCCCTCCCTTGCAGGCCGGGTGCCTCCCAACTGCCCTCTCCTGCTGGCCATCTTGTGGTGGCCATCTTGTGTCCACATGGGGGCAGGATCTTTGACCACATGGGGGCAGCTATATTGTGTGTTGCAGTGATGATCAATCTGTATATTACTCTTTTATTAGATAGGATAGAGGCCTGGTGCACGAATGGGGGCCAGCTGGTTTACCCTGAAGGGTGTCACAGATAAGGGTGGGGGTTCCCTTGGGGCGTGGGGCGGCCTGAGCGAGGGGCCTGTGGTGGTTTGCAGGCCAGCCACGCCCCCTGGCAACCCAAGTGGAGGCCCTGGTATCTGGAATTTATTTTCCTTCTACAATTGAAACTTTGTAGCCTGGAGCGGAGCCAAGCCTGGGGCTCCCTCCGAGGCCGGCAGCCATTTGTGTTGGGGTTATAATTGAAACTTTGTTGCCTTAAGCGGGTGGGCCCGGCCAGGGTGTGCGGAAAGCTTTGCTTTCCCTGTTGCCGGCGGCAACCCTGGCCTGCTCTCTCAAGCTCCATTCTGCTGCCATTTGTTTGAATTTGTTTACCTTCTATAATTGAAACTTTGTAGCTTGAGTGGAGGCTTAGGCCTGGCAATGCAGGCGGAAAGCTTGGCTTCCTCTGTTACCTAGGAAACCTTGCTCTCTGTGGCTGTAGCCATCTTGGTTTGGGTTAATTTGCATACTCGCTCTGATTGGCTGGTGGGCGTGGCTTGTGGGTGTGTCGAAGGTATGGTCAATTTGCATATTTGTCTATTATTAGATAGGATTATTTGTTAAATAATGCACTTAATACTATATATTGTAACAATTATTCCATTGAGATATATCAATTCTAGAGGCAATACACCTAAATAATTCTAGTATTTTATGACATCAACATAGAATAATTAGATCAAAACCATAAATAAATGTAATGATAAGATGCATTATTTTCTATAAATACATAAGCTTTGAGAAAGAAACAAATAAATGAAGAACTTATAAGAAAATTATTGAAGTCACTATGGAGCTCATGCTCTATGATTCTAAATTAAGTCAAAGAGCAAGTAACAGGCTCAGTTATACCACAAAAATGAGTCCCATAATGATAGGCAGACGGTAATCTGTGATTCCGGTCAGTTGCACATGTATTAGAAACAAAGAAAACATATTCCATTAGAGCTAAATAGCAATAACAACAATAATAAATCCAGAAATCTGTAGGATAAAAACTGCACTAAATGTATGTTCTCTCTGATTATCCAAACACAAGTGAATGATTTCAGTCAATACACATTTTATTTAGAGAAGACCTTAACATACTTAGAAGACAGAAAAGGAAGACTCATTTGATGACCTATTACTCCTGTTTCCTCTGTCCTTAAACTCATTTCTTATTCATTGCATTTTTTTCCTCCTTCCCCTCATTATAAATATTATAAATTTAATTCTGGATGCTGCCTACATTCCTCCTTTTGAAGAGAGTCCTAATACTCCCAGATGCCAGAAGTATTGCCTGCTGGCAGGTTACTGCAGAGTCTCTTCCAGGAATCGTCCTGAGCTCAAGGGAGCTGTCTCATGCAAAGTACCACACCCTCCTGGGGGCACCCTGTACCTAAGGTCAGGTTGGTACAAAGTACAAAGGCTTTTGCTTCAGATCAGACATATCAACTTCTGAGCCTTCACTGGAACTGGCTGAGCCTACTGTTGCAACTACAGCACAATTCAACTCTCTCCCCTTCTCCCGCCTAATCCTGCTTCTCTTATTCCCTTAGAAGTGTTTACAGAGACAGGTCCTAATAAGCCACCTGCAGACAAATCTCCATCACCTGAGGAGATGCTTTTTCATAATAATGGTGTTTAGGATTACTTAGAAAAGATTCAGAGAACAATAGGAGGTATTCATTTAGGAATGTACCCATAGAACTAAAAAGATGAGGTCTCTTCAATATAAAAAGGGAAGGCTGAAAATGAGATAATCAAGGGTTTAAAATTATATATAAAATGTCTTATTTTCCAGTAATTCTCAGCATGCTAAATCCCCTAATAGGCCACCCCCTCTTACATCTGTATTCTTTTTTTTTCATTGGACTATACCCTTTAACATTCAAAGACTCTAGTATCTCATTTCTTTCTTAAAAGACTTTGCAGCTTCTAAATAAGAATTACATCCTGTATCCAAGTCCTCCACTACTGTCCAGAACAACCTACTCAAACCTGACTACCAATTCCACTTCCCAATGTATCTACTCCTGCTGCGGTGACTAGTGACCACAATGCTACTGAAACCATTGGGTACTTTCATCTGCACTTTATTTCACTTCTCAGCAGCAATGAACATCCCTACCTTTTTAAAAAATGTCCTCCTTTTGCTTTCTATGACACCAAACTCTCTCGAGATTCTCCCTAATCTGTTGGCAGCTCCATTTCTTGTAGGTTACCTCATTTATACATTTGTTCGTCGATTCATTCACTCATTTGGCAGAATGGAGTCTGGAGATACAATAGTGAGTAATACCTGATTGCTCCTGCTTTGTTAGAGTCTTTTATAAAATCTCTAGCTCCATTTTACATCATCCTTTCCCAAGATCACTATGTTGCTGCAGGTACTGTTTTTCCTGGTCCTTAAACTATGCAAAGCTCTTCCTATCTCAAAACTTAATGTTTTGCCCTGGCCGAGTGACTCAGTTGACTGGAGCTTCATTCTGTACACCAAAAGGCTGCAGGTTGGATTCCTAGTCAGGCACATACCTAGGTTGCTGTTTGATCTTCCATCTGGGCGAGTATGGGAGGTAACTGATCAATGTTTATCACATCAATGTTTCTTTTTTTCTCTCTCTCACTTCCGCTGTCTCTAAAAAAATATCAATTAAAAACAAAACAAACAAACAAAAAAACCTTAAAAGTTTTGCCCCAGCTATGAGTAGTCCATCTCTAAAGCAGCTTCTGTATCAGTTCCTCAGACAAACTTTCCCGGGTATTCCTCTCTCAGTCAGCATATCCTCTTACTTCACTGCATCCAACTCTTCTCTATCTTAACCACCCAGCAAAATACCTGGCACATTTTTTTCTCTTTAAAATAAATTAGACCAAAAACAAAACAAAACGAACAGCTGTTATTTTACACCTGGTGTAAGAGAATGTTTAGGTGAAAAATGCAAATCATTTCCTAAGTGATTTAAGTTTATAAGTGAAATAATCAGAATTAACTTTTGCTCAAGTTAATACAAAGAAAGACAACAAGGCTTTTTCATATCACATATGGGTCATACACAACCAAGAGCAGACAAGAAAAATTCAAACCCAGGTAATTTGACTCCAGATTCTACAGCTCAATATGGCCCCTCCTCCTTCACTGTATGGATACACAGCATTGCCTGACCAAGACACTCTCTTCCAATTGCAGGCTAACTAAGAGAACCCAGAACTGCAGAGCTAAGTAAGTCTGGAAGATCTCATAGAGGTCACACCTTGGAAGGGTAAGCAGAAAGTCATGACAGTTGCGACAGAGAGCGATGACAGGGAGGACACCAGACCCTCCCAGAAGAGAGCTCAGACACTACTTCCCTCTGGCCCTTCTCTTTGGAAATACAGAATGACTGAGAGATACAAAGCCACGTTTTGCCTAGGAACCCTCTCTATTACCTACAAAGTATTATTAACCATGCATATTCTGGAGGACTTCTCTAAAAAGAAAGCAATCTCTCAAAATTGTAGCTACTTTTAAAAGAACGGCAATAGAGACTAAAAAGGCAATCCCATTTACCATCGCACCAAAAAAATTAAGATACCTAGGAATAAACTTAACTAAGGAGGTAAAAGACCTATACACGGAAAACTACAGGACACTGAAAAAAGAGATAGAGGAAGACCTAAACAGATGGAAGAACATACCATGTTCATGGATTGGTAGAATCAACATCATTAAAATGTCCATACTACCCAAAGCAATCTATAGATTCAATGCACTCCCCATTAAAATACCAACGGCATATTTCACGGACCTTGAAAGAACTCTCCAAAAATTCATCTGGAATAAAAAAAGACCCCGAATAGCCACAGCAATCCTGAGAAAGAAGAATAAAGTAGGAGGGATCTCAATACCAGATTTCAAGCTGTATTACAAAGCCACTGTTCTCAAAACAGCCTGGTACTGGCACAAGAACAGACATATAGATCAATGGAACAGAATAGAGAATCCAGATATTGACCCAAACCACTATGCTCAATTAATATTTGACAAAGGAGGCATGAACATACAATGGAATAAAGACAGTCTCTTCAATAAATGGTGTTGGAAAAATTGGACAGATACATGCAAAAAAATGAAGCTTGATCACCAACGTACGCCATACACAAAAATAAACTCAAAATGGATACAGGACTTAAACATAAGACGGGAAACCATAAAAATACTAGAGCAATCCACAGGCAGCAAAATGTCAGACATATGCCAAAAGAAATTCTTCACTGACACTGCCCCTAGGGCAATGGAAGCTAAAGAGAAAATTAACATATGGGACTACATCAAAATAAAAAGCTTTTTCACAGCAAAAGAAACCATCAACAAAACAACAAGAAGGCCCACTGCATGGGAGAACATATTTGCAAATGGCATCACTGATAAAGGTTTAATCTCCAACATCTACAGGCAGCTTATACAACTTAATAAAAGGAAGATAAATGATCCAATAAAAAAATGGGCAACAGACCTAAATAGAATCTTTTCAAAAGAAGACAGAAGGAAGGCCAAGAGACACATGAAAACATGCTCAACGTCACTAATTATCCGAGAGATGCAAATCAAAACAACAATGCGGTACCATCTCACACCTGTCAGAATGGCTATCATCAACAAATCAACAAACGACAAGTGTTGGCGAGGATGCGGAGAAAAAGGAACCCTCGTGCACTGCTGGTGGGATTGCAGACTGGTGCAGCCACTGTGGAGAACAGTATGGAGTTTCCTCAAAAAACTGAAAATGGAACTCCCATTTGACCCAGTAATCCCACTCCTGGGAATATATCCGAAGAAACTAGAAACACCAATTAGAAAGGATATATGCACCCCTATGTTCATAGCAGCACAATTCACCATAGCTAAGATTTGGAAACAGCCTAGGTGCCCGTCAGCAGATGACTTGATCAGAAAACTGTGGTACATCTACACAATGGAATACTATGCTGCCATAAAAAAGAAGGAATTCTCATCATTTGCAGCAACCTGGGAGGAATTGGAGAACATTATGTTAAGTGAAATAAGTCAGTCAATGAAAGAAAAATACCACATGATCTCACTCATTTATGGATAATAAAGAACATTATAATCTTGAACAAAAAGATAGATACAGAGACAGTAAAGCATCAAACAGACTGTCAAATTACAAGGGGAAGGTTAGGGAGAGGTGGGGGAGATAAGAGATCAATCAAAGGACTTGTATGCATGCATATAAGCATAACCAATGGATGCAAAACTCTGGGGGGTGGGGGCATATATGGGAGGGGGGTGTGGGGAGGGCAATGGTAAGATATGTACACATATAATACCTTAATAAAAAAATTGAAAAAAAAAAATAAAAAAAAAATAAAAGAACGGCAATATATGAAACTACTGATTTTTTAAAACCCTGAAGATTCCCCAGGCTATTTTTCACCCACAGCAAAGTTTTTTCTCTCTCCATTTATGTTTTACATATAAACAAAGAAAACTACTGCATATGTATTTTCTATGGGCACCTGCTAATACATGTGAAAAGTATTTATAAAGTGTCTGAAAGGATACAAACCAAAGTTTTTCGATCTTAAATCTTACGAGTGTTTGAGAGAGCAGGAAGCGGGAGACTGACACTATGGTGGATGTCAGAGCAGGTTTCTGCTTCAACTGTAATGTTCCAATGTCTCTTAAAGGCCAATGAACAGATCATGCATTGCTTGTGTAATGCTAATAAAATAAATTAAACACTAATAAGTCCCACAAACCAGCCTCAGTGTGTTCTCTGCCGTAATAGTTTTCACCCAGACTTTTCCAGCAGAGCACAGTAAAAGTATCTGCTGCCAAAGATTTTTTCCACCAGTTTTTCACTGTGACTCAGGGAAACCCCAAGGAAGCCTTCTCTTTGGGCTGCTTTTATCTCGGGAGGAATTCTCACAGAAGGTGCTAACAACAGAAATTGTTCTTGGTTATGATACAGACCCAGCAGGATGTTTAAAATGCCATAGGCCACTCAGTGGTCCTGCCTGTCGCAGCCGGCTGGTCGGCGCCATCTGAGCCATATGGAGATTGCTAAATTGGGAAATAGAGCAGCAGGTTCTGAAGCCACCAGCTTCCCTTGCCATGTCCAACATCTATGGAATATCAACAATCCATGGCAACAAACCAAACAGTATTTAAATATATTCTGCCAATTTCCTTTTTTACTTTTTTGATCAGTGCCTGAAATAACCCCATTTTGAAAGAAAAATACATAAAAAGAAAAGCAGGCCATACTTTGCTCAGCTGAATTACTATTCTGTAGACAGTAATGTTGTGATCAGATGGTTTTGAAATGCAACAAAAATACCTTATAATTGCCAATGTACTGGTATATGTACTTCCCTCCTGGAGATAATATCAAGAGATGACTTTTTGCTTCTTTCAAACGCAAAAATTCTAAGACTTGAACTGTAATGTAGGATCAATATAGGGAAGCAACTGTACTAACAAAAGAAACCTATCAGAAGAGTGAAAATCACTTGCCAGAAAATCTTCAATAAGGAGAAAAACACCATCAATTTAAATTTGAGAGGTGTTTTAGGTCAGGCTCTCCTGAACAAAAGCTCCTTGAAAAAAGAAATTTTATCAACATAATATGTACAGAAATACCTCCTGACTGAATAAAACCAAAATAATCTCAGACTATATAAATGCTATAAAGGCAATGAATGTGGGATCTTTGCAAAAACCCCAATCCACACAAGGCACACTGTATTTCTCTTTCCATGGTGAATTTCCTATAACATATTTGCTTAAAATCCACCATGAGAAGCATGCTGTATTTATTATATAAATTAATATGCACACATGTGTAGATTATGCAAAAAACTGATACAAGACACTATTAATCTAGGTTTTTAAATCAGTGACTGGATTAAAACAAGAAACAGTGATCAGTAGGGAGAGTATTCTTGATGCTATTTAACCCAAGAAATTTCCAAAGAAGGTGCCATGCCCAGCTACATGCTACAAAGTTTCTGTCACCCATTTTTCTTCACCAAAGCTTTTAAAAACAATGGCTGTAATTTTCCTAAAAGACCTCTAAAGGGGCAAGTTTCCTCACTATCCTATATAATAAAAGGGTAATATGCAAATTGACTGAACAGCAGAATGACTGGTCGCTATGACGAGCACTGACCACCAGGGAGCAGACGCTCAATGCAGGAGCTGCCCCCTGGTGGTCAGTGCGCTCCCACCAGGGGGAGCCTCTGTGGCAGCGCTAAAGGTGTCTGACTGACGGCTTAGGCCCACTTCCTCCGTAATGTTCCTAAGCCATTGTCAGTCGGACATCTCCCCCCCCCCCCCAACCAGGGCTCCCAGACTGCAAAAGGGGGCAGGCCGGGCTGAGGGACCCGCCCCCCAAGTGCACTAATATTGTGCACTGGATCTCTAGTTCTAAGATAACCTACATTGACAGAAATGACACTTCTAGAGCAGTGCTAGATTTTTGGGTGTGTGTGTGCCTTGTTACTTGACACTAAACTATGTAAAAAAGATGATGCTATTTCTCCTCTTCTGCCTAGTGTTTCAAAGGAATTTGATTTTCCCCCCCATAGGATGAAAGTGAAATCAGAAAAATCAAATTGCTCCTTAAACACCAAGAACTCCCCAAATAAATACATTAAGTTAGTAGAAAATGTGCTAGATCTGAGTTCTCTAAATAATGAATGAGCTCAGCGGGCCTGACTCAGTGGTTGAACATAGACCTATGAACCAGGAGGTCATGATTCAATTCCAGGTCAGAACACATGCCTGGGTTGCAGGCTTGATTCCCAGTGGGGGGCATGCAGGAGGCAGCCGATCAATGATTCTCTCCCATCATTGGTGTTTCTATCTCTCTCTCTCTCTCTCCCTTCCTCTCTGAATTCATTAAATATATATTTAAAAATAATAATGAATGAGCCTAACATAGACAGTGATGATAGGGGAGGAGCTATGGTGAGAAATTCCAAGAACTTAGAAATAAGAGATAAGTTGTTCCTCTGAAAATTAAATTATAAAATCACTACATAATAAGTCAGAGAGAGATAAGTTTAGTCATTTTGAAAAGCCAGAAATGGCTCTCATACTAATAAAACTGGCTACAGTGTGACTAAAATCAATAATAATGTATAACTCAAAGGAGAGTGAGCAACGCAAGTTTAGAAAAATGTAGAAAAACGGACATTCTCAGTCCAAGGAAGGTAATGCTTTGACCCAATGATGTGTTCTCTCTGATCCCAAGGACAAGTAAAACCTATTTGCATGAATTAAGTTACCTTGGATTCTAAACTGATTTCATGCAACCTGCACAGGCTTGTAATTATATTCAGATCTCCCAAGTAGTTTGCCTTCGGGGAGAGAATCAGCTTTGAGAGTCAGCTCGCCAAAAGATGATGGCCCCTTTGGTAGTCCTGTTGCTCATTATACATTAATACGTTGGCATCCTGCTTTTATTCATTGGTTTCTGGGAGCTTGTGTGCCGGATTCTAAGAGACAGATTCACATTCAATATGTCAGTAAATCAGGTTCCTGAGACTGTAAAGCTGACTAGCAGACCCTATCACATACTATCGCCCTGTGCTCTCATCCACATGATATTGGTGCTTCCAAACAAGGAGAGAAGAAGCAACCCACGCATTTCACAGGTGACATAACTAAAGGCACGTGGCTCGTATATGGCAGAGCCAGGACCGGAGTCTGGGCCTCCTCATTCATTGTCCTCCTTGCGTCACCCATGTACATGACACACACTAGCTTTGTATTGAATCTCTATCTAAATCCCAGGCCTTAAGACAAACAGGAACTTCTAGGTATTCCAATCTGGGCACCAGGCTAAGTAGAATTCATTTATCTAAGTGGCTGTCGAATCACCCCCCTCACCAACTCCCAAGGCACCCTGTTTTCTTCATCTGGGTTGACAAAAGAAGCTCTAGCATAAGAAAGTCTTTCGAAAGTTTATTTATGCCAAAGTGATGACAATTGCCAGGAAGCAAAATCTCAACAAATTGAGAAAATGCTCTGGAGAATGGCAGTTTTGCAGCTTAATTTGTACATTAGCATCAAATAAGGAGCTATAAGGAGGGTTACATGAAATTCACTGGTGATAGGTTACAAGACAGGAAAAAAAGCAAAACAGGGGAATTTCTGAGACTGGATAAAAAGCAAAGTGGAGAGACACGGACTTTTTACCTTGGTGGGCACAGGGCAGTTAAGATTTACAGCACATAGAGATGGTATTCGGGGAACAGGATGACAACTGAGGAGTTCTATGGTCTAGTGTTCTGGTGCCCACAGTTATTTCTGGAGGGATTTGGAAAAGAAAATTACTCTGAAGTTTCAAAGGTAAGTTATGTTAGATGCACAAAGACAGTAGACATTTTCAAAGGTAAAGACTGACCTTTGTCAAGGAAGCTGCAGGCCTCGGACATGACTACCCACCAAGATGCAATTTTATGTTCAGGCCACCCTGAGTGATTACTTTGGTCTCTGGGTTTGTAAGGCCTGCCATGTGGGCCTCCCCTGAACTTGTCAGGTTTAGTATGTGACCCCCTTTTTGTCCACATCTGCCAAGTATAAGACTACTTCTGGTAGTTTAGAAAAATAGCAGCATCATACCATATCTAATATCCAATATATGGGTACAGATGGCATTTCATGACACATGATGCTTTCCTACAAATGATAAAAAAGTGCAGAATACTTCCTCAAAGATAACAGGCTCTGTTGCACAATGATAAGCATGCCAGAGAGTAATTTTTCATCCTAGCAATTTCAACTGAGGAGCAGTTCCAACTGTCAAGACCCATCCATTCCTCACTTTTCCATTATGAACTGTATTCTAACATACATTACTAAGCTCCCATGTAACACACTGAATGCTATCATTTAGAATTTAAGTAGCTCTCCGAGAACACAAAGTGTTCTGCCAATCATGAATACTTTGCTCATAATGCCATCTCTTTGGAGGCAGACATAAACCATTCTCTTACTTTAACAGCTGAGAAACAAACACGAAATCAGAGTAAGTTAACGACACAACAATTTAAATAACAAACCCAGCTAGAATAAAACGTGTATGTACCCAGTTTGGGCCATTCTACCCTAATAATCTTTTAACCCTTCCTGGATCAGCTCGTTTTGAAACTTTCTTTTTGGCTAGTAAAAACCGTATTGATGCGCTGGTCCAAAAATGGACATGTAGAAGGCAGTATAATGAATAGAAAACCCATCATCCTGTCATGCCAGAAGCCCAATATGTCAAGCTGTTATGATATTCTAATAAAAAAGTCCTGACACGCCATTATTAATTAAATATTACTCAATGTTCATACAAAATTCCAATTTAGAAGGTTATTCACTCACTGTTAGTAAAGGTTTCTTATTGAACAGGTACAATAAAAACTGAGCTAACCATCTTGATACTTACCTGACAACTTCAGTTCACATGAATTTCCTCTTTCTCTGACTCAAATACCATAGGGCAAATCTCTGGCAAAAATTCATGGGCCATCAATAGCCTGAAATTGATAGCCTCCTCTTTTCAAATTTAAATCCCCTCACCAAAGTCATATCTAGAGGCAACTACATTTAACTATGAAGAATGGCAAAAACAATTGTCAATAGGTAGAGAAGTCCTGAAGGGGGTGACTTCAAAGCCATTGTTCCCTATACCCATTCCGAGGAAAGCAGAGCCTTGGCAACCCACGCTTTACTGCCTGTGACTGCACCCGACAGAAAAATTTCAGTGGCCCAGATGATTTGCCATCCATCTTCTGGTAGTCTCAGCCAGTCCTTTTACTCTCACATGATGCCAAAAGCATATGGTTGTAAACAGCCCTACAGATGGATGCAGAGAACTCAGTGGAAGCCGAGGGGAAAATCTGGCCTGCAGACGTATGGTTACACCATCAGGCCTGTGCTGCTCATAAACCATGTGAGTGAAAGTATTTACAAGATGAATACAAGAAACATAAAACACGTGAACATAAAAGACAAGAATTTACTGAGCTACTGCATTTTGCCAGCTAATTAGGAAAATCACTATTAGATTCATGACTAACATAAACATAAACAGGGCTATATACTCAAAATCAAGAGCCTCTTTTAGGGAAAGCAAGGCCCATCATTATATATTCTCAACGTTACAAATTTTATTTGACTAAGCCAATTATCATCACCATCCAACACAACTGAAATTGCAGGTTATACAGCAAAAAAGCACATTGTAGTAAGTATTTAAATTCAGACGATAAGCCTAGTACCTCTCAGGACATTATAGTTTAACTTATTCATATGCAGCATTTATATATTTAACATATTCACATATTAATAAATCAGTTCATAATCATATAATAGCCTTGTCCCTAAACTAATGTTTTAAAACTGAAGATGATTCCTGTATATGGGAAAAACAGCCAAAGTACAAAAGTAAAGTGTTTGCAGAGGGATGCTACCCACATAAGGCACCATTAAGTAAAGACAAGTTTTATAATATAAGTCTATTCTGCATATTTTAAACAAGCCCGAGCCTACAGATATAAGAATTTAATGACATAGAGTTGGATAATATCATTATTCTAAAGCCTTTCCTTTCTACTGTAATTTCTAAAGCGACTGAAGGAAGCTGATTTTATCATATTGCAGCAGACTGCAATTGAAGAGAGCAAATTGTCATTACTCTCCACACACTCTCCTTTAAGTTATTATAAGCAGTTAAACATTGTGTTCAACTGCACATTAAAAAAACACCAAATAACACTCTCTCAGCACACAGGGATTTATATAATAGAAAGTCTGAGTTTAAGGGCAGACTGGGGCTGACGCAACAAGGACAGATGTCACCTATCTCAGGGTGTGGGTTTCATCCTCATGGTCTCAAAAGGGCAGCAGTGTCTCTGGGCATTCTATCCCTATGCCAGACAGCGGGGAGGAGAGGAAAGGAAGGAAAAGGAGAAACAGTAGGTTGCAGCTATGTCTGCCCGTTTTAAACGCTTTCCTAAAAGCAAGTGCTACCAGGGACATATTTAGACATCACTGAGCTGACTGCATCACATTTTAGTAAAATAAATTGAAAAGGGAAGTTATTTAATGAGCACATGAGTGCTTTAAACAAATGGGACTCTGACATGAAGGGAGGAAGAGGGAACCTACAATGGGTAGGCAACCAGCAGCACCTGCCACTGTTATGAATGCACTGCTTGTGCCCAGTGGTTTCTGGGTACAAACCCAACAGGGCACAGTTCTGAAAGTCTCCAAAAAAATAGAATCAGTTTATATTGATTCTTTTAAAAAAATCTTCAACCAAGGATATGCTTACTCGTTTTAGAGAGAGAGGAAGGATGAGAGGAAAAAAATCAATGTGAGAAACATTGATAGGTTGCCTCCCGTATGTGCCCCAACTGGGGATCCAATCCTCATCCCAGGTATGTGCCCTGACCTGGAATCGGACCCACAACCTCCAATGCACTGGACGACACTCCAACCAACTGAGTCACCGGCAATGATTGCTGCCCCTAAAATCTCCAAGCTCAAACTGCCATATTTAATAGCCAGAATGACTCTGGAACACTGTTAAGTGCTGTGCCTCTTCCCTTTCCCCACCATGACTCACCCTCCCAACCCCAAACGAAAGTTACTACAGAGCTGGAGGCTTAGGGGATACAGGTAAAAGGTTGGGGGCAAAGAGGCAGAAAAGGAAAGGAAATGAGTCCTCGCTGAGCACAGGCTCTATACTAGGCACATCACATGTTCATCTCGCAGAAGCACAACCATAATTCATGAGAGAGGTGGCATGTCCCCGTTTACAAAGGAGGAAACAAAACAGAAGCTCAACGCTCCTCACTCAGCAAATTGACTACAGCCAGACATCTTAAATTATTGGAATCTAGAACTCTCTAACTTCAAAGTTCAAGTTATGTCATAAAACAAACTTGAGCTTGTAGTTGCTACTAAGAAAAAAAGGCAATTTCAATGAAAATATATCAAATAAAGCAAAACGAGACAATAACAGTGACAAAAATATTGATAGAAATATTTTAATGTCCATTTTAGCGTTGGCAGCATAGGTGTATATAACACAAAAAGGCCTTAGAGATTATAAATCTTTATATTTAAGGTTATAAATGTGGAGTATGATGTCTCAGAGAAGTGCATTTATGACATACTACAGGAAGAGGGTGTCTTTATGTATCTAGTGTCTTCGGGGTTTCTGGCTATATTCTCAAAAATAAAAATAGGCTTATCCTTTGAGGCAAATCATTCAATGATCAGATTGAAAATGGAGTAGCTACCTGACTAGAGTTAAAAATCAAGAAGTTTCTCCTTTGAATTTCTTCAGTCTGGTGTGACCACTCACAAAATGTTCAAATAAATGAAATATCAGACCCTGAATTACTCCCCCCAAAGCCATCCAAGGTGCCTTGTCTTCTATTGAGGCCAGAAAGCTAAAATAATCCCCATTCCAGCCCCCCCTTGCTGATCTTAATGAGATGGCAACTGTGGTTCAATGAGATGGGAACATATGGGAAAAATTTTTTAAAGAAACTAACAGCTGGCAAGCCCTTCTTAGTGCTCTTTAGCCTTTTTTTCCCCCTTCTCTCTGCCTGGAGACTGATGTGACATTGGAGGTGCAGCATCCATCCTGCCCCATAAGGAAAATGCTGCACGACACAGAGAAATAGAAACACAGAAGATGCAGGAGTGCTGATGACACTGAGAATCTACTGTTAGCCTTGTATTGCCTACCACTGAACATGTTACATAAGAAAAATCACCACCATAAGTTTAAGCCTCCTTTAATAAGGTGTTCTATCATTTGTACCTGAAACATAGTGCTAACTGATACAACCAGGACAGTTTATACCACATATGTATTCATTGAACATCAGGTTATATCTCTGATGGAAATGTTTAAACATTATTTAGAAATATCTAATAAAAATATATGTAATGTGTTTTAATTTTCATATGCAGAGACTTTTTTCTAAAATAAGATTGTATTTGTCCTTTTCTTATTATATGGAATAAAGATAAAAGGAGTTGTAATTAAAGTCTAAAAGCTAATTTTTATCAAAATTCCAAATTGATACAAGGACACACAGGTGGTGATTCAAAGGAATGCATATGAAAATACCCTCCAGCCTCTGTACAGTATATATGTTTCTCGGTTTCTTCATCATTTTTTAAAAATATTTTTTATTACTTTCAGAGAAGAAGGGAGAAAGAGAGAGAGAGATAGGAACATCAATAATGACAGAGAATCATTGATCAGCCGCCTCCTGCACACCCCACATTGGGGATCGAGCTCGCAACCCAGGCATGTGCCCTGACTGGGAATGAAACTGTGCCCTCCTGGTTCATAGGTTGACGTTCAACCACTGAGCCACACTGGCTGGGCTCTTCATCAAATTTTAAAGTATCATTTTGGAGAAAGCAGTTCTCAAGAAAAAGAAGGTTTTATTCTTTGTCGTATGAGTTTACAAGGAAAAGTTATAAAATAATATATGTTTTATGCAGAAAAATAAAATATGTATTTTATGTATCCCATATAATAAAGAGGTAATATGCAAATTGACCATCACTCCAGCACACAAGATGGCCACCCCCATGTGGTCAAAGATGGATCCCCCCCCCATGTGGACACAAAATGGCCACCACAAGATGGCCAGCAGAGGAGGGCAGTTGGGGGCGACCAGGCCTGCAGGGGAGGGCATTTGGGGGGACCAGGCCTGCAGGGGAGGACAGTTAGGGACGACCAGGCCAGCAGGGGAGGGCAGCTAGGGTGACCGGGCCAGGAGGGGAGGGCAGTTAGAGGCAATTGGGCCAGTAGGGGAGCAGTTAGGCATCGATCAGGCTGGCAGGGGAGTGGTTAGAGGGTGATCAGGCTGTAAGGCAGAAGCAGTTAGGGGCAATCAGGCAGGCAGGCAGGAGAGCAATTGGGAGCCAGCAGTCCTAGATTGTGAGAGGGATGTCCGACTGCCGGACAACCCTCGTGGGGTCCCAGATTGGAGAGCATGTAGGCTGGGCTGAGGGACACACATACGCGCACACACACACACACACACACACACACAACACACCTGTGCACCTGTGCACGAATTTCATACACCGGGCCTCTAGTATATACATATATAAAAACACACATATACAAATTTCCAAAAGAAGTAGTAAGTTTAAAAAGTAGACATTTTATCAGTTTAAAGTACATATGACAAATAGTTCAGAGACAATTTTTATGTTGTTAAAGAGAAAAGACAGCAGAAGGTTTCAAAGTTTTTAAACCTTTACTCTGTAATAATATCTTGTTAAAAAAAACTGGAAAATTCCATACCACTTTCTTCATTAAAATAATTGACACGTACACAACTGCCAAATACATGTAACTTTCACCCTCCAGTAATGGATAGTCTGATAATTCTTATGATGGATAATCTCAAAACAAATTTTGAGAGCCATGTTTTGAAATTTCAGCCTCAGCTCCTCAAGCCCTCTCCATCAGTAAGTGGGATGCAAAGGAGCCCATTTGGGAAAACTATGATGTCACCTACCCAAGCAGGAGGCAGAAGCCATATTCAGACATGTTTAAAATAACCAACTTTCTGTTGGAGTTCTTATCTATGACTTGCATTGCTTTTATTCCATTTGCTCAGAAACATTTTAATAACCAAATGGATTAGAATGTGTTTCTTTATTAAAAACCTCATCAGTATGTTTTAGACTTTAGTTTCCCATTCAAATACTTCATCATGTTGTAACTCTTTTCCAGTAGCCAGAGAAGTGTCTGGAAAGGGAGAAGAAAGAGCAGAAGGGGAGAAACAGGATTACATTAACAGGTGAAATTCTGTTTCACATTATCCTTGAAACACAGCTTGATTCTCCAGATTATATCCCAAGTGTATAGAAAGAATTATACCTAAAAATAACACTAGGATTCCTGAGAATCTGGAGCTGCTGCTATAAATGCATCCAATAATAGGCACAGGTGCGCCTGCCTTCTATCCTCAACTACTTCCCCCTATTCCCATGAGTTAATGGGATCAAATCCTTGAAAATACAGATAATTTCTTTGCCTACAGATTTGTGACTACGGGCCCTGGAAGCTTTAATGTGAGAGCACATGTGATCCCAGAATGTGTCACTCTCTGGAACTTACATCTGATATGCCTAAGAAGCAGCATGAAAATTCTATAGGCATTGCCATCCCCTTCACTGTCTTGGCTTCAGAGATGTTTCCTATAGCTGACGGGGCCTGCAGGGCTGTACAGCAAGGAACCTAGTCCGGTGTCCTTTTCTGAGTTCCTGCAAGAGCTCCTCTCTACTGACCACACCATCCTTTTCTTCCAAAGACCCTGCCCTTTTCGAACCAAATGTCATTGCCTATGTCAAGCCTATGAAGAGTGACTCACTTCTCTCTTTTGCAACTGGAAGTATTTCTCAAAGACTAGAGCAAGAGATTCCTTTCAAAATGTTAACCTAGTACATGGCAGACTACTTCAAAGCAGGCAGTCTCAAGGTTAGCTATATCCCTAGGATTTCTTCAGAACCTTATTAACACCATGTATAAGAAATGTCTGGGAGGAATTCAAAGAAATTCTTATCATCCCTTTTTGTTTGTCTCCACCAGGAGATGATATGCTGTAAGACTCCAATGCCCTTGTACTGATGCTGGTGTGTTGCCAGTAACAGAGTTCCCAGTTGAGATGATGCAATGTGGTTGTTTGTTTACTCCATCAGAATCAGCACCAAGGCTAGGGCACAGGGAAGCAGAGAGGGTGTGGCCTGAACCTCTGCCAAATACCACTCTCTCCAACAGATGGATTATTTTAACAAAACAGATTTTTTTCCAAAGAAATGTGAGACTTACTTGGGTGACAGTAATGTTCTCAGCTCATGAGACCATCTGAATGTCCATGCCCTCTTCTTTCACCATACTTCAGCAGCATACCAATTATATTTCAGATTCACCTTGCAATGACTCTGCATCTATTATTATTTCTGTTATGGCACTCACAGTCTATCAGAAAACCATTTTTTCCTATCCTTAAAATGAGATCATTTTATGTCAAATTATGTCACTTCCTAGAAAATGTAAATCAATTAAATAGTATAATTTAAAAAAACTTTTAGATCCTTATAATTTACATTATTTTAAGTAAATCATTTCCTGTAACTGTCTTTTCTCTCCTTTTCCCTCATTTCATCAAACATGAACTACTTTAGTCCCTAGAGTCTGAAATCCTTTTTAGACTTTTTGACATTTACATAAATGCTCAATACTGATATTTTTAATTTATTCTTAAACTTTTGTAGAATTCTTGGTAGAATTTGAAGTCTTTAATGAAGATTAATTGAGTGTATAGCAATGAACTTTTTAAATCCAGTGACCTCCTAATATCTTATTTTTGTGCTTCAACATAACATGGGAAATTAAACCAGGAAAATATCTAGCATCTAATCTAGCTATTTCACTAGTTAATATGACAAGGTGCTTGAATGGCCAGAGAGGCTCCTATGCCCCATAAAACTAGATCTTTCGAATTTAAAAATATATATATATATATTTTAAACAAATCAACATTAACTCTACAATAGACTCATATATTACTATTGCTGGGAAAAAATCCATTACTCATTTTATTGCATTGAATGAAAGATTGCCAGTATAGAAATGTTTCAACCAACAAAAATGGCAACATCATATACTTTAAATAAGAAGAACACTGCCTTCCAAAGGGATTAATGGGTTTGTAAGAGAGCTGGAATCTAAACCCAGACCACTGCATTCCCACACCAGGTGGCCTTGCATTTAAGCACACAGAGCCTCTTGACTTATCAGCTGTATTTCTATCATGGTTTCTGTTTTCTACCATTCACAGACACACACACACACACACACACACACACACACACACACACACACACACACGGGAATTAAAGGGATTTTCTGCCTGAAGAGTAACAAAGACAATAAGAAGACTATTTAAACCTTAGCTGGCTACTTTATGGGGTTGAAATGGACTAAATATTCCAATTTACATATGCTTTTGAAAATAACATTGATTGGAGTTCTTCATAAATTAGGGAAGTGATACTTTTGCTTGTTCAATATAAAAAGTAAATAAGAACAGAATTATACAGAAAATTAAGAATAAACAAAGAAAGTGTATAACAGAAAACTGATGTGCAAATTTTGGTGCAGATTCTTTTATTTAAAAAATTTCTGTGCCTCTCTTTTATTTCCTTAGACTAAAAGAACTATTTACCCCGAATCCTTAAAGTGGAATGACTGGGACAAAGAGTGCATGGCTTCTGATAAATACATTGACAAGCTGACCTCCAGAAAGAGTGTTTCATTTCACACATTCATTCATTTTGTTTTGAAAGTGTTTTGACCCCCTCGTCCCCTCCACAGTGATTTTCAAATTTATACTAGTCATTTATTTTTCTTCTTTTATGAACTATTGGATCACATTCTCTGTACATTTTCTTATTTGGATAGTTCCACTCCTTTCTATAAATGAGACCTGAACCAACAAGAAAATACCATCTTAAATGGAAAAGTCCTTTAAAACATAAGGCAGATATTGTTTATAAAAAAATGTCCCCTTGTCTAGCCAGTATGGCTCAGCTGGCTGAGCATTATCCCATGCACCAAAAGGTTGCTGGTTCTATTCCTGAGCAGGGCACATGCCTGGATTGTGGGCTCAATCCCCAAAAAGGGGCATGCAGGAGGATATTTTGCTCCCACATCCATGTTTCTCTCTTTCCCTCTCCCTTCTTCTCCCTCTGAAAATCAATTAAAATGTTTTAAGTTTCCTTGAAAGAGTTATTTACAAAAGAAGTGGCAAATAACTACCTTTTCATCATAGCATTATAAAGTAGACTTATTTTTAGAAGTTAATCTTCACTTATCAAGACTCGGTTTAGGGGTTGTGTATGTGCATGTATGTGTATTTATTACTTCGAAGTAATCTTTCCTTGAAATGTAAACAAAATAAATATCTGTACTATCCCCTCTCTAATACTATCAAAATTTATGATTAAACCTATTTCTGCTTAAAAGTTACTGGTAGAATTCAAAAGCAATATTCAATTAACTTAATTCATGTCATTAAATTATTTACAAAGAGTAAATCCAATTTGGAAAATTTCTTCATTGAATTAATTCTACCTATTTCCATTTTCCTAAGCCCTTTCACATTCACTCTACATATTTGGATAAAAACTTGTGTATTATTTCAAGTAAACAAGTTTAATGCTTCTATCTGTCATCTGAAGTTAAGTGCCTCTTTCCTAAATTCTTTAGAGAAAAGTACTCAATCTTTTCATCTTGTATTTCTTATTTCTCTCATGTCATAGTTATTCTCTCTGTTTTTTAAGGCTTCTTAGTTATTATATAAGAATGATATCAAGAAAGTCTTATCCAAGTCTTATAAAAATAAAGGCAAGAAAGTCTATTCAACCTTAAGATAAGCAAGAGAAAGAAAATAATATAAAATTTATATACTTTAGCCCTGGCCAGGAAGCTCAGTTAGTTGAAGTGTTGTCCCATACACCAAACTGTTGCAGGTTTGATTCCCAGTCAGAACACATACCTAGGCTGTGAGTTCAATTCCCAGTCGGGGAGCAGATGGGAGGCAACTGATCAATCTTTCTCTATCACATTGATGTTTCTCTCTCTCTCTCTCTCTCTCTCTCTCTCTCTCTCTCTCTCTCTCTCTTAAAGATTTATATAATTTAGTAGGAACTTAAATAGGAATAATTTACAGCCTTTAATGTAATTTTTATACTTGAATTTCCTTTAATAAGATTGACAGAAAACACAAATTCTTAAGAGGAAATCACTTTTCCATGTGGTATTTACATTATCTAATTACAAATAATTTTTAAAATTTAAATAAAAAATAAATGCTTCTCTGTGATGACTGCTAGGTTTTTCAGATTCATGGTACATCTACACAATGGAATACTATGCTGCTGTAAAAAAAGAAAGAATTCTTACCATTTGCAATAGCATAGATGGACCTGGAGAGCATTATGCTAAGTGAAATAAGCCAGCCAAAGGAAGATAAGTATCACATGATTTCACTCATATGTATAATCTAATGAACAACATAAACTGATGAACAAAAATAGATTCAGAGACACAGAAGCATCAAAGAGACTGCCAAACTTCAGAGGGAAGGCAGTGAGTGAGGGTAAAGGGACATAAAGGAAAGTACTGTTTCTACTGTACACAAACTGATAAAATGACAACACCTGGTATGCAGGACAATGCTCCAATCAAAGGAGCCACCCAACCAGGGCTATCTCTCATGTTTTTATCTGTTTTTATATAGCTTTTTCTATGGGAGTTCTAGTTAGATCTACCTTAAGCCTTAACATGACAGAAATCATGAAATGTAAATGGTCTAAATATATCACTTAAAAGAATGAGATTGGTAAGGTGAATAATCCAATTATATCCTATCTATAAGAAATTTCACTTCAAATATAATAATACTAGAGGCCTGATGCACGAAGATTCGTGCAGGAATGTGTCTTCCTTCCCCTGGCTTCTGGCACCACCTTCACTCTGGCTGGAGCCGCTTTTCCACTCTGGCCCGGAGCCGCCTTTCCGCCTTCCCACGCTGACCAGAGGCCCGGAGTGGCTGGGGTGGTGCGGAACGCCTGCGTCGTCACCATGGTGATGACGAAAGCATCCTGCCCCGCCCTCGACCGCTTGGCGCCTGTGTATGCAAATTAACATGCCATATTTGTTGGGTTAATTTGCATACTTACGCCTGATTGGCTGGTGGGCGTTGCGAAGGTACGGTCAATTAGCATGTTACTATTTTATTAGGTAGATAGGCAAGATCAAAGGACATAAGATCCACATGAAAAATCAACTGTATCTTTTTTTAAAATATATTTTTATTGATTTTTTACAGAGAGGAAGGGAGAAGGATAGAGAGTTAGAAACATCAATCAGCTGCCTCCTGCACACACCCTACTGGGTATGTGCCCACAATCAAGGTACATGCCCTTGACCAGAATCAAACCTGGGTCCCTTCAGTCCACAAGCTGACTCTCTATCCACTGAGCAAAACCGGTTAGGGCAGTGGTTCTCAACCTTTCTAATGCCGCGACCCTTTAATATAGTTCCTCATGTTGTGGTGACCCCCACCCATAAAATTATTTTCGTTGCTACTTCATAACTGTAATTTTGCTACTGTTATGAATCGTAATGTAAATATCTGTGTTTTCTGATGGTCTTAGGCGACCCTGCTAGTGGTTCTCAACCTGTGGTTCTCAACACTGTGTGGTATCATTGGAGTGATAGACACACAGACCAATAGAACAGAACAGGGAATCTAGAAATAGTCCCACAGAAATATGTCCAACTTATTTTTTACAAAGGTGGAAAAGCTAAAACCTTTTCAATAAATGATGCTGGGGCAAGTGTACATCCATAAGCAAAACAATGAATCTTAACTTAAGTCTCAGACCTTATACAAACGTTAATTCAAGATGGATCACAGAGTTAAATGTAAAATGTAAAACATAAAATTTTATTTAAAAAAATAAGATAAAACCTTCAGGTTTTAGGAGTAGGTAAAGAGTTCTTACACTTGACACCAATACAATGAACCCTAAAATTAAAAAAAAAAAGATAAATTGAACTTCATCAAATTTTAAAACCTTTGCTCTAAGAGGGTAAAGAGAAGCTACAGACCAGGAGAATATATTGGCAAAGCATATATGTCACGAAAGCATGTAGAATATAGAAAGAATCTCAAATTTCAACAGGAAAAAAAAGTAAGCCAGTTGAAAATGGCCAAAAGATATGAATCGATATTTCACCAAAGATTATGTATACTTAGCAAAAAGAGCAAATGAAAAGATGCTAAACATCATTAGCCATCAGGGAAATGCAATGTAAAACCACAGTAAAACATCACTCCACACGTATCAGAAAGTAGTGACAACATCAAATGCTGGTTGGGATGCAGAGAAACTAAGAAACGGGACCATTTATACATTACTGGTAGGACCAAAAAATGATAAAACAACTCTGGCACACCATTTGATAGTTCTTATAAAACTAGGCATGGAACTGCCATATAATCTAGCAATTGCACTCTTGGGCATTTATCCTGGAGTAATAAAAATTTATGTTCACACAAAACCTTGTACATAAATGTTTATAACATTTTTTTTATAACAGCTCCAAACTGGAAAGAACCCAGATGTCCTTCAATGGGTGAGTGGTTAAACAAGGTATGGTTCACCTACAGCATGAAATACTAATCAACAATAAAAAGAGACAAATAATACACATAAAAACCTGGATGAATCTCCAGATAATTATGATGAGTGAAAAGAAAGGCAATCCCAACAGGAAACTGCATTTCCCTAGTGGCTAATGATGTTGAGCATCTTTTTCACATGATCTTTTTCTAGGTGTATATCATTTTTAGTGAAATGCCTGTTCATATATTTTGTCCATTTTTCAATTGAATTGCTTATTGTATGACTCCATTTATATTACAATACAAATGAAAAATTGTAGAAATGGAAAAGAGATTAGTGGTTGGCAGGAGATGAGGTGGGGACAGAAGGGAATTGGGTGAGGCTATAAAAAGACAACATGAAGGTTGCTTGTGGTGATAGAACTATTCTGTATCTTGACTGTATTAATGTCCTGGTTGGATATTGTACTATAGTTTTTCCAAAGGTTACCACTGGAACAAACTGCATGAAAGTACATGTGATCTCTCTGTAAAATTTCTTACTCTGCATGCAAATTTATAACTTTCTCAAAATGAAATGCTTAAATTAAAAAAAAATAGTAATTTATTAAAGACTTCGGTAAAACATGACAAGGTGTAACAGTTTAGGTATGAAGTAGTCTATACCACAATAGATAAAGCTTTTTTGTTTTAATTAAAAAAATCAAACAAACAAGCAAACAAAACTAATAATAGCTCTCAAAAAAACCTTAGTAAACTGAATACCATGTATTTTCCATATATGAATAAAAGGATATTAAGATATTGAGCACTATAATTTATTAACATGTCCATATTTTGCAATACTATTTGTACTGATAATTATGTTATTTCAATTATTTGATTAAGCAGATGCTTCTAATGGATTTTCTTATCAATGCTTTATGTTCTTGGAAGTGAATCATTCCTTTAAACTGTTCGACAGTTGTAAAAATAAAATTAATAAAAATAAAGAAGAGAGAGTGAATGACCTTAGGTCTTGTGTCTAAGTTAATACAGAATATACAAGGAGATGAAATGATTATGGTATAGTATTTCTAATGCATTTTTGGGCTAACAGGTTTCAAAGAAAATTAATCACAGGGCCTAGTCATTTTTGACTCTTTTCATATGACTTCTCATGCTATTCTCAATGTGACAGTTGATAAACATTAAAAACTAAATCTAGACATAATTTTTACCAACATCAGCCAAAGACTCACTACTAAGTCATGATGTACAATTTCACTGCAGTTGGTCTCTAATTTGCATGATACATCATTGTTTTCATTTAAGAGAACTTCTGAAAGTTCATACCAGGTACAAACAGCAGGTGTTATAAGCACATACATAATCTTCTTAATGTTGGCATTTGCCATTAGCCCAAATGTATCTCCAGCAAACATATGATGAAAAGTATACCTAATTATATATGTATGGTCCTTTTATAATTTTTCACTAATAAAATGTTTCAAACTCAGGATAATCAGTATTTATCTTAATACTTTTTCTGGAAATATAGAAAACAATTTAAAGACAAATGTGACCAAATTTGTTTCAATTAAACAAATATACCATACCCCTTACTCAGAAAAAATAAGAATCTGGAAAGAGTAAAGTTGTGGTCAAGACAATACTGGGCTATCTAGTCCCAACTGATTTTTTTCATCACAGGCTTATAAGAAGGATTCATTTCACTTGCATTTTGGTTAGGGTGACAGTTCTGTATGCACAACAAATCTGTGCCACTTGCACACTAAAAGACAGAAGTATAGGTGTGAATTATTGCATTCTTCCCTCTCTCCCCCCGCCCCCCCCCCCGCCAGAAACCACGTGTTCAGAAAGCAGTATCAAAGGGGCCTGGGATCCTGAGCAACTAACTCTTTGGAGCAGAACTTCTTCCAACTTGCATGGGAGAGTATAGTGTGCTGAACGAAAAACCTTTGTTGGGTTAAATGACTGAGATTTCAAGGTTATTTATTACTACAGTATAATCTAACCCACCTTAGCCATTACAATAGTTGAATTTTGAAATAATGAGAGAGACTTCATATAAAACAAATTATAGATGTTCTAATACTGAAAACTCCTTATTCATCCTTTTTAAAAATATATATTTTATTGACTTTTTACAGAGAGGAAGGGAGAGGGATAGAGAGTTAGAAACATGGATGAGAGAGAAACATCAGTCAGCTGCCTCCTGCACACCCCTTACTGGGAATGTGCCTGCCTGCCAGAGGCAAAAGCCAACAGCAGTTAGCATATTAATACAAAAAGAATCATTGGAAGGCCAATGGACTTTGATATTCAGCAGGGCTGAAAATCAGCATACTATTGCCCTGCTGTGGGCTCAATGGCTCAAGGCAATTCCCTAACCTTATTATCCTTTTACTGTTTACCAAACTTTACCTTTGATATGCCTGTATGCATTGCTAAAGGGAAAAATGTGCATTCAAATAAATAAATAAATAAATAAATAAATAAATAAATAGGGGACCAGGCCAGGTGTGTCTCTTCAAGAAAGAGGCTCCTCCACCTGGCCCCCAATGCCTTCTAAATTCATATTTCTTGTATAGCATTTTCATTTGTGCATCGGCCCCTCCTTCAGATACTAAACCCTAGCCATGAAGGCCACGGCACATGCCCTTGACCAGAATTGAACCTGGGACCCTTTAGTCCTCAGGCTGACACTCTATCCACTGAGCCAAACCAGTTAGGTCCTTATTTATTCTTTATCAGCTAAATATACTTGTCAAGAAACAAATGTTAAATTTCCCTTTTCTAGGTCTTCATTAAATATACTTTACTGGCTACTACCTGATAGGCACTGCTCTGAACTAAGCTGGTAATGTAAAAGACATGCAAGGCCCTTATGATCATGGAGCATACACCCTGACTGTAAGGAAGAACATGCCCATGGGGAATATGCCCATTAAAAAAAAGTTTCCTGAGAAAAATGATATGGTAGTCATAGCAACAAAAATGAACCATTAGTTATTTTTGTTAAAATGACAAACTGGATACTAAATCAAATTTGGGTATTTCTTGGTTCTCTTTAGCATTGGAAACCTTTTTGAGTATAATAATTTCAAAATGTATTAGGGAAAATAATACTAGGTAAATAATATCATAACATTATATTATTAAAAAAATACTAGGTAAACTCAAACAAATTTCACTTAATTCCATAAATATAATACAATTGAAATTTTTATTAATTACTAATCAAATTATGTTTTTTATATGTTTTTACTGATTTAAGAGAGAGGAAGGGAGAAAGGGAGAGAGAGAGAAACATCAACAATGAGAGAGAATAATTGAACAGCTGCCTCCTGCACACCCTCCACTGGGGATCAAACCTGGAAATCATGGGTTGACGCTCAACCACTGAGCCACACCAGCCAGGCAATTTTTTTTATAATACTGTACATTAAAGCAACATTTTTATTAAGAACTTTTTCTTAAATTTACAAAAGTATTTTCTTTTAAATTTTTACTTCTAGCTAGCCATGCTAATGCAAAACTATCCTCCTGTACTGATAAAATTAGTATGCTTTCTATAATTTGTAAGAAAGATTAATATTTTACCTCTCTACCTTAAAAAATATGTCAAACATGTCATGAAGAATTTTATAATACATACATGTATCCTAAATACTTCTCCTATACTCTGTAAGAATATATTTTAAGATGCTGGCAATGTATCTATGTTTTACTTGAAAATTTAACAAATATCAAAGGGAATGAAACCATCCAAAGTATTACCTGTCATGTACTTTATGGTCAAATAGTACTTTAGTCAATGCCAACTTGAGGAGTACTATAGAGTGTGGCTTTGAGAAGGACTTCTAAAGACATGAATTTAATCAGTCCTCATACATTTACTGTTAATATAGTGAAGAGTGAAATAAGATAACTTTATGTTATGATTGCATAGATTAAAGTTTCTGATTGAAAGACTCCTAATTGGTTTAACTTTCCTCACAATTTAAGGCAATCATCATCTTCTATCAGCTTAGTAAATAACAGCCTACCTTCAGATTCACTAAATATTGTAACAATAGTGTCCTCTCTTATTATAGTGAGAAGATGAAGCTTATTACTACATTTTTCACACAATGATAGCCCTTTTCTCTCTGAAACATTGTTAAGGTGTTAGTATTGTTTCATTAAATCCCTTTTTCTTGAATCCCATTGTCTTATTACAAATAATTCTTGGAATCCCCTTTCTTCATCAATTTTCCTGAAGAAAGAAGGATAGAAACCAATAAAAACATAATATGGTTAGAAACATTTCAACTCTAAAAAGGAGCTATTTTACACTACAGGGATTAACCATATTAGGTAAAACAAAATTATCAGTATATGAGGTACAACCACTTTTAGTGGAGTGACAAAAAGAAAAGCATTATAAATACGAATTTGGATAGTTTCTTGATAACTGTTTCTCCAGCACAAAAAAGCCTATTTGTGTTATTGGCCAACTTGGCATTCTTCATCAGTACCAAGGTAACCTAAGAGGCTGTTGTTGAGTAATGGAATTCATTAAACATTTTATGTACGAGTATTAAGAACTTCAGAAAGCAGATGTTAAACTCTCAAGCATTTTGGTACATACTATCTGTGATTAATGAAGCAACCTCAAACAGCCATGCTGTGCCATAGTATTCTGTATTTTTTAAAAATGTAAGTTTCCCCAAGGACATACAATATAGCCTGTTATAAATAAGGTTTAAGTATTGAATATAAATCTCCCTAAAAAATGCACAGGGTGAATGCTGAATTCCATTTTAAAAATGCATTAATCATTATAATATCAAAGTACTTTCAGAAAGTAGATAGAGCTTAGAAAACAATGCCTCTGAAAGTCATTGAAGGCAATTTATTCTTTCTTTCTTTCTTTTTTTTCCTTCATCTGATGATAAACAATTGAAATATCAGGCTTTAAAGTGGCTTAAAATTTTTATGGCATTGCCATGGCCAGGTGGCTTGATCGGTGGGAGTGCCATCTCACGCACCAAAGAGCTGTAGGTTCGATTCCTGGTCAGGACACATACCTAGGCTGTGGGTTTCATATGGGGATCAAGTAATCGATGTTTCTCTCTCACATGATGTTTCCCTCTCTTATGTACTAGTATCTGTTATTCCTAGAAATATCTGGGTTATTTCTTAAGGTAGTTTGAAACCAATGTAATTAAATAATGTTCTGATATGTTAAAGCAAAGTGATGTAAATTAATTAAATATTTTAATTTCCATTTTCAAAGTCATTCCTCTAGTCAATATAGGTGCGGGTTTATTTTTCACTTTGCATTTAGTATGTGGGAAGCTTTCTGTTCATATCCAAATTGCCCAATTAAAACCTAGACTACAGTTATAAAATTTAAGGGAAAATCAGCAATATGGTACAGTCTTTAAAAAAAAAAAGTCCAAGATATCCAATATTCTTCCTGATTGAAGTGAACAAATTGAAAATATACATATGAAAAGGCAGGATTACATCCCACAGGTAAGAAGAGAGAGAATGTTTTTCTTATGATATACTGAAAGTTCAGCAACTTGACAATATAATCTCCTGAGTAAAACAAAACAATATCAAGTTAAGAACGTCCTATTTCTACATTAACATCTATTCTTTAGTATCTGAATAAGCTAATTATAAGCACTCATACTTTTGAACACTAGAGGGAGTGCATAAAAGAAAAAGAAGAAAAAGCAGCCAAATAGCGTTATTACCTAGTTAGTGAGTATTTTATATAATATTGGACCTTTGCAACAAACTGCTTGCATATTTCTTACAGACACCGTGGAATGATTAAAACTCATTTAAACAGTATCCAACATCCCTTTTCATATGTTATTTTCCAGTAAATTTAAATTTTAGAATGACTAATGGTAAGAAAGGTGAACAATATTCAAGAAACAGAAAAACCTAGTGCAGGCTGGAGATAAAGTAGCAAGAAAGAAGGGGAGAGCGATAACAGGGTAGGAAGGAAAATGTTTTGAGGCCTCATAACCATTGTTAGCACTTTGACTTTGAATGAATTGGGAAGCCGCTACAAGGATGTGAGCAGAGTTATGTGATATAGCTTTATCTTGACTCCTGTGCTGAAAAATAAAGTTTAAGGAAGCAAGAAAGAAGGAGAACAGGAGGTTATTGTAGGAATCCAAATGGGAGGATGTTGACTACTGATGGTAGCAGTGGAGGAGATAAGAAATGATCAGTTATGGGAAACATTTTGAAGATACAGTACAGCCAACCAGACTTTCTGATGAAAACTGTGCATAATGCATGAAAGAGGAGTTGATAATGACTCCAAGGTCGAGAAGGATGAGAACACCATCAGCTGACTTGGGAAAGACTAAAAAGGATTAGGTTTTGAGGGAGGGAAGAGATTTGGACATGGTAAAGTAAAGAGATGAGGATACAGAAGAGGACTAGGCAGTCAGGGATAGGACCATGAGGGAGGGTGAAGTGGAGCATTGCAGACAGGGGCAGAGTGTAGTTCACTGACTGCACCACAGAGACAAACAAAAGTACCTAAAACTAGACCCAGCTTGAAGGGAGTTGCCAAGGCAACCTGGCTGGCTGGGAAACACTAGACCAGGCTAGGTGAGAACAGTGATGTCACCTGGGACCTGAAGTGGCAGTCTTTAATCAGGTCCTCCAGCTGATGGGAACTTGAGCCTTGAAATGAATGGAGGTTGCACAGAATTCTTTGAAAGAACAAATCAAAAGCCAGCAAAGCATATACTTACCTGTAGACAAAGAAGATTAAGTGGTACCTGCCTTGGGCCCCCTTCCCAATGCCCCCCTGCAGCACAGGGAGTCGTCTATCCCTCAATAAACTTTACTTGTGACAACCGTATTTTTGTCTGAACTCATTCCTTGATTTTTCCAGACAACGAACTCAGACCCAACTACCACATTTCAGTTTCTTTGGAGGTCCCACAGAGATTCACCTAGATCTAGGGAACAGTAGGAGACCTGTGGAATGGGTAAAAACAGGCTCTCTCTCTCTCTCTCTCTCTCTCTCTCTCTCTCTCTCTCTCTCTCTTCTGCTCTCTCCCTTTCATCTGGAGGCAAAACCACTAGGCTCCTGTTGGCCAGTTAAAGGTGATTAGTGAGGCTGCCTGTCTTAAGACTCAGGAGATAGGCTCTTGGGGGATAGTCATTCTAATCCCTCCCATCCCAGGAGACTGTTGGAATGACTGAACCTGGTTTCCCTCTTTTTCTCTCTCCTTTTGCTGTTCTGCCCAAAATTGGGTGGAAAGTGGAAACTGGGGTCCCTGGAGTCCTGACTTCGGTAGGTTGACCTGATGACTATGGGAACTCCTTCATGCAGGAGCCCAACTGAGTGTGAGTGCACGGCTTTTCCACATGGCCAGCGCCTCCTCGGTCCAGACTCCACAGACATAAACTTCTTTCTCTCTCTCTCTCTTTAGGATTTACTGGGGGAAAGATGGTGTTCAGATTTTACACAGGCTGCTGGAAGTCATTCTAACCCACCTGGATGCCCTGAATATCTGCAAAGACTTACTTTTGTGTGAGCTTTAGCTCCAGGAGAAATATCTACAATTTTATAAACTGTTAAAGGGCTCTGTTAAGGGGGGAGAGGGAGCAGAGAGGGGAAGAGATTAAGAACCACTGTAGCTAGAAGACAATTAATTTCACAGATATATATTTTTAACCTGGTATTTTTCTGTCACATGAATACAGCTTGAAATCTTAGAATAAAATTTGATATTATGAAAGAGGTAAATAAACACCAGTCTGTTCGCTTTCTTATAGTACTAGAGAAGAGGACTTGTTAAAAATCATCAAATTTGCTTTCTCTAGAATAATATATCATATTTTATCTGTAGTTAAAAATCTTTTTATAGTGAGCCAAACACCATAGTAATTATAGCACAATGGGCATAGCTATATAATTTGACTCACTTTAATTATTCTAAAAGTAAACTTATCTTAAAACATCAAACTGCAGTAGTATTTGCAAAGCAGGAGGAGGGAAAACAATGATCATAAATATAAATTCTGTCTTAACAATGTTCATATTTCTTATCTAAAGTAGAGTCTGGAATCTTAATTCCTTGGAATCCTCATGCCCTTTAATTTTCAAAAATAAAAATAGAGTATGCCATTGTGAACCTCCAGAAGGAATATATCTGCAATGGACTCCTTGAGGTTAATGGGGCCCAAATTCATAACCACTGCTGACAGAGGCCTCTCATGCATGCTGAACTTCAGGGAAAAGCTACAAACTGCACAGTGTTCCTGCATCTACATCAACCCTTATGAAGGAGTTCCTGGTATTGTCTTCTGACCAATAGGTGGAGACTTTCCCTGTCCAATAGGAACTGTGTAACTACATCTTCATTTGCATCTTTACTTACTAATCAGAGCAGCTCCATAATGAGCAATCAGAATTAGCCATTCCAATGAATCAGGACAGTGATAGTTAGATCAATCAGACAGTGCAAATTTTAATTCCTCATTTGCAAAAAACCAAAAACCAAAAAAAAAAAACCCGGACGAATGAGGGACTAAGGATTTTCTCTATAAAAGGTGAACACCTCTTTGTCTGGTAGAGTACACCTTTGGCTTCCTCTGGACATGTGCTGCAATTCACAGGTTTGCAAACTGCTTACCTGAATGAAGGTTCTCCTTTTACCATGCCCTAGGTCAGTGATGGTGAACCTATGACACGCGTGTCAGCACTGACACGCATAGCCATTTCTGATGACATGCGGCCGCTGAGGTGGCCGCATGCTGATGATGAAACATTTGCTGCTCCTGAGGGTGAAACATTTGTGACTAGAGTCTTGGAGTTAGACACTCTGTGCCGGAGGTCTGTAAGCCAAAACAACAGAAGTCCGGCACAGAGCGTCTAGTTCTGGGACTTCCTGTGAAGCCGGGATCTTTGCCCTCACTTCCGCCAGCAGAGCAGGGAGCAGTGGAACGCAGTGGGGGACGCATTACCAGTAACCAAATAACAGTTAACCACAGCAACCATTATATACTGTTCTGGGGTGTCATGGATTTCTAATCCATCATTACTGAGATAAGTAAGGCGGAGCTGGGAGAGGCGAGGGTTTGTGGCGTGCTATGGGTGCCTTTTCCCGCCATTAGAAATAACAGCAGCCATTTTAATTCACATAAGGAACACCAGCTTGCTCCATAGTGCAGACTCCATTTCACCACTATTACTGTTGTGCATCCTTATTAACCCCTATTTCTGCTTATTAACCCTGCCCTTTCCTAAAAGACAGTTATATGCACCATTTTGTGGTTAGTTAGGCTAGTTAACCCCTAATTGCCTGCAGGCCTAACCAGCTATCTATAATTCTATCTTCTGTCACTGCCCCCCTGATGGAGAACCCAAAAAATAAAAAAAACTAAGGTTAAGTAAAGGAAGTGGTAGTAGCAGTGGCCGACCCTTTCAAGAGACATGGACCGAGATGTATGGCTTTTTAGAAAAAAATGGCAGATCATTTTGCATTCTATGTACTGAAACGGTAGTAAGTAGAATGTAGAATATAAATAGACATTTTGAAACTAATCATTCCCAGCTCTTGGAAAAAAGTGAGGATGAAAGGAAGGAATACATTTCCAGGCAGCTACACCTTTATAAGAGCCAATCTAATTCCATCCTTAAATTTATGAAAGGCTCTACAAATTTAACATCTGCAAGTTTGAGCATTGCTCACTCTATAGCTCAGCATGGAAAAGCACTCAGTGAGGGAGAATTTATTAAAGAAACTCTCCTAAGATGTGCACCAGTTCTATTTCACGATATGCAGAATAAAGATGCAATTATTAAGAGAATATCTGAGTTACCACTCAGTAGAAATATCATAAAAGACCAAATAATGAGACTGAACACAAACGTACAACATCAATTAAAGAGAGACATAAGGAAGTGTAAATATTTTTCGATCTCTCTTGATGAAACTACTGATGTCACATCACATGCTCAGTTGGCCATTATTGGTCGATATTCTGATGGTCTCACAATGAGAGAAGAGTTGATAAAGTTAGTATCAGTGTCAACAAGTAAATCAGGAAGCGAAATATGTAAGGTTGTTATACAAACATTCCGTGACCTAAGCATTGATATCTCTAAAGTTGTGTCAGTGACGACAGATGGGGCACCAAATAGGGTGGGGAAAAAAGTCAGATCTGTCAAATTGTTTACAGAAGCTATTGGACATCCGATTGTGCCTTTTCATTGTATTATCCATCAGGAGGCTTTATGTGCCAAGGCAGGATTCACCGACTTAAACGACTTAATGGCAGTTGTTACAAAAATAGTTAATTTAATAGCTGCTCGCCCTCTTCCCAAGCGAGAATTTTTGGCACTTTTACTGGAGGTTGATTCCACCTACAGTGGACTGCTGATGTACAATAATGTAAGATGGCTGCGCCGAGGCAAAATTCTTGAGCGCTTTGAAGAAATTAAGGTATTTCTTGACGATAAGGATCTGGGAAACTTTCCTCAGCTTAATGATGATAAGTGGGTCAACACTCTGATGTTTTTTACAGATCTCTCTGTTCATATTAATGAACTGAACTTAAAGTTACAAGGTTTTGGCAAAAGTATTGACGTTATGTTTGGATACACAAAAGCTTTTGAAAGTCAAGTTAAAATTTTCAAGCGAGATGTAGAAACTAAAACTTATAAGTATTTTCCTCGAGTAACAAAGTATTTTGAGAAGGCCAGTGTAGCTGTACAAAATGAAATGGAACTCTTGCATATGAAGTACCAGCATGTTTTAGACTCGTTACTTGACCAGTTTAGTGATAGACTTAGTCAATTTAGAAGTCTAGAACAGACCATGAAAATAATTAAGTATCCTGATGTAGTAGTCTACAGTAGTTTGGAATTAAATGGTTTCCAATGGATGCAAATTGATGATTTGGAGATGCAACTTGCAGAATTTCAAGACAGTATCTGGGCTCAGGTGTTTGTTGACTTGAGGTCAAAGCTTGAGAATCTGGAAAGGTGCCGCTTGGAGAATCAAGAGGAGTGCCAATACGAACAGGAAATTTGGAGTGCCTGGAACCGACTACCAGACACTTTTAGCACCCAGAAAAATATAGGAATGGCTTTACTCACAATTTTTCCCTCTACATACTTTTGTGAGGCCTTATTCTCAGTGTTAAATAATATCAAAACCAACAAAAGAAACAGATTGACAGATGAAGTTAGTAGCGCTTGCTTGGGCCTGAAGTGTACAAAATACCAACCTTCAATTGAAGATTTAGCCAATGAAATTCAGCAACAAAAAAGTCACTAATAGGCAGGTTAGTTAAAGAATTCCCCCTCCCCCTCACTTATCTTAGTTCACGGCACCCCACACAAGCTAAATAATATCAAGACCAACAAAAGAAACCGACTGACGGATGAACAAAGTCACTAAGCAGGTAAGTTAAATATTTAGTTTTTGGTTTATTAAATACAATTATATATAACAATTATACATTTATGTTATTTAAACTATAAATATCGCGAAATAATGTTTTTTCCTCAAAGTGACACACTACTCGAGTTATGCTCAGTTTTTTTGGCAAAGTTTGACACACCAAGCTCAAAAGGTTGCCCATCACTGCCCTAGGTTGAGTTTCTTGTTGGCTTCAGATTGGTGGCAACAATCTTTTATTGATACCATACATAAAAGGCAACATCTTTCCTAATTTAACAGGCCACTTTGATTTGGACATTACTTAGATATATCTATTTTCTCATTTTAGTTAATGCTACTTTCTGGTTCTTGTTTGTAGCTGAAGTAGCGGTGACTTGGTTTCCTAGGTCTTATGGGAAACCTTAATTTAGAATATTTCTTCCTAATGAACTAACTTTAAATATAATAAAAAACACGTCTATCCATATTACACTGGGAAAAAAAAAGAACAGGATTTTAGAATACGTGAGGGGAGGGTGGCTTACAATCAGCAAATTCACATAAGAAATCTAATTATAAATATACCTACAACACTATTAGCCAGCTCAGTAACTTTGTACCTGGCAATGAATTTGACAAGCTTCTATATTTATCAGTCATACGAGAAAGTGAAACAACTGTTGAACTCTAAACATCTCAGAAAACTTAAAGATAGCACCTTCCTTCTAAGGCAATTTGATAATAACAAAAGAGAATAAAAGTTCCCCAAATTCCTTTATTCTCTTGAAACAGCTGTATACAATGCTAGATACCCATTAGGTGTGCCTTTATTTTCTCAGTCATAATATGAAAAAACTAATTGTTTCAGTAGTATTTTTGTTTAAGACTAAGTAGGTCAAAAGTTATCACCTATTTATTTGGAAGATGCAAACTGCAAGGTCTAATTAACTCACTAATAATTTTGCCTCAATACTAGTGCCTAAAATGGACTGAAATCCACAAAAACAATAACTGTTACCACAAAGAAATAATAAACTATACAACAAGACTTAAATTAAAAAGTTTATTAGCTTCTCTTGAAATTTAAGAAACAATGTCCACATACTGTATATACTCTTACTGAGAGTAAATATTTGTGAAACTCCCTGGAAGACAGTGGCAATAAGGATGGAAAACTAAAACTTTCACGCCTTTGTCTTCTAATAAAATGTAAAAAACAAAAACAAAAAGAGCTTAATAATAAATACTGTAGTGCTTAAATGCCTGGGCTCTCGTAATAAATGGCCTGGCATTGAAACCTCACTTCTCTACTTACAATGAAGTGATCTTGGGCATGTGACTTAACATCTCTGGCCTGTTTTCTTTCTTTCTTTCTTTTTTTTTTAATCTATTGTTGAAAGTATTACATATGTTCCCTATTTTTCTCCATTAAGCCCCTCTAATTCACCCAGCACCCTGCCCCAGGCTTTCACCACTACTGATTGTGTCCAGGGGTTATGAATATATGCATACAAGTTGATCTCTTCCCACCCACCCACCTACACCCCCCTTTCCTCTTAGATTCCTAAAACAAAATACCAATAGTACCTTTTTCATATGCTTATTTTGAGGATTACAAGATTTAAATATAAATAAATTGCACTTAGAAGAATATCAGACATCAAATAAAATCTGTCTTAGCCATTTTTATTGCCAAAAGTGTTCTTTTTTTGTGATATTTGACAACCATAAAAAAATTGGAAATAAATAGAATGTCCAATATTATGGGGACTATAAAGTAACACAGCGGATCTACATAATGGTTATGATATAATACTATTCAAGAAAGAAGAAATCTTCTGTATAGTTTCATAATTTTGTATGATTTCATCTATGTTAAAATATTCATACAAAACCACAAAGAAAATATAGTCAAGTGTTCAACATATCTATTTCTGTATAACACTAAGGATAATTTTTATTTCACCTTTAAAATTTTGAGATTCTCCCCCCCATACAAAATTCTATAATATACTGTATTGCTTCTGAAATTAGAAAAAAAAAAGTTCTTAAAAAAATTACCACTTTAGGGGTTAGGTTGGGAGAGGGATGAATAGGTGGAGCACAGCAATGATGGGAACATGTTATTATACATTTGTCCACACCCACAGAATGAATGCTGACTAGCAAGGGTGAACCATAATGTAAACTGCAGACTTTGGGTGAAAACGATGTGTCAATGTAGGCTCATCAACTATAAATAAATGTACCCCTCTGGTGGGAGATGTTGATAATGAAAGAGGCTATACATGTGTGGGGATATAGGATATATGGGAAATGTCAATTTTGCTCCAAACCTAAAACTTCTCTAAAAAAAAAAAAATAAGTAAATAAAGTCTTAATGAAATAAATAATTAAATTTATTTTTTAAAGAAAAAATTTCCTTTTTTTGTTTTCTAGTATGTTATTTTTCAGCTTGATATCAGTTTTACACATTTCAATCAGAACTGAATCAGCAGTCTATTGGAATTTTACCCCTCTAATTCTCAAAAATTGCCTATGGAATTTTTTATGATTACTTCTATAGAGGTTTCTGTAGTTAAATTTATTTGGGAAAAATATATTTTACTCAAACATTCATTCTATCTTTTCTCCTACAGTTTGATTTAAATACCTAAGATCCTCAGAGCAGTAATGGTAGAAAAAAAAACACATAATCTGGGTAACAATAAAACCTATTAGATTGGTTTTATTATCTATTATTTCACTATTACTTGAAGCAAAAATTTGTTTCTTACTTTAAGCTGCTTGAATTTCTTATCAATTAATTCTCTGAGTCTTGGATGGTTCTATGCATTGGCAATAAAGACAGTAAAAGATGGTTATTGGTTATCTTTATTTTCTCAGTACCGTTCTGCATTTCCAGTAACATGATAAGCCATCATGCTTAAGAACAGAAAACTTAGAAAGCATTTTAGCATTTGGTAAACATACTCCAGTTTAGGATGTAGACTGTTGAATTGAGTAGTAAAAAACGGCTATTGCTACAATTGAATGAACTGAGCAATTTCACTCATTCACAATTTTAGCACTTGGAAAACAATAGAGATTATTCTTTTTAATTTGTTTTTATAATGAATTTTATATGCACAGACTCATGAACCAAAAAATGGTAGGATTTCCTACAGTGATAAACTACACGACTTTTTAAAGCTAAACCATAAAAAAACAAAAAACAACACACGCACACACACACTTAAAAACAAAAATATATTGAAGATAATTGTTAATTCTGTTTTCATCAGCCCCCAAATGGATTGTTTCCTATGGGTTTTCAAACTTTTTAATATTAAACTTATGTTTAATTTGTTTCTGTTTATGAAAAATCATGGATGCTCTCCAATCCATAGCCACAATGCTGACACACCTTCCCACCCATGAAGTCCATGAGTGATCCCAGGGCACTGATCTTAATTGGTTCCCCGGTTCCTACATGATAGTTTTGTCTACTCAGAAGGTTTAGCCATATTTACATATACTAGAGGCCCGATGCATGAAATTCCTGCAAGAGTAGGCAGGCCTTCCTTCCCCCGGCTGCCAGCACCGGCTTCCCTCCAGCTGCTGGCAGGCACCCAGGACCCTGGCTACCCTCGGCCCTTGAAATCCCCGCTTCGTCTGGAAGGTCATCCAGAAGGATGTCTGGTCTAATTAGCATATTACACTTTTATTATTATAGATATCTTCAACCCACAGAGCAACCTTGTCACTTAAAATTATAAATTGAGACACTGTGAAAATTTTCCAGGTTATAATCAGTCTAAACTAAAATAGAATTCACCTAAAGCAGCAATGAATTTTGATTCCAAATAAAAGGCTGTTTATTATATATTTCATTTCCTCTCTAACTAATGAGATCTGTGATCCCACATTAACACCAACATTTGATACAAAACAGTTCACCAGTGAGTTCTTCATAAAAGAACAGGCAAATTGGTTTCTAAAGATGTCAGGTTATTTGAGAACTATTTTTAAAAAGCAATGGGTCTGTTTTCTACATTTCTAAAAATGGATGATCCCACATCTAAAAACCAGCAATAGTTAATTTTATTCCTAAAACTCTAGAGTTTCACAACTATTTTTTTTTCAGTGTAGAAAAAAGCAACATGGATTAATCTTGTATTAACTCCCTATTCATTCTTATTTCTATTTCCTGTTAATTCCTTCTCCTCTCTATCTTTTCAAATCTTATCCACATTTCAAAGGAAGATCCAAAATTTTCCTTTTTGACCTTCCATTTCCCCAAAGAACTTATCCTTCACAAAAATATCCAGTATTTAGTTGTAACACTTGGGATCTTTTGTATATGGCATTGATCTTTTTGTGTTAATCATGGAAATCTGAATAAATTGTTTCTTAAAATTTATATCTCACCATCTTTTTATTTTTATTTTTATTTATTTATTTTTTAAAATATATTTTATTGATTTTTTACAGAGAGGAAGAGAGAGGGATAGAGAGTTAGAAACATCGATGATAGAGAAACATCGATCAGCTGCCTCCTGCACAACCCCTACTGGGGATGTGCCCACAACCAAGGTACATGCCCTTGACCGGAATCGAACCTGGGACCCCTCAGTCCGCAGGCTGATGCTCTATCCACTGAGTCAAACCGGTTTCGGCTCACCATTTTTTTAAAGCTTCTCTTCATCAAAGGCTTATCGTACTACTAAGTACATAGCAAGTATTGGTTTATTAATCTACATATACTCACTCTTATTCTCAATTCTGCTTTCGTTCCCCTATGAGATCATAGTGAGAGTGGCCACTAAAGCAGTAATGCCATTTTACTCTATTGATGTTCAAAGACATAATAAATGCATCACAAACTAATCTTTTGCGCACACTGAGACTAGAAATTATAATTTATTCATCTTGGTAACACTAAAAGATAATATAGCATATAGCAGGTGCTGAATAAATAGGTTGAATTATACTTAAGGCTTTCCATTATAGTACAGAAGACTAATACACCCCTATTATTTCTGAAAAGTCAAGTTATTTGAGGTTTCACTAAATTCTGAGAGCAGAATAAAACTGCTCTTAAACTTTGTAGTAATCCTGTTCCTCTTCTTTCAATATATAATGTAATTATAAATGATTAAGTAATTCTGAAATAACCAGTCATAAAAAACACCCAAAGTAATAATGGAATTTTGTTACTAATTATTGGCATTGCAATAAGCTACTATTATGTTCAAATCGACCATACTAGCTGAATTTTCAGGTTAAATAAGGTTCAGAAAACTTCTAAAAAGAAAACCAATTTCAAAATAACCTGAAACAAAAGTCCAATACTGTTGGTGAAGAGTTTATGCAAAAATAAAAAGCAGAATATTTAAAAAATATGTTGCACTTTAGATAGAATAAAAAAGCAGAAAAGTAAAACAAGTATCATATGTTCACTGATACAGCGATCTAGTCATAATAACTTTTTAATTTCTAACTTCTGTTCTAATTTAATAAGAGTTCTCTGCTCACATATCAAAATATACTAAGGCCTAAAAACACAGCATTGCCAATAAAGGAATTAGAATTCTAAATATGAGAGTTTATATTTAATAAATGCCAATGATAAACTGTCAGAATGTTGAGTATAACAACTGATGAATATATAGTGACACTTATATTTATAAGTCATAACTATAGAGACCAATAAACTTTATAATTTACAAAGTTTTCAGTTACTCCTCCGTTAAAAACTACATCAAAGACATTTTCAGTCACATGTGCAGTATTATCTTTAAAAGATAAATGCTGGACAACTGCAAAAGGTTACAGGTTAAATATGCCCTATAAATATTTTGTTCTTGAAATACCTATCATTATATTATATAAATAGCCAATGTTTCCAGATTCAGCCATAGTATAATACAATTCCATCTGCAGACCTAGGCCGATGACATCCTCGCAAAAATAATTAACAATCACAGCACATCATTTATCACTCATAAATTTCACTCTCAGGGGTGAGATTTTTACCCCAACAGGCCCTGGCAGCCAATCAAACTTCCAAAGCATCAAGCAAAATTTTATCTCTAGATCTGTTTAGAAGACAGATCCTTTCATTTACTTGGTTGCACATTATCTATGCTTTTTCGTTCCTTTTATAAACTACCTGTTTCCCTCCTTAAATATTCTCCAGTAAATGAAAACACAGAAAGAGTAAAAGGAAGAGATATTCACGGACTCCTTGATTTATTTCTTTGTGATCCTAACCAAGAGCCTTAGGGAGGTCAAAAGTTTCACTATAGCTCTACACGATCTCCCAATATTTACAGAATAACGAGGCAAAACAGCACCAAGACCATGTGCAGTTTCTTGTCATTTATTCTGTCTCAAGTAGGGAATGAAGTGACCCATCATGAGAAAGGATGTGCCCAGAGATGCAGAATGTGATTGACGACCTTTCTCTTAAGCTCAACCTCCTCAATAAGACAGTAACTATGTGACGTGCTGATGTAGGTTTCCCACATGCCACCCCCCTTAGAAACCTCAACAACTATAAAGCACAATTCTGCCAAAAGGAACATGCCCAAATTTGTTCATTTTTACAACGCCATAATGTTTCAGATGAAAACACAGCCTGCCAAAAATGTCAAATGAAAGGATAACAAAGAAATGAACAGCATCTTTAGACTTGAATTTCAATGCATAAACTCGCCATCTGTCAACCAGTTGTGAAGTAATGATCCTAGAGAAGCCCTGCAAACATGAACAAGTTTTATCCTCACATCTATCAGCTATATCAATCTCCACTCCCAGGACCGCAGTAGTAATTACGTTCTGTCTGTGGAACACCTACAGGAATGGCATGTGCCATGGCAAACAGAACTCTGCCTATGAATGGGCCATTTTCACAGACTTGCATTTGGTCCTAGAAGCAATGGGGATTGGGGAGAGGAAGGGTGGGTGGGGGTGGTAGGTGGGGACCACTCTTTCCTCACGTTTGGGTTGGAAACTGGACAGAGGAGGTTAATCTCTAGAGGCCAGGCTTCCAAACAACCTTCAATTTCCTCCCACTTGGTCTCAGAAACAAGATTACAATTTTGGACCTAGACTAAATCCCCACCCCTTCCCGCCTCTGCACCACCACCTCAGAAGTTACAGCCTTAGCTCTGGAGCAACTGCGGGGTGCGCACTCCCAGACAGAGCAGCACACCAGGCGCCCATTCGGTAGCAGAACAGTGGGCTTGGAAGCTGCCACCAGCCCTGCGACTCCACCAGCTGCCAGCCGGCTCGCGGAGACCCACCCCTCCTAAGCCAGTCTTCGCCCCAGCCTGGAGCAGCAGCCTCATCTGCGCAGCTCAGCCCAGATACTGCCTCCGCTTCTTTCTCTCCGGAGGTGGGAGGGCAGAAGTGGAATAGATGGGGAGCGGGAAAGAACCCAAACAGTCCCGGTTCCCAAGAGCAAGTGGCAAGACCCTGACACACACACACACACACACACACGCACGCACGCACGCACACACACACACACACACACACACACACACACACACACACCACTGATGCGCCAAGCTCCCCAGGTTCAATGCCAAGTGGGAGAAAAGAAGGCAGGGGGTGGAGGAGAGGCCCGGAGTTACTAGGAGAGACATTCGGAGGAGGGCAAGAGATGCCTCCGAAACTGCGAAAGTGAGAAAGTCCCAGACCCCCTGCACATCCCCAAGTCTGGGCTCTCCTGCCAGCAACCGGGTTCCCTTCTTTCCAGCGGGGCTCAGGAGGCGGGGAGGAGAGCGGGAGCCCAGCTTCCCCCAGGCTGCCCTCCCCGGCCTGGCCCAGGGCCCGGAACCCGGCCCCCCTTCGGCTCCGGCTCGGGGAGGCTGCCAGGCTGGGACAACTTGCCAGAGGACCCCAAGTGAGCAGGAGGGCAGGAGAGGAGCATCTCGCAGGCTCCGGGGCCGGGCTGCTCATTTCTCCCTCTGTCGACACACCCCCGTGACCCCCCTCCCCCGACATCACACACACACACACACACACACACACACACACACACACACACACACACACACACACAGATCCGGAGACCGGCGCGCGCTCACCCCTCCCACTATCCCAGGTCCATCGATTAAAACACTAGTTGATTTCTTCCTGATTTTTTTAAAAAAAGTACAGCAACTCTTCTCAGGAGTCGCCGGAGCAAAGAAAGTCTGACTGCAGGCTTCTGACTCTAGTTTCCTCGGAATGAAGAAATCGGGGCGGTCCCTAGTGGAAACCGGACCGACCCCCCAAGGGGGCCAACGGGGACGAACCCCTTCCCCGCCCCGGCGCCTCTCACCTCCTTGAGTTCCTTGGCCACGTCCTTCAGGTCGCCCAGGACTAGTTCCAGATCCTCCACGATGATCTTGATCTGTTCCTTCACCTTGGTTTTGGAGCCTGCCGGCGGTCCCTCGGCGAGAGAGGACGAGGAGGGGGTCCCCTTGGACTTGGAGGACATTCTTTGGGGCCAAACGGGGGCAGGTCAGCGGAGGCGGGCGAGCGGAGGCTGCTGCGCGCCCCCGTCCCTGGCGCTGCTGCGACCGCTGCCGCCCCGATCGCCCAGCATCTTGGAGGCGCTCTGAGCCGCGGCGGGCGGCTGCGCTCGGCGCTCAGCCCGGCGGCCGCACCGCGGTGCTGCCATCAACTCCCCGAGACGCGGCGCTCGGCGCGGGGCTGCAGACGGGCGAGCAGCGCGCCTGCGCCTCCTCCCGCCGCCGCCCGCCGCCCGCGCACACCCGCGCCTGCTCCCCGCCCCGCGTGGGGATGCCGGCCGCGGCGCCCACGGCTGTCAGCTGCAGTCCCCGCGGCGGCGCTTCCCCCCGGGGTCTCTCCCAGAGCCCCTGGGCCTCAGAGAGCGGGGAGGCAAGTTCCTGTCTTGCCCACCCCCATGCCTGGATCTTGAAAAGCCCTCACCACTGCAGCCTGCTGTCTGTCTTCTCACATCTAGACTAGATTCGCCCCATGCTTTCAGATCAATTCAGAAAGTCGCATGCATCGGGTCAAGAGTTGGATTCGGGGTCGGTAACGCGACCCTACGCGTTTATCCAGGACCGAAGTATGTCCAGAAGGCCTCCAATCCTTCTCAGAGGGACTAAGAGTTCCACACAGGCGTTCTTACTTCTGCAGAAATAAATAGCGACCGCTCACCCCCCTGGAATCATGAAATCAAGCAGTGTTCTTGAAAGAGGTTGCCCAACCCTGTGGATTCCACAAAACGAACAGCGGGTTTATTAATTCGAAGTCCCCACACCAAAAATCCCCTGGAAGACTGTCTGAGTCATCTTGGCTGTACTTATCTGGGACAGAGATCCTTTTTTTTTTTTTTCTTTCTATTTTTTTTTTAACTGTCCTTCCTCTTTTCGTGACCTATGCTGATGTATGTTTTGGCCAGAGGAGAAAAGTACCCTGTTTGGATCTCCTCTTGAAGGAGCTGAATAAGAACTTGCCTGGGACTTTTCTTCCCTTTTTCTTTCCCTCCCTCCATTTCAAATCTCTTGCTATTAAATAAATAGGAAATAACTTCCTGATGGTTCTGTCAAAAGGACCCAGGGAGGGGAATTAATGGAAAGCCTTCAGTTCCGTTCTCAGTAGGTAGCTACCGTTTTCATTACCTAAGTTTTAATTTCCTCAGTAGCAAACCCATGGGTTATTAGCTACTGACCTGGCAGACCGGTTTCTTTTATTTTCTTCTGGGCACACTACTCCAAATCGTTATTTTAATAGGTTTTTGAATTCTGGTCATGTCTTAGTAGGGCTTTCTGCTTCTTGCTTCTCACACGCCAGGTCTACCCAACACACTTCCATTGCATGAAGAAAATCCTGACCGCTCTCCTCTTCCCAGTTCCTTAAGCCCCTCATAATCAATCACTGTCTTCATTCTCAACAATTCATCTTGACACAATCTTTGGGAGTCATATTTGAAATATGAAATAAAAAAAGGAGACAACAAAATTAAAAATAGAAACTTAGAAGTGGTGTCAAATGAATAACAGCATTGAAAAATCAGTGGAAATAGAAGGTGGAAAACAGAGGCTGCCGGAAGGGAATTAGAATAAAGAAAGAATAAAAGAACCAGTGTGCAGTGAGCAAATTGGAGAGAAGAAAAGAGATGAAGTAATTACAAGTGTTAAATGAATAATATGCTTCAGTTCTTTGAGGTTGGGATAAAATATTTTTTAAGTTATTTTATCTCTGCAGGTCCTTCTTTATTTGATAAAGATGTAACAGTAGAAATAATTGTACCATGGTTACAAACTCCCACACGGGAAATTCCTGATCTTTAATGATATCCTTATTTTTCGTATATGAATAAAGATGAATGGTCAGAAATAATAGGAGATAATATGGGAGAGATGAGAAGGTGCTGCTCCTCTAGATTTGAATATCTGACTTTTGGGAATACTGCTAAACTCTTTGTAGGCAAGTGAATAGGAAAACTCCAAAACCTCAAAATAGAATGACTTCAGGGAAGAATACTGAAGAAGAGGAAATTGGTATTTTCCTTCCCACTGATAAAATAACCATCTGACAGTATAAGAATATTTCCATGATACTATGAATTACCTTCTCTAAAGATTGAAAACAATTTATTGTCCTACAATATCTATTGTTATTAACGAACCAAACTATTCTGTCTTAAAAATCCAATCATAATTATTTCTCTAAAACATACCATCCACACCCACATCACCATTTACTCCTAAATAATGGCTATCATCTATCTATATCCATGTCTAAATACAGTATGGAATTAACTGAGAAGGAAAAGTTAAATTTGGCTTCCAAACCCAAACTGGAAAGCTAGTAGGACCCCAGCAGTGGTAGCTTTCACTATCTTCCAGTCATTAAGCAGCATGGGTAAAATATTCAGAAAAGAGGAAATTTTATAAAGAGAGTTAAAAATATTGAGGGGAAGGAGGCAGGATGAAAGTGACACATGGACAAATAAAATTTATTTATTTCCTATTTTTTATTAATCTTATGGAAAAATCATTTATTTTTTGGCTCATCTTGTACTCTCTCTCAGAGATGAGTATATGTGATGCTTTAAAGCCAAATTACGGGGACCGAAGAATAAAAGTGATACCTAATAAAATGTCTGACGAATCTGTCCATAAACATATGTACTAATGCTAGCTGCAAATGAATGCATGTTCAAACCGTATCACTTAACTTAGAACAAATATTTCTAAATAGAAAAGGAAGGTCTTACATATAGAAGTGATTGTGTACCAAGCATTTTATTCTTTCTTTAGTCATCATTTTCTGAGTTTTGCAGTAGGAAAGTTTGGATAATTATAGGAGATATCTGATATCTTTTTTTTTTTAGTTACAAGCATTTAAAAGTATTCTTGTGTGTGTGTGTGTGTGTGTGTGTAATATATATTGCAATTGATCTCTAATAACCTGCACAAGGAAATGCTATGACACTGACATAATTTTTAATTCACAAAGAGTTCAGCAGTATTCCCAAAATATTTTGTCCCATTTTTGTTCACAGTGGCTTTTATTGATATACCACCCTAATAACACTCATCAATTCTCAAGAAAAGTAGATATGCATAATATCACTCTCAATAGAGACTTTTGGTTTTCTTTCTTTTTCTTTTGTGTGAACTTAATTTATGTTTGTAAACGTTAATGATGTTATTAGAGCTGTTTGAAAACTTGAAGGGGGAGGGGATGACCGCGTTGTCTGATCAAAATAGCTTTAACTGTGGGATGGGGGTGGAGAGTGGCAGAGAAGGACATGAAAGTCTAAAAGAGAAAATGTTGTTGAAATGCAACAAAGAGGAAATTAGAAAATGTATCCTTATATACATTGATTATTTACATATTGTGTAGGTCTGGCAGTGGTTCTCAAACTTTGGCATACATTAGAGCTTATTAAAACAGATTGCTGGACCCCACCCCTTAGGGTATGTAATCCAGCTTGTCTGGGGTAGAGTCTGCAATTTGCAATTTAACCAGTTTCTAGACTCCTGGAAAGGGACCACATTCTGTAAGTTAAAAGAAAACTTCAGATTTCTTTTTAGCTAGAATAAGCCTTAAAGATCATCTAGTTGTATCACTTTATATTATGTTTCACATCTAGGGAATATAATTGGGAGCTGGAATCCCATGTTAATTCATATCTTTTAGTCTGGAGAATGTCTTCTTTTTATGTAGCAACTGCTTTTGGCATGATGGCTACCTATGATAGATGCATATTGGTAAAAACAAAACAAAGAAGTGATCTAGAAGTTTAAATACAAATACTCATTATAGTATCCTGAGTAATTAGAACTGTGTTTATGGCAAGGTAGCTGCTCAATAAATACTTGAAAAGGAAATGAATGAATCAATCAAGTGTTTCCATTTCTGTGTATTTTAAGATTAACTCAATTCAACAAATAAATGTTTTAACAGTAGAAATTAACCAAATTTATTATGAATTTTATGTGGGTGCTCCATAAGGATATGGGACCCCTCAAAAATTACTTTTTAAATGACTACTCTAGGCAAGAATCTACGCTATGGAATAGAGAGATATACCACTAGTTTTAGCAATACTTTCAGCAGGAACAATTAGATAATTTTTCACATGACTCTAATATAAAGTGAGATTACTGCACAGTATCTCTCTTGCCCTCTTTTCCAACTGTAGTCAATTTATTTTACCTGACCTTCAAAGTCAATATACACTTGAGGTTGTTTTTTTTTTTACCTTTATCCATATGACAGAAACTGAACGTTTTTATATTAACAAAGGGAATTGTCTCATAGCTGAACCATAGAAGGCTAGGATAGCAATATCTTCAAATAGTACTGGAGTCAGAATTTCTCAGACTATTTCTTTCTGTCTCTATATACCATCACCATTTGGTGGATTGGCTTCTTTATCTTAGACAGTTTTTCCATAAGGTTAACCTTGGCCCCTAGTTCACATCTTCAAAATCTTGCAATTAGAAAAGATAGAGATCATCACAGCAAGCTCCCAGGAGGGGACTTTGACAGGTCTAACTTAGGGCATGGCCATACACCTCAGTCAATCACTGTGACTGGGTCCATTGCAAAGCTGCTATTTCAGCTGTGCCATTCTTATAGAAAATGCATACATTTTATACAGTTGATTCTTGAACAACATGGATTTGAACTGTGCAGGTCCACTAATGGTCATATTTTTTTTCAATAAATACATTCATCCCTTCATATTTGTGGGTTTCACATCCACAAGTTCAACCAACCATGGATCAAAAACAGTATTTTTGAATTTCCCACTGAGTATTCCCACCCATAGATGGGAAATACTGTTTTCAATTCATGGTTGGTTGAATCAAAGAATGCCAAGGGCTGACTGTAGAGTCAAAAGTTATAAGTGGGTTTGCAACTGCCAGGGGCCTCAGTCCCCCAAACCCCCAGAGTTGTTCAAGGGTCAACAATATTTAATTACCATGCTTTTCCAGAAGGTGGCAGTAAAATGAGTTATTCTAACAAAATCTCTGTATATTATCATTTTTCTGCTACATGGAAGTAAAGTGTCTTCAGGAAGCAAAATCATTTTCAAATTCACACAAAGAAAGACACCATATAAATTAGTAATGATTCTGCTTTGGTCAATAACTGGTGGTGAAAAAGCATAATGACTGGTCCAACTTGGATAGAGCTGCCTACACCTGTGACCTACTTCTCCAAAAAAGATGTGCCCCTGGAAAAATAAAAACGATAGACATCCGCCTACATACATATAGCCTTTGTATTGGATTATATATCTTACTTTTTTCCCTCATACTTATAGACATTTTGTAACTGTTTTTGCTTCCCAAAGGTAGCTTTATTCAAGTCTTAGAGTTGGCAGTTTACCCATACCAAGAACCACAAACCCCCTCATCCATTCCCATCTCAGGGGTCCAGCTCTAAAGACCTCACCTAGCCCAGGGCTACTAAAGTGTCCCATATGTGCAAGCAATCTATAATAATAAAAGCATAATATGCTAATTAGACCATCCTTCCGGACGAAGCTGGGGCTGCAGCCGTGGGATCGAGGCAGCTTCTGCATCTGTGAAGGCCTTCCTCTTGCACGAATTTTGTGCATTGGGCCTCTAATACTTAAATAATTACTTTCTTTCAGACAAGTTTTCAAGAGTTTCCATTCATCCTGAAAACCTGCAACCTGTGCCTGACATCTCATTCTACCTCTGAGCTTCAAACTATGGAGCAAATAAAGAGAGAACCTGAGACTTGCAATACTCAAGAACTCCTACTGATGTGACCAAAGAGGTGTTCTTAACTCATGATCAATTGCATATGGCTGGGTGGCTCAGTTTAGTTGAGCATCATCCTGTAGGAGGTGCATAGTGGAGGCAACCAATTGATGCTTCTCTCACACATCAATATTTCTCTCTCTCTTCCTCTCTCTCTCTAAAAGTCAATAAAAATATCCTTTGGTGAGAATTAAACAAACAAACAAACATGGTCCATTGCCACTCTGCACAGTTTAACAGTCTAATAGCTTCTTTCCATGAAAGGTGATTCAGCTGCAACCAAGGAAAACTTGCTGTTTTAGTAGAACCCAATACACCCTACTAGCACTAAGATAACTGAAAGTCCTACTCAATTACTCATGTGTCTGATTGTTTTAGTAGATACTTGGGGATCCCTGTCCTTATTAAGTTTCAGGGTTATTTTCCCCCCCAAGGAAGTGAGTCAGGGTGGACCAGGAAGCCATATTTGCTGTAATAAAGTCAGAGAGGACAGAGGAGTTGGCAGAGGTTGTACCCCTCCCTTTGCTTATAATTCAGACCTTCAGAAATATAAAGCCATGCCCTGCCAACGGTAAGGTGGCCACCAATGTTACCCACTGTCTATGGCTAGATAGAGTATGCGCTTTCAGTTCCCCATCTGGAAATTGGGATGGAATGACCCAACTATGTAAATAGTCTAGAGAATTCTGTGTGATACTAAAATATAAAGATTTAGTCATACTGCCAATCTGAGCTAGTGGACCTTGATACAATAATTGAGGTTCATAATGAAACTACTACTCTATTTAAAAGGCATGCTGCTTCCACTCTTTGCCCCTCTCTCTCACCAAATGCCTATGCCTCATGAAGGTGGGCTTCATAACAGCATTAGTGGCCATATAAGAAGGGGAAGGGGAAGGGGAAGAGGGAGAGGGAGAGGAAGAGGTAAGAGAGAGAGAGAGAGAGAGAGAGAGAGAGAGAGAGAGAGAGAGAGAGAGAGAGAGAGAGAGAATCTGTCCATGAGCATACACCAAGGAAAGGCCAAGTAAGGTCTTTGTGAAAAGGTAGCAATTTGCAAGCCAGGAAGAGAATCCTGGCCAGAAATTGAATGGGCCAACACCTTGATCTTAGATTTCCTAACCTGCAGAACTGTGAAAAAATAAATCTTACTTATTTAAGCCACCAAGTCTATAGTATTTTTTTTTATGAAAGCCCAACCTAACTAAGATTTGTTTTGTTTTTCCAGCTTTATTGAGATATAACTGACATATAACTCCTTGTAAGTTTAAGGTATATAACATGTTGCTTAGATACATACATTGTAAAATGATTGCCACCATTGAGTTAGCTAATACCTTCATCTCATTATATAATTACTTTTTGTTGTTTTGAGAACATTTAAAATCTACTCTCTTAGCCACTTTTAAGTAAATAATACAGTATTATTAGTTAAAATCTTCATGCTGTATTTTAGATCTCCAAAACTTGTTTATCTTATAACTGTAAGTTTATACACTTTGACTAACATCTTCCCCCCTCCCCCACTCACCCCTGCTAACCACCACACTTTCTGTTTCTATGAGTTTAGCTTTTTTAGATTCCACATTTGTCTTTCTCAGTTTGACTTATTTCACTTAGCATAATGCCCTCAAGTGTCAACCAAGTTAATGCAAATGGTAGGATTTCTATCTTTATCATGGTTGAATAATACTCTAATATATATATATATATATATATATATATATATATATATATATACCATATATCTTCTTTGACCCATTCATTCATTGAGGGACACTTGTTTCCATAGCTTTGTTTTTGTGAATAATGGTTCAATGAACATTGAAGTACACATATCTCTGAGATCCTTATTTCATTTCCTTTGGGTATATTTGCAGAAATGCAATTACTGGCTACTATGGTAATTCTAAGATAGGTTTTGGTACTGAAAAAAGGGCTGCTGCTATAACAAATACCTAAAAATGTGGAAGCTGCTTTGGTACTGGCTAATAGGTAAAGACTGGAGGTGTTTTGAGGTGCATGCTAGAACTATGGATGTTAGGATGATTCTGCAGAGGGCTCAGAAAAGAAGAGAGGAGAGCTGGAGAGAAAGCCTCTGTCTCTGCAGAGAGTACAAAAAGGAAGCAAAAATCTTTTGAGTTTATGTTTTTTGGAAGTTTCCATTCTAACATGTTTTGAAATATACTTAAAAGTCATGCTAAATATGGTAATGATGCATTTTGGTGGACTGAAGGTTAAAATAAGCAAAATGCATCTATCATATAGTATACAATCAAATGGCCATGGACTACTTCCCTCCAAGAATTGAAGTGTGCATGTGAATGGTATACTATTCAAAGACCAGGTTTTATTCTAAAAGTTCATGTATAAGAATAATCAACATCACAAAATCGGCAGATCTTGCACTCTGATGGAAAACACTAATTACGAGTATAGCAAGAGTTTAGAAAATATTAGAATTCAGGACTGGAAATGACCTTAAAAGCCACATAAACCAAACCTTTTCATCTCACTGATATAGACCTTGAGTTCAGAGAGATTACATGATTAGTAAGAAATCACAGACTCAAGAAATGACCAGAATCAGACCTTCTGATACTTGGTCATACATGGAACCCCAAAGGGTACAGATAGGTCAAGACAAAATTAGCTGCCCCTAAACTAACTACTTTGAAAGGATTGCATAATAATGAGGCATCTGTCCTTACCTTAAAACGCCCCTATATCTTCAGACATATAGCCAATCTCTAGTACTTTAAAAGTTCTTGGCAATAATATCCTTTGAAAGACAGTAGGGATTAGAAAAAGGAAGCATTAATGCTAGAGGCTCTTAGAATTTTTATTTAGGAGACTTCAAGGATAGTATCAGAATAAGATAGAAAAGTAACTGTTACATTAGTATGTAACTTTTCACAGCAAGATTTGTTATCATTAGATTTCAAAATTTTAATATATGTTACAGAATGGTGACAGGAATATTTTTAAGCACTTGTCAATAATAAAATGTGATCAAAACCTTGATATATCTGTTATTTTAATAATATTTGGTTCTAATTTTGTTAAATGTTTCTCTAATATCCCTTTACATACTTGCAAGCTGTTCTGATGCTTTTCCAATACTGTTCTAATTCATTGAAATTACTTTTAACTCAGCAAATATTTGTAAATGCTATAAATGAGAGGAAAGAGTGCTCAGTTTTAATAAATTACAAGACAATGTCTTTATTCCATAATAGCACCTCATTGTAATGGGCTTCAATATTACTTAGATTTTCACTTAATTTTTTACATACTTTTTCATATATGTATAAAGTCCTGTTAGACTGTTTTCCAGTGTGCTTAGCACTCACTAAACCAATAGTTTAGCAGGACACTGGAAAATGACTCAGCCCTTTCCCGCAAAGCACAGACATTTATATCCCTCATTCCATTAAATGCCAGTCATATCAGCCGTCCAGATATCTCAAAGGCCCCTAGTGTGTTCCCTTTAAAAATCACTACACCATGTGGTTTTTAGGATCTAAGGGAAGGAAAAGTATATATTCCTTATGTTGAGGTTTTAAAGAACTGGTACAAAGTGCTTCACTGTCTCTCTTGTTCTTTCTAAACAATAAAGCAGCAGGCTATGGTAGAAACTCAGTGGGTTTGATGTTAGACACCTTTGGTTTGAAACACATTTTGCCAGCAGCTCTGTGATCTCAGACACTGAAACTCCACCACCATTTGCTTCTTTATCCGCAAATATAGATATACTGCTTATTTTGCAAAAGTAGATTGAAAATCAGAGATAATTGTGTGGAAATGTTTTATAACCTGTGAATTACTGAACAAATCTTAGTCACTGTTATTTTTTCTTGCTTGTTTTGATTGATGTTCTCTGTGCATCCAGGAACATGCTACCTCCACTGTGCCAGGACTTGGCTGCTTTCCAGAACTGATTAAGCAAATCCCTCCACAAAAGCATTTCTCAAAGTATGTTACAGCAGTTTCAATTTCAAATAAAATTGGAAACACCGCATACTATGTTCCCCTCTTACATAATGATGAGGTTAAATATCAGGATATTAAAGTGTGCAAAATCTTCCCTGTTTAATTTTAGTTTCTAACTTTTTGTGTTAGACCAGCAATTTTCAATTGGTGTGCGCAAGAGGCACTCTGGTGTGCAGCAAGAATTTTTAAAACATGCACTACCTGATCTCTTTTCCCTTAGATTGTCAAATTAAAAAAAAAAATGTCAACAGCCATCACAACAATAGCTATCAGTGTGAATGAATAAAAGGATAGCATTTTTTTGTCAGATTGGCAATATATATATATATATATATATATATATATATATATATACATATACATGTATATATATATATATTTTGGCATGCTGCAGAATTTTAGTAATTAGTTTATGTGTTATGAGAAGAAAAAGGTTGAAAATCACTGTATTAGACTATGAAATTTATTCCTTTCTATGTCTCCTAACTTCTTTCCTTCCTTCCTTCCTTCCTTCCTTTCTGTTTCCTTCCTTTTTTCCCCTCTTTCCTCTTCCCTTTCATTCCCTTTCCTTAACTCTTCTTTTAGTATAACAGCTGTACGCATTCAACTTAAAGAAGTTCATAGAAAACAATTTAGTAAGATCCACTCTAAAATTTTCTAGCAATTATTGTTAATTATATGCCTGGATCATTCTGTATAGAAGGACATTATTAGGAGAGAGAGAGAGAGGGGAGGGGGGAATGTGTGTTTCAGGAGTAGTTTTTGGTCGACGTATTTTTTTTCATACAACAAATTTTGTTCTGTTATTTTTATTCATGCTACATTTTTTTATAGAACTTTACTACTATTCAAGCACATCCCAATGTCACATCCTTATTTCCCTTGGTTCTCAGGATAAGCCAATATATTGAGAAGAGGTTAGTACTATTATTCTCAATTTACAGATGAGGCTTCCAGGGCTGAGAGACTTATTTGAGATCACATACTGTTGTGGGACAAAACCCAGGTGTCCTCATTCTTGCTCATTGAGCTTTCTGCTCCAGTGCAAAGCTTCTTAACCTCTGCATTTCACACTATGCATCTCCCATTCTCTTTGCTGTCTTTGAGTGTCAAATGTAGTGCATTTTCTGCTTCAGGTCAGAAACATGAAGGGTAGGATTTGCTTGCTTATTTTTAGCTGCCTGATAACTGAACCCCTATCTTTATTTGCTACAGGCTATTTGGGAATAGGAGAAGGATGTTGGGAGGTTTATGTTTGGTTTGAATTACTTAAGGAAAAGTCTCCCATTCTCACATTCAAACTGAGATTTATTCAAGAAATTTTATTGAAAAAACACTTTGGCTATTTCAGAGTTTTTAAGCACAAGACTCAATCCCCAAAGGTTTGGGTTCATAATCCTGTCGTAGAACAGTGTGTACTTCAACAATGAGACTTTCCCTGCCATAAGGGCAAGGCAATGCTGTGTAAAAGAAAAGCAGTTCAAGTGGTGCCCATCTGAAGCCATAAAAGAGCTCAGGATACATTAATGCAACTAAGCAAACAAAAGGGAAAGCTTTTACCCATGTCCTTTCCACCATGCATTTGACATACTGGCAGCTCAATAACATTCCCAACATTCCGGAGCTGTTCCGCAGGGCGGCACATGAACAGAAAGTGTGGCTCAGACTACAGTGGCACCTGGCCGCGCTGCAGCACACTGTACGATTGTCAGCTTCTCTCTGATAGGCTGAATGCCAGGGAATTTATAGCCAAGTGCATTGATGGTTGGACCATACTGTGCACCAAATTCTGCACTCATGCTACCATTGGATTCAATTTGCTCCTGACCTAGGATTTTTATGGTTTTAGGCGTTGCAGCATAAAAATCAATAACGTATGCAATATTGATTCTAGTAGGGGGATAAGCTGTTTCTTATTTACCTGACACTGTGTATGTTTCCCAGCTTAAAAAAACTCTTGTAATGTGTAGTGTTTCGCTATATCTAATAATAAACTGCATATCAAAAAGTTAATGTAATATCATCCTAGTGATTTTTACATAATACATACATTAAAATCTTTTCCGTCAAGTTTGTAAGAATAACCCTGTTAAAGGTATGAAATTTAAATGGGGCTCCCATAGCTCTGTCTACAGAAATGATTCTGTTGTCACAAAACGTGGACAGGACGGCTGGCGAGGGACAAGGGAGTAGATGAATGGAGCCTGAGGAGGGAGTCATCAGAGCAGGAGTTTGAATTAATAGAACCAGACAAACTCTCCACTATTTTTTTTTTTTTTGCAGTAATCTGTGCACAAAAGGTTACTACAAAAAACAAATGACAAACCTACATTCCTTTGCTCTCTGTCTTCTAGATTGGTTGAGGTAATGGGGACTAGAGGAAGGATATTTCTTTATTTGCCATATTTTCTCTAGGGCTGGCTGGGTTCCTAAGCCACAGCCCTGACAAAGGGATTCCTTGGTTTGGTTTACTCCATTCTCCCCACTCTGCCCCTCAGGCCTCAGCCTGTACAGTGTTTCCCCACCACTGCTTGGTTTCACTACACTCTAAATAGATTCTTGCCTACTGTACTTCTATTAACCTATTTTCAAATTACCCAACGTGAAAATGTCATGTTTTACCTTGCCTTGCCTTATAGCCTTATATAGACTATGAAGTCAGACATGTCTGTACATGTATTAATGACCAACACTATTTGTAAAAAAAATAATAATAATAATATGTTATAATGTTATGGTCATAAGGAAACCCCTCTAATGTGTGAAATGATTACTGTGTGAAATGTTTGCTGTATGGAGACCCCGATACTCTGTAACTTCCAAAATGTTATAAACATGGTGAACATCCCACTATCTTGATGAAAAGCCCTGATCCCTTAAAGTGTAAATGCCCTGCTCCTAGCATAAGGCACACCGTCTGGCCCACACCGATAAGACACAAGTTGTTTATTACTGGCTATATAAGCACCGGACCTTCAGTCCACATCTCCTGCCTGATGAGAGGAGGACTCCACATTGCTCTGTGAGACGAGCCCCTGACTGCTCTGCTGTGTGAGCCTGAAGCAACTGCGGCCACCTGTCTGTCTCCGTCTTCGTTGTCCGTCTTTCAGTGTGCATTGCCGGTTGGCCTTTGCTGGAGCCTAGGACCCATTAGGAATCCTATCTAATAAAAGAGTAATATGCAAATTGATTGTACCTCCACTACACCAACAAGCCATGCCCACTAGCCAATCAGGAGCAAGTATGCAAATTAACCCAACCAAGATAGCTGCGGCCACGGAGCTGCAGCAAGCAGGAGGCTTGGGTTTCCCTGGCAATGGAGAAAGCCAAGCTTCCCTGCTGCCCTGGCCAGCCCAGGCCTACACTCAAAGCTATAAAGTTTCAATTATAGAAGATAAATAAATCCCAACAAAAATGGCTGCGGCCAGGGAGTGAGCAGGAGGCTTGGCTCCGCTCAAGGCTACAAAGTTTCAATTGTAGAAGATAAATAAATCCCAGATACCAGGGCCTCCGCTTGGGTTGCCAGGGGGCGTGGCCGGCCTGCAAACCGCCACAGGCCCCTCGCCTAGGCTGCCCCACGCCCCAAGGGAACCCCCACCCTGATCCAGGACACCCTTCAGGGCAAACCAGCCGGCCCCCACCCGTGCACCAGCCCTCTATCCTATCTAATAAAAGAGTAATATGCAAATTGACCATCACTCCAATACACAAGTTGGCTGTCCCCAGTGGTCCAAGATGGCTGCCCCATGTGGACACAAGATGGCTGCCACAAGATGGCCAGCAGGGGAGGGCAGTTGGGAAGGACCAGGTCTGCAAGAGAGGGCAGTTGGGGGCGATCAAGCCTGCAGGGGAGGGCAATTAGGGGTGACCAGGCCGGCAGAGGAGGGAAGTTGGGGGCAACCAAGCCTGCAGGGAAGGGCAGTTGGGGGGACCCAGGCCTGCAGGGGAGAGCAATTGGGTGGGACCAAACCTGCAGGGGAGAGCAGTTAGGGGTGACCAGGCCTGCAGGGGAGGGCAGTTAGGGGCAATCAGGCTGGCAGGGGGGCAGTTAGGCATCAATCAGGCTGGCAGGGGAGTGGTTAGGGAGTGATTAGGCTGGCAGGCAGAAGCGGTTAGGGGCAATCAGGAAGGCAAGCAGGCAAGCAGTTGGGAGCCAGAAGTCCTGAATTGTGAGAGGGATGTCCGACTGCCCGTTTAGGCCCAATCCTACCTGAATCGCCTAAACGGGCAGTCAGACATCCCTCGAGGGGTCCCAGATTGGAGAAGGTGCAGGCTGGGCTGAGGGACACACACACCTGTGCACGAATTTTGTGCACCAAGCCTCTAGTAAATAAACCTTGTGTGATTGCATATTAATTCTGTCTTGTGTGTTCATGTATTCTGGTTTGGCTCAACTGTCTAGACACTGAAGTACCAGGGAATAGGCCGTTATTGCTGACCCCTGGTCACCTGCGTATGTCCCACTAAATCTCGGCAGATAATTAATTAATTGGGGCATAATTGGGACATAATAATTTTAGGAAGTCCTTCACTTCAGAAAAAAGACCTAGGTTGATAGTCTTTGAAGGAAAACAATGTTATGTGTGTTTGCATGGGGTGGGGGGGAGGAGGGAGTGGGGGATTTTGAAATCTATTATTTATCTGCTGTTCATCCTCCTATCACATGCCTACCCTGGAATATGAGTGCATTCATAACCATTTTACTTAATGAATTACACACTGGTCTAAAACAGTAGAATTTTTGGCAAGTAATATTATATTGTCAAACTAATATATTTTAATACATGTACAAAATTTTATATTTTTCTTGTCGTTTTCTTTCTTCAGCTCTCACATTTAAATTGTGCAAATAAATTTCCCATTATACACACCTTGTTTGAATTATTTTTCAAATTAGATATATTTGAAAATTATTAGTGTGTATAAGTAGCATCAAGTTTTTCTTCTACAAGCAATATCAGACAAATAAAGGAGACAGCAAAACAATCAGATGGAAATAAATATTTTAAAAATGTAGTTGAATTATTTTTAACTCCTGTGCTTATATGTTTCATATGAGGATAGTCAGCTGCATTGCTGATTAACTTGAAAAGAATATATTAAAATTGCTTCACATGTTAATTATTTTAGAAACTCTATTAGAAGCTCAAGTCTCTTTTCAGCCTGTGCTGGCTCATTCTTCCTATTTGAGTGTTCTCATTTCAATATTTTGTAAGGACATGTATAACTATACCATATGCTGCCTGAACATTCTAAACTTTAGAGCTATTTTAGCATGTTATTGTGCAAATTATATGCTGGTGGACACCTCCAGTCTCCAGGATCGTTCTATAACATGGAAGACTTAAGAAGACATGTTAGACAAATATCTTCTCACTGGGACATGAAGAGGGTGGAGTATTGTTGCCCACATCCCTCAGGAATGTTCTGAGGGCATTTGGGGAGTGTGAGTGCATCTGACCTTTGAGATAACTGTAGCTGAAGTTAACACTACATTCACAAATCTCAAAATGTAGTTGGTTGATATTGATTTTGAATGGTTCCTTGCCAGTGTGGTTTGATTCTGCCCTGTCCCCAAACTTTTCTTTTTCAAATTCCCATAAAGATTAAAAAAAAAAAAGATAAATTAGATGTCTGACCACTAACAAAAATATTAGCCAAAGGCAGTCCTATTCACTGTTGGGCATTGGAGGGTTGAGTCTTCAAAAGCAAAATTAAATAAATAAGAAAATGACCATGACATAGATATGCACATTAAAAATTGCATTTAAAAAATATATTTTTATTGATTTTTAGCGAAAGAGGGAAGGAGAGGGAGAATCGGCTGCCTCTTGCATGCCCTTGGGGGATTGAGCCAGCAACCATGGTATATGCCCTGACCAGGAATCAAACCAGCAACACCTTGGTTCACAGGATGATGCCCAACCAACTGGGCCATACTGGCTAGGGCTAGAAGTACATAAGGAGTACTTCTTCAAGTTTGAAGTATAAGAGGATAGGCAGAGGGTAAAAATAAGATAATCTTGTTAAGCAAAATAGACCAAAGAAATGACAATTAGGTGCCAAGAAGGACCCTGGATCCATGTATCACAACCTGCCTTATGGTTATAGCTGATATATGTACTCAACTCCTTAACAGTACCCAATAATAATGTGGAGTGAACAGGACAACTGATATACCACACTGAAATGGAAAGCATATCTCCTCAAATAAGCATGGTGGGGGTGGGGTGGGGGGTGTATCTGTGTGTTGGGGGATTAGAGAAAGAACCAAAGAACAACAAGTAAAGAAAACCATTAACATGAAATATAAGGAAGACGATGCTTGAAGAAAAATGTTAGTAAAGAATGCAGAGAAAATACTTTTTAAAAAGAAACCCTTTTAGCAATATCAATGAAAAACAAGAAAATATGGCATCTATGGAACAATATCAGAAAAGTATAAAAAAAAAGAATGGATTGAGGAGTCAGGTAATATGCTTTCTCTTTGAATATTTCTGGAATATGTATTAAATTTATTAAGCTCTTAATATAATGTCCCTAAAGCAGATATTATCTGGTGTATTTTCTGATCAGAAAACAATAGGTTAACAAATTAATGCAACAACTTTAAAAGGTAATTAAGAAATTAACAAAACAACTCTTACAAGTTACTATCAAATTCCATTAATAAAATGCTAAGTAAATATGCAAAAGAGATCACTAGTGTCAAAAGAAACAAGAGACCGAAAATGCAGTCACTTGTGGTAAACCACACCAAGGGTTAATACCTACCTAATACCTACCTAAATGCAGTTTCAGGCTTTCCCAGGAGTAGAACTTGAAGCCAATCTGTCTGGAATTTCCTGATCTACACTAGTGAGGTAATCTTCCTGATAAAACTCCTGACTTCCCCTAAGGCAAGGTGTCCTTGCCTGAAATAATCCACTCTCTTCACTTCCTTGTCCCGCCCTCCTTCTGCCAATGAAAACCTTCCATTTTGTATAATGCCTCAGAGCATCATCTTCTTATTTACTAACTGGGATGCTGCCCAATTCATGAATTGTTGAGTAAAGCCAATTAGATCTTTAATTTACTCAGTTGAATTTTTGTTTTTTAACACAAGCCTGTGAAGCCAGGTAGAATGCTTGTCTTGTTCACCATTGCATACTTTGTATGAGCATGTATTGCTCTGGTATATACTCAATAAATAGGTGAATAAACATTACTACCCTAAATTGAATTCCTGAGATGCAGAGCCTCAGATAGGTATTCTTGATTGAGAGAATATTCTCACAGAGTAAGGAGGATGTGAGGAAAGCAGGAGAGAGCACCAAGAAACCAGGCAAGGGATGTTGCATTCATCTGTTCAGCCTGCAATAACAAAATATCAAAGACTGGGTGGATTATACAACAGAAATTTATTTCCCAAGGTTTGGAGGCTGGAAAGTCCAAGATTCAGAGGCCTCTTCTCTTGGCTTGTGGGGCCACAGAGAGAGAGAAAGAGTGAGAGTAAGACTCTTAGTTCTCTTCTTATGAGGGCCCTACCCGCATGACTTCGTCTAACCCTAATTACCACCCAAAGGCCCCGTTTCCAAGTGTCGTCACATTGGGAATCAGGGCTTTAACATACGAATTTTGGGAGGGCAAACACAAGCAGTCCATATAGTTGTAATTTTAGAAGAAGACCTGCCTCTTAGTGGGGCTGAGTCTGGTCCCACCATGAGCTCTAAAATATAAATTGTACCACTGAGGCTGTTATATATTATATATAATGATATCCTTGTTGGTCACCCCTTGGTACACCATGTTTTATGAGTCATCTCTAAAGATTATTCTGAGTCAAACATCTGACTTAGATGTCCTTTACAATTATCACACTCACCTTGCTTCAGATGATTAAGTGCTGGGATCTCTCATCCTCAGTGTTATGGGGAGTAACAGAATCTCTGACTGTCCATCCTGTCATGCAGAGGACCACTAGTACTCAGGTACTCAGGAATGCTGGTGCTTCTCTCACTGATGCTTCCTTTTTTTGTGTTGGCATACTCAACTGGTGTGTCTTCCAATCTTACACAACAGATTCATTCAACCATGTGCTCTTTTCAGAGCTTGTTGGTCCATTCTTGCTTAGTCTCCCATAGCAGTTCTGCCATCTCTAACTCACTTAATGTGAACTATCTCCTTTTCCAAGTTTCTAAGAGTCATCCAGACGCATATTAAAATAATTTCCAAAGGCCTGTGCCAAGCTGTTAATTCCTGAGGCATGGAATATTTGCACCAAACGGAAAATCCTCCCTTATCCAGGATTATATTCTTGTTCCTTATGGTTCAGTTCCTTACATATACACTCATAAGCATACTCTCCAATTCTTTACTTTTTGTTCTTTTTTTGTCTTTTATGTTTCAATTATAGTTGACATACATTATTTTATTAGTTTCAGGTGTACACCCCAGTGATAAGACACTACATAACTTACTATGTGATCATCCAGATAAATCTTGCACCCATCTGGCATCATACACAGTTATTACAATATTATTGACTATGTCCCTATTCTGGAACAACCAATTTGTACCTCTTAATCGCTTCATCTTTTTCACCCATTCCCCTAACCACTCTCCCATCTGGCAACTGTCAAAATGTTCTTTGTATCTATGAATTTATTTCTGTTCTGCTTGTTCGTTTGTTTTTTTTTTTGTTGTTTGTTTGTTTTTGTTTTGTTTTTTAAATATATTTTATTGATTTTTTACAGAGAGGAAGAGAGAGGGATAGAGAGTTAGAAACATCGATGAGAGAGAAACATCGATCAGCTGCCTCCTGCACACCCCCCACTGGGGATGTGCCCGCAACCAAGTTACATGCCCCCGACCGGAATCGAACCCGGGACCCTTGAGTCCGCAGGCCGACGCTCTATCCACTGAGCCAAACCGGTTTCGGCTCGTTTGTTTTTTTAATTATTTTTTAAAAAATGTTTTTATTGATTTTAGAGAGAGAGGAAGGGAGAGGGAGATAGAAACAGCAATGTAAGAGAAACATTGATTGGCTGCCTCCTGCACACCCCCTACTGGGGATTGAGCCCGCAACCCTGTCATGTGCCCTGACTTCTTGGTGCATCGGATGACAGTCAACCAACTGAGCCACACAGGTCAGGCTTGTTTCATTTTGTTTTTAGATTCAATTGCTGATAGATATGTATTTATTGCTATTTTGTTGTTCCTATTTTTTAAAATATTTTTTCCTCTTCTTCTTAAACAAGACTCTTTCACATTTCATATAATACTAGTTTGGTGGTGATGAACTGTAGCTTCTTCCTGTCGAGGAAGCTCTTTATTCTCCAATTATTTTTGGCATACATTATACATATAATGTTAGCTGGGTCTGACAGTTTCTTTGGTAAAAAAAAAAAAAAAAAATTCTTTCTTCTCTTTACATACTGAGCTCTTCCCCATTTGCATCATGTTCATATTTGACAAAATTATTTATCTGCTGTCAAGAAGAGTAGTTCAGGAAAAATCCTGAATCGGTCAAGATTGCCTTAAAGGCACTTACTATATGTGTGTCTTCAAACACTGGGGATCTTTGGTCTCTAACAAGGAAGAGTAAACTAATTCCCCAAGCCAAGAGGGCTCAGGGGAATCTTAGAGTTGGTATATTTCAACTGCTTCTACCTATATATATCCATCTTTAGTTTCTTGGACCCACATCTTCCCTATCAAGACCCTGACTTTGGCTACTAATATTATTAATTATTCATAATTTTTTTAATGATTAAATGCTAACATTTGCAAAGCCCTTGACATGTTTGATATTTCCACCAGACAAAACATGTCTAAAACATATTCTAACTCCATATCTCTTTTTTATTTTTCAGTTATAGCTGGCATACAATATTATATTAGTTTCAGATGTACAACATAGTGATTACACACTTAAAGAAGACTATTACCCATCTGACACCATACATAATACAGCATTATTGACAGTATATACATCTATGCTGTACTTTACATTTCCATGGTTATTACTATAACTGCCAATTTGTACTTCTTAATCCCTTGCCCCTTTTTCACTTTTCCCTTCATTCAGTGACAATCAATTTCTTCTCTGTATCTATGAGTTTGTTTCTGTTTTGCTTGTTCATTTATTTTGTTTTTTAGATCCCACATGTAAGTGAAACATATGGTATTTGCCTTTGTCTGACTTATCAACAAAATGAAAGGACAACCTACTGAATAGGACAAGATATTCATCACCATACATCCAATAAAGGGCATAAAGAACTCATACAACTTAACACCAAAAAAATCTGATTAAAAAGTGGGCAGTGGACCTGAATAGACATTTCTCCCAAGAGGACATACAGATGGACAACAGGCATATAAAAAGATGCTCAACATTACTAATCATTAAGAAAATGCAACTCCATATCTCTTATTCCCACTTATTATAACAGAAAGTAACGAGCACTGATTATGTACAAAGCATCTCACTAAACACTGTCTTTTCTTGCTTATTTTGTGTTAATTAGTGTGTCACAGGGTGACAACTGTGACTCATCTCATGTCCCAGTATAGAAGCCGTATAGCCAGGAAGCATTATCCTTACTGACTCTCCCCACTTCCATACCTATAATGAAGGTCTAATCACAAAGTTCTTTGTCCAAATAGACTAACAATTCTAATGGTCAGTTTGCTATCAAGTAGCCTATCTGTTTTAGATAATAGAAGTAATCATCCTATATAATAAAAGGCTAATATGCAAATTAACCGAACAGAGAAAGGACCAGTCGCTATGATGCACACTGACCACCAGGGGGAAGACATTCAATGCAGGAGCTGACCCCTGGTGGTCAATGTGCTCCCACAGAGGGAGCACCACTCAGCCAGAAGCCAGGATCATGGCTGGCGAACGTGGCAGTGGTGGCGGGAGTCTCTCCCACCTCCACGGTAGTTGGACATCCCCCGAGGGTTCCTGGACTGTGAGAGGGTGCAGGTCGGGCTGAGGGACACCACCCCCCACCCCCATCGAGTGCACAGATTTCATGTGTCAGGCCTCTAATGGACAAATGAATGGACTATCATTTTGGACAAGAAAACCATAAGGGTATATCATGATAGTGGGAAGATACTGACATGAGCTTAAAGAAAATATCACAAAGGTAGGTGAATGATTGCTGCCTACTCCTAGAGATCTCCATAGCTATTTAAACCATGTTTTCAACTCAAATCCTTAGATAATCAGCAGTTGGTGGAAAGTCTGGGAGTGTGGCAGAACAAGGATAAGAGAACATCTACCATGTCCTTCTCTGTATTCTTCTCAGTGCTTTATTTGCCTTACCTCATTTCATCCTTAAAACATTCCATGAGTTATATAATGTGTACCCTCAAGTACAGATGAGAATACTAAGGCAAAATGAACTTAACTGCATATTGTCACACAAGTAGCAGAGTTCTAAATTAATCTCAAGCCCGACTGACTGCAAAGTTAGCTTCCTTAACAACTAGTTTTTGAAGAAGCAGGAACTCTATTTACTATCAGTCACATAGCTGCCAACTTGAATAGGTTTCTGTCCTTTCCTGGTCTCAATTTCTTATCTGTATAATGAAGATATTTACTTCATGATCTCTAATACAATTTTCTCTTACGATATTTCATATATTCAATCAATCATATACTTAATGAGGTTGCATCAAGTGCCCAGATATTTAAAGTATGCCATCTGATTATCTGGATATTATACATTCAAATTATTATTTTTTACATTAGTTTTTTTCATAGATTCCTCCAGGAAACAAACATAGTTATCATCTGTGTTTTTTGCTTCTTTCCTTAGATAACTTAAAACGCCAATATTACAGACACACAAACACATAAGTTTTCACCAACAATTGGGTCACATCCTCCTTACTCTAATATTTTCTTTGTTTTCAAGACAGAGTATACTTATTGAAAACCCTACATATTTATGTAATTGACTGTTTTTCTTGTTTTCCTTTTAGCCTGTTAGTAATGACACAATGAATAAAGGGTCTGGAATATTTTTCTCTGATGGTTAAAATCTATTACTTGGACCATAAATTTGATGTCAGAAAAACAAAAGGTTTTTTTATGATCTCACATTTTTATATCCCAAAAGCTATAAATGTTTCCCACAAAAGTATTAAAGCACTTTGCTATTCTGTTCTTTGTGTTTCCACATACTCTACATGTCAGAAATGATTATTCTCACCATGATTCTCTTTTGTCTATAGACTTAATCCACTTTTCTAATTACTCAATATATGTTTTCCCATAAACCATGACAGTAATATCTTATGAGTATGCATAGATTTAATAGATTTAATGCTAATATAACACTTCCAATTTGAAATAGAATTATTTACTTTCTTGAAGTAATAATGACAGGAAAAATACATAATGAATTAATCTACACATTGAATTATTATTTGGTGTCCCTTAGGTCACAGGCTGGCTCCCACAGAAATCAGTCTGCCAGGTGGTTTATAGGGTTAAGTGTTACTGGGTGTTTGTCACTCTACCAATCTTTTTCTTGCCCTTCCCCCTACTCAGCTCTACATTACAGGGAACAACATTTTCCTGGAGCCAGCTTCTCCTGCCAACTGGCTTCTGGGCAGGTTTGGGCAAAGGTGAAAATGAGAAGGTGAGAGTAACAGAGAAACCAAAGTATTTCTTTCTCTTTTAGAGTCTGACACGACATCTTTGACAGTGGCTGCATCTCCTCATCTCATGCAGAAGACCCTCCCCCACTGGGATTCAGCCTCTGATAGCCAAGGTTCTAGTTCCCCTTCAGTAGCCCAACTTCTAGATCTGGTGTAACTATTTCTTCCCTCTGTCCCTTCTTCTATGGGCTACTTATGCTTCCAGTTGTCATTAATCTCTGGTTTGCTTCATTGTCCCTGATTGATTCACTAGCTCCTCTATTACCCATGTAATCAATTCCATGAATTTTTATTCCCTCTGTTTGAAAGACCTATAATAGTTTCTGTTTTTTTGGACTGGGCTCATAGATTAATCCACTCTGACTCATTTCACATTCATTCACCAAAAGTGCAAACTTGTGTAAGGACACTGTGTAATAGTAAAAGCATACCCATGAATAAGATACACATTTTTCCCTATCCTTTATGAAATTATAGTCCAGTGGAAAAGACAGATATTATATAATAAATTGTGGGTATAATACACACTGTAAATATAAATTATCTGGTATTATGGAATCAAAAAACAAGAGAAAGAAAAACACAATAAAAAGTCAAAAAAAGATCTTCCTAAGTAAGTGTCCTTTCGAACGGAATATAAAATGTGAGAAGGTGGGCCAGGTACTTAAATATTAGAAATGCAAGAAAGAGAACTTATTTAGAAAATACATTTCACCAAAATTAATATTTCAATTTACAAATGATCTATAAAATCTTCAACAGTGTTTTCCCTGAGTGGATTGAGCTTTGTGACTGGACAATGGGGAAGGGAAGGAGATATTTTTTTCTATTCTGTATATTCTATAACTTTTGAGCAGTGTGCTAACTGCATGTATTGCATGTTAAAAAGTTTCATTTAAAATTACCTATAAATAGTTGAAATTTTCTAAGATAGAACGATATATTTTTTCCAATAGAAATAAATATCAAAAGAGAGGTGGATGATAGCTGAGTATTGTTTTATAGATCCTCTGGCTAGTAGAGTGTTAATTCCCAATTAGGATGAAGGTGACACAAAATATTTCAAATATTTAAGCAAAAAATTTGATTGTGTGTTAGACAGCCCATGACCCCAGATGCTTAAACAGTAAAGGATCATAGATATATTGGCTGTGTAATCCTGTGATGATGTGAAATGGTAAAATGCCTATGCAATGAGGATATTCAGAACAGCATGCAATTTAAACTTATGCATTGTTATTTCTGAAAATTTCCATGTCATATTTTTAGATTACAGTTGACATCTGGTAACCAAAACCACAGAAAGCAAAAGTGCAAATAAGGGGAAACTACTATTTTTATTTACATTAACTGCTATACCCTCACCAATGCCACTGAGGGATAATTGCTGATGAACTTGTGTAAAACACTGTGTAAGAGTAAAAGCATACCCATGAATTCTGTAAGATGCCAGCCTCAAATATTGTGCTCCTAGAGTTAAGGCATAGAGTATGTTTTACCCTAAGGTCTCCTTATCCTTATGAAAGAATTATAATTGCAGCCATAGTTAGTAAATTTGCTCATTATTCTCAATTAAATTAGACATTACAGCTAGATATCAGAAATTTTAACATACACCAATGATTTACCAGAGCAAGTTATTCATATAATTTGCTGTATACTTAATAAACAATCAAATGTGCCAAATAGAGCAAAGAAACAAAACCCTCTTAGGAACTCCATGCCCGCTCAAGCTGCTCACTAGCTTTACTTTTGATGGCTTTTTCTCTGTTAGTTCTGAACTTTATTTTGATACTAAGTAGCTTTTCTGCCCCCCGATAAGAGAAAGTCAAGGAAAGGTTAGATAGATTCTGATAAACAGTGATCTACCTAATCATGGCCACCCCCCACCCCCACGTGATGTGTAGCAAGTCTTCTGATTCATCTCCATCTGCTTCCTAGCACTGGCTTAGGGTCATGATGGCCATGATTCTAAGAACCATCTCTCTTTTATTTTCTCTCAGTAAATGACAGTGTATCCTCTTTTTTTCAATGAGGATGAGGTCATTCAACATGGTATCGCCCATCATTCTTAGTTTCCATTTCTCTAATACTAAATTTTTAGCAATGCTAACTTCTCTCAATACAGACAGAAAAATTCAGTTACTCTTTTCAAAGATTAATACTTTTACCTCCTTCACAACCAGTACTCTGACATTTTTCAAATGCTCTTGCTTCACTATGCTAAACTTTTCTTTCGATTTTTATTTTCCTATCTACTGGCTGTTCTGTCTTTATCCATTAGTGTACTATTGTTCTCACTTTATCCAAAGAGCCATTGCTTAATTCCACCTGTGTATGTGTGTCTGCTTGTCTCTGTCTTTGTCGCTCACACACATTATACACACATTTAAAGGAACATTTACACAAATGCTAGACAAACATGGATCAGGGAGTAAATGGCTCAAGAGCTAAGGAAATTTTTTTTAAAAACCGAGGTTCTAGATAGGTGCTAAAAAATACGAGTTTTTTTCTAGATCAGTGGTTCTCTAACTTTTTGATCTCATGATCCCTTTATGTTCTTAACCTTTTGCACTCAGATGTCAAGTGTGACTCGACACGGTTAGCATTGGTAGCAGCTCGAGAAAAAAGCAAGCGAGTGCAAAGGGTTAATGGTAAGTGAGGATCCTAAAGAGCTTCCATTTACATGGGTTATAGCTATTGATATATTCTACACTAATAAAAGAGTAAGGTGCAAATTGACCATACCTTCATGACACTCACCAGCCAATCAGGAGTGAGTATGCAAATTAACCCAACAAAGATGGCGGGTTAATTTGCATATGCAGGCACCTTGCGGCCATGGTGACAACACAGGCATTCGTCCCCGCCCCAGCCGTTCTGGGCCTCTGGGCACCGTGGGAAGGCAGAAAGGCGGCTCCAGGAAGGCCCATTCTTGCACGAATGTTTGTGCATCGGGCCTCTAGTTGTATTATAATTTAACACAGAAATTAATAAAACTTTTTAATATTAATTTACAAATAACAAAAAAACCATTGCATATTAACATAAAATATATTTTTACAAAAAAGAGCCATATTTTTAAAATCAGAGTATCATTGTTTTAGAATTTTGCAAATCTCTTTAATGTATGACTTAAAATCTTACTGGCTTCTGAAATCCATTCTGCATTAAATCTGTTGCAAAATGTGGTGTTTATAGAAGTATGTAAAGAAAATCCTGCCTCATACAGATATATAATTGAACAAGTGAAGATAATTTTAATAGCCTTCTCAGATAACTGAGAATATTGTTTTTTGATATTACATTTAAACTTGACAAGTGGTAAACTTATACAGATTAGTTATAATGTATACTCTGAAACCATATCAGTGAACTATTCTTAGCCCGTTTCATTAAAATCCACTGGACTGTGTTACACTTTGACATTTTACTCATGAAACATTGTATAGTGGTCATTTGGAAAATATGCACTCATAGAATTATGCAGATCTTCCAAATTTTGACACTTTTATTATACAATTACAAAAAAACTTCACTAATATCACCACCAATATCACCAGAAAAGTCTGAAAGCACTGAAAATTAGTTAAGTTCACAGTGGCAAGTAAAATTTTTCCAAAGTTCTGATCTTTCTGTCAACTCTCAAATTTTATCATTGATAACATATACATACTATCAATTATTTTACTTGAAATGATAAGCATATTTTGTTCATTTTCCAAAGAATGTCTACCAAACACAATTCTGAACCATCAAAATGTTCAGTCATTCTTTCAAACAAAATGGCATTCATTGATAAATGTGCCTAGTTCAGCTCACAACTCAACCAACTACACAATGGTTTTGGGAGAGCTATTGTATTTGAGTCCAATATGAGGTTTTTATGTGTACTTCCCTTTTTCATCATAGAATATTTAAAAGTCACGTAAGCAAGAATCATGATTTAATAAAAATAATAATTTAAAATGATTTAAAGAATTTATTGACTTTTGAAAGAGAGGAGGAGGAGGAATAGGAGAGAGAGAGAGAGAGAGAGAGAGAGAGAGAGAGAGAGAGAGAGAGAGAGAGAGAGAGATTTGTTGTTCCACTTATTTATGCATTCATTGGTTAATTCTTGTATGTGCCCCTGACCAGGGATCGAACCTGCAACCTTGGTGTATCAGGATGATGCTCCAACCAACTGAGACATCGGGCCAGAGTTTTAACATTAATAATTTTAGTCCTTCATCAAAGCTAGTCCTAAATAAAAGCATCTCTCTTTTTAAATTGCAAGTGTCTGGCAGTGAAAAATATAGTGATTACTTGTGTAGTTTGGTGCCAATGCTTTAATTGATGCTAAGTTTATCCTACCATTACTTTTGTAAAATTAGTGCAAATGTCAGTAGAGTGAAAAAGGCAAGTGTATTCTGAAAATAGTTTTGATCTCCTGACACCCCAGAAAGGGTACTGAGAATCCCCAGGGTTCCATGGACCAAACTTTGGGAATTATTATTGTAGATATAGGAGCTTAAAAGACACTCTGACAGGAGAAATACCATGTATAAAGACTACAACAACACATATTTATCAATAGTATTCAGTTAATAAGAGCTTATAATTATCTATAGTATATTCACTCTTTGCTTCCTAAATATGACTTACTCTTTTAGTTTCTACACAATTTTATCTCTGGAGGAGTAAGGTAGAGAGTAAGACACCTGGAAGGAAAAGTGAAGGACAGTAAAAGGTTCATTTGTATCCTATGGTCCAGTTTGGTGGTAGCATCAGCAATATACTACCTCACCCTTAATGTTTTCATGCCATTGTTCTTCCAAATCTATGGAACTGCAATGTCCAATATGATATAAATTCACCTAATGTGGCTATTTAAATTAAACTTAACTCAAATTAAATTAAATATCATTAAAAATTCAGTTTCTCATATTCAGTTCCTCAAACTAGTCATATTTTAAGTGCTCAGTATGACATGTGCCCAGTGGCTATTATATGAATTAATGCAGATATAAAGCATTTTCCATCATTGCAGAAAGGTCTATGAGACAGGGCTGGGTGGAATATCATTTCCTTTTTATTCTCACTACAATTTACTGCATTTGCCTTACTCCAGTTCCCAGTGGAGGAGGAATTTTTGTATCACTTGCTTTATTCATAGTTCTTTGCACTGTTTCTATCTGTCTTTCTGTTTAACATAAACCCCCATGAGAACATCAGACCCTATGCACTAGACTCAATCCCTTCATGTCCTATGTTTCCAGTGCCCTCCACCTCCAGGCCACCCCTTAAACAATCCAGAGCTGCTCCATCTCAGAAATCTCAAACTGCACTGTCTCATTCTCAGACCACATATCCCTAGCTCCCTCTCCCTTCTTTCCATCTTACCAACTATTTGAACTCACTAAGAGCAGAGTGTAGCCATGGGTCTATGATTAAGTAACAGTTTTGTATCAACATAGAAAGACTCTTTAACCCTGGACTCTTGGATATTGTCACTGGAGTGAAAGCACCGGAATGTACGTAGGATGGCACCCACTAAGAGCATTATCCAAGCCAGTGTCACCATCTTTTTTAGTGCCTATGTTTTGTTCCTTCTTGCCTATGTCCTCTATGAATTTATGTTTTCACCTTTTTAAGCTGAATATACATCATGAGTTTTGAAACATAGCCTTGGGGTTACTAAAACCTGTTGACCCTGGGCCTCCACATTTAAAAAAAAAATTCTATCATTTGTCTTCTATCAGTGGCCTATACCAGAATCAAAGAAATTTCCCTTATATCCTTGCAATCTTCTCTTACTGATATTCAATTGGTCACTAAGCTCTGCCCTTTCTACCTTCTAAATGTCTTTTATATCAATTCTTTCCTTTTCCAAATTTCCCAAAGTAAATCTGCTGGTGGCATTAGGGGAGGGAATTGTTCGATTAGAATTGGAAGTTGCTCCTGGGAGAGGTGAGACTCCAAAATGGTAACTTGGTTTTTTAATGAATAACCTTCTGGGATATTTCTAGAAAAGGGAGAGAGGGGGTTTCAGGTCAGTCATGGTCAGCAATTGATGAGGCGACAAGATCAATAATTTCTCAAAAATTGGAGGCAAGTTTGGAACGTATATCCCAGAGCTACTTGAGGCTATACAGAGAGAATAAAATAAGCTCTTTTAGGCTGTGAAAAGAACATTTTTCAGGAAGCTATTGCAATGGAAGTCAATGCATGGTGGCAGCCAGCTGTGAATGATGGTGATGGCTTTGTGGGACACAACAGGTGTTTCAGAGGGAGCCACAGCCTTGCAATGAAACCCCCTAGTTTCTGCCTTTAACGCTTTTTTTTTTTTTTGCCAACTTTCTCTGCACATGTTGCCAGCACAGAACTTCCTGCTCAAGGCAAGGGAAACAGTGTATGCAGTAGCATCCCTTCCCCATCGCCCAAGCCATTGATTTACAGGGGAATTGGTGGTGGAAACAGCAGATTGCAGTCTTTCAGCAGCACCAAGCTCTCCGAGACGTGTTGGGGCAGTTAGGAGTAAGACGCTGTGCGAGACATCCAAGAAATCATGCCTGCCCCTTAAGTTCTCTACCATCCTTGTTGAGACAGAAGGAAAAGGTGATGAGTTTAGGTATCAGAGCTGTTATAGCACTAACTTCATTTTAACACTAATCCTGTGCAAGTGGCCTGGGAATATAAACTTTACATAGCTATTTCTGTAGTTGTTTTATTCCTTCTACTGTAATACAAACTCCTTGAGGAGGGGGCATATGTCTTAATAATAATGGCATGCCCTCTGTTGGGTACTTAATACAATCTCAGTGTTTATGATTTAGGGTGAACAGTCAAGGAAACATTCCATCTTCTGAGAGAATACAAATGCATAAAAACCAATTCGGTAATTAGTTCTCTTAAGTAATTTATCTTACATTTTATATTTCCTCATTTTCCTTTTTAAAGTTATTATCAAGATTACAGATTCTGACCTCTACAATATCTTTAAATCCAGTAATCATTTATAAGATTTATAAGGTCTTTAGTATAATCTTTCTCCCCACTCTCCATGAATTCCCATTCATACATATAGCACATCTTTACATCATAGAAGTACAGAATTAGAAGTGACAGAAAGAGTCTATCAGTCTGTCCCCACCACTTGTAGGCAGCCTTGAACTTACAAGAATAGAAGCAATGTCTAAAGGTCAGTACATTTAAGCACTGCTGTGGAAGCTTAGCCTCTGTCACAGCAGAAATGTGTATGTTCATACTTTGCAGGTCCAAAAGTGGGGATCAGCAGTTGATAAAGGATTTTTGCTCTGCTTCTGAGGACAAAGGCATTTAAATGCCATAGTTTATAAATTTTAGATATGCCTGACATTTTAATGGACAAAGTAAAATACTTGGAATCTGCATATCTCTGGTACTCCCGATCACTTTGTAGGCATTTCACCTGCTTTATTTTTCTTTATTGTGCTTAGCACTGACTGACAGGATTTTATATATTGGTCTGTTTATTGTCTATTTCCTCCACGAGTCTATAAACTCTAATGGAGGCATCTCCTTTGATTTGCTCAGAATACAGAACATATAATCACTTTCTATTAACAACCATAGTAATTCCTCTTTATAAAAATGTGTTTCATATGAAAAATATGATGTTAAACATGTTATATGCATACATCATTTCATACTAACAAAAACCTGGAAAATTAGGTTGCATTATTTTAATTTTAAAGGAAATGTGACTGACTCTAAGACAAGTTGAATTGCGGTATAAAATCAAAACTGGTCAGAGAGTCATTTCTGATATAATAGCCTGAGGACCTGCTCCTCAGTGAAACTGATGAAAATTATTTAAAACAAACAAACAAACAAACAAACAAATCACCCATTTAGCCCTGGCCAGGAGGAGATCAGTTGTTTGGAGTGTCTCCTAATATGACAATGTTGCAGGGTCAATTCTCGGTCAGGGCACACACAAGAATCAACCAATGAATGCATAAGTAAGTGAAACACCAATGTTTCTATCTCCCTTTCTGTCTCTCAAAATCAATGGGAAAAACAAACAAACATATTTAAGTCTCTAGAAATGGTTCTAAAAGCATACACCAAAAGAAGAAACTTTTCTTAAGGAAAATATACTAAAACATCATATATTAAATACTAGAGGCCTGGTGCACGAAATTTGTGCACTGGTGGGGGGTGTCCCTCAGCTCAACCTGCACCCTCTCCAATCTGGGAGCCCTCGGGGGATGTTTGACACCTGTTTAGGCCTGATCCCTGTGGGCAGTCGGACATCCCTTTCACAATCCGTGACTGCTGGCTCCCAACTGCTCGCCTGCCTGCCTGATTGCCCCTAACTGCTTCTGCCTGCCAGCCTGATCACCCCCTAACCACACCCCTGCCAGCCTGATCAAAGCCTAACTGTTCCCCTGCCGGCCCGGTCGTCCCCAACTGCCCTTCCCTGACAGCCCTGTCACCACCAAATGCCCTCCCCTGAATATTCTCTCTTTATTAGATAGGGTTTTTAACATATTGGACAGTGTACCTGCCGTGGTCTTGACAAACCAGTAAAAATGTAAACCCAAACTAAAAGTGTCATAAAATAAACTCCTTAAACAGGAATTTCATGAGACCTTGGAAAGGTGATATCATGTGGTTGTTTCTTCCTTTTTTTCCTTCTTTTTCTTGATGTTTCATCTTTTGTCCTTTCTTTCTTTTCTCCTTTTATTCCTTTTCTGTCCTCTCTTTCTTTTAACTTTTCCATTGGTAGAATTGTCAGTACTTGAATCTGTCTTGCTTCCAGAAGACGAAGAAGAGGGAAACACACCATCATCTGAAGAAAAAGATGATGTATGTTGGGATCGGTGGTGTTTCTGGTTTTTTTCTTTTCCCGGTTTGTTTGTCATTTCTGCCGGCCCCGGCATCTTCAGGACTTGTGCGTGGGCACTTTATTCATGTCTACAAAACCTCCCTGCCTTGCTGAAAACTGTAGGGGAAAAGGCCTTCCTGGGTGGGCTCAAGTCCTGCCCAAGGTGCTGAGGAACCAGGGTGGGGAGCACCCGCCACCGCCCTTGCAGAGCCAACCTCCGGACCTCGGGGTACTCTCCAGTACTGTAACTGCCATGTCTCCATTTGCCTTCAGAAATTAGTTGTAAGTTACTTCTGATGTGAAACCCTACCTCAGACATTGCCTTTGCAGTTTCTAAAGATTTTTAAACAAAACCCATTTACCTCCCTAACCTGGTCAGAAGTTTCTACCCAATGGGAGAGGTTTGCTGGGCAGCATCGCCCAGATATCACCCCCCATCTCCAATCACTCGGCTGGGGGCAAGGGAAGTTCCAAGGCTATAGGTGTGTTTGTGGGGGATCACTCTATGGGGGTGCAGGCCCTTTGGAGGCTGACACCCCAGGCTGCCGCTGGGACGGGATAGCTCTGGGGGGTTCAGCTGCCTCCCAGGCTTACACCCCCCCAGCTGTGGATGGGAGCTGATCGCTGGGGGGCAGGGGGGAATAGGCCCACAGCCCAGGCCCAGGCCCAGGCCATGGCTAGGAGTGGATTGTGCGGGGGGGGGGGGGGGGCGGGGAAGAGTGGGGTGTGCAGCCGCCATGCAGGCCACTGCCCGGGTCGCGGCTGGGAACGGATCACGCCGGGGTGTGTGTACCGCCTCCCAGGCCACTGCCCAGGTCACGGCTGGGAGCGGATTGCGCCGGAGGGTGTGTGTACCGCCTCCCAGGCCACTGCCCAGGTCACGGCTGGGAGCGGATTGCGCCGGTGGGTGTGCGGGCGCCTCCCAGGCCAACAGCCTGGGCCACATGCTGCCTGCTCTCAGCGGCAGCCCTCCCTGGGACTGGGGACTCCGGTGGGCCAGAGAGGACTGGGTGCCATCATTTTGTGTCTATGGGCACCACCATATTTTGTTGTGGAGTGATGGTTAATTTGCATATTACTCTTTTATTAGATAGGGTATGTAAAAACAATGAGGTATCTAAACGAGTAAGACCCACTCCTTTCCTCCTTCCTCCTTGCTCCAGGGGAAGAGAGTAAAACCCCACTCTAGTTGGATGCAGCCAAGAACAGGGCTCTTCTTCCTGCAGTTCCCAGTCAGAGGGCTGTGTTCTCAGGAGAGGAGGCCATCAGCATTTATCTTCCTCCCACCAGCCATACTGAGGCTAACATCCAGGTAAGTGTATCCAATAGGTGGGCTCCATTCTGCCCAACCCACCGAAGGCTCGACCTTCATCACAGTTGAAAGCCCCCCTTTTTTTTCTCTTGCTAAAACAACTTTTTTTTTTTTCTAGATGTTGGTTCTCATGAATTGATTTTGAATTCTTACTAGTAACTACTCTTTCTTATTTTCAGTGCTTTGGTATATATATCCTACTTTCTAGGAGATTTCTTTGATTTTATTTTCTAACTCTTCTATTGATATTATTCTCATATATATTAAATTTCTAGAATTTCTAGAATTACCTTCTTGCTTGCTGATTTTAATTTTTCCCTAGAATCTTGTTTTAGTTTTATAAATAAACTTCATGTATGATGCTATGTAGAGGGGGGTTACATTTTTCACTTTTTTGATATTTATTTTGTACATAACATTGTCTCCATATCCTTCATGTTTTCTTTTTCCTTCTAATATCCATCTTGGTCTCTGTCTTTTATATAGGAAGTTTCCTTCAAATAGCGGCCAACTTGTATGTCTCACATATTTAAGACCAAAGCAGTAAAACAGACTGAGTACTCTGAGCACATCTGCAGTTTGTTGGCTAGTGCCTTTTCACTCAAAGTGTAGCTCATGGACCAGCAGAAATGCAGGAGCGCTGGTGCAAAATCTCAGGCCACTCTCCAGAACCCATGAATCAAAATCTGCATTCAGTACGATATCAAGCAATTCACATGCACATGCAAGTTTGTGAAGCACTGCTTTAGTTGACTTCAATATAATGATCATAAAACAAGCCAGACTTTTCATTACACTCATCTCATTTATGAATATCTGCAGGAATGTTTTTCCCGAGACCCTTTAGTTTTCTCTTGAAAATAATCCTTTCATTTGGGGTAGAGGGGCAGTGCATACGATTTCTGAAGGTAAGAATAGTAATGAACTCTATTGGTTTACAGAACTCTGTTTTTGACCAATCCCTCTGTTTTTAGCTCCACTAAATCCCCGAATTTAGTAGGTTTGAGCTTTTGGTTGGTCCTTCAGGGCAAACTGCCTTACTTGACTTTGGCATATATCTCAGAAGACACTGGTTTTAACTTCCTCTGTTTGGTTAAGTCAAGTATGATTCTCCTCTCTCTAGTCTCTGCTTCAGTTCTTTTTCTTTTCATGTGATAAAGCTATTGGAAAACCCACTTACTGTCATTTAGATGAGAATTGGAGAGAGAGCACATTAACACCAGGGGCTGAGCAGTGGGGAAGTGGTGTGTTGCAGTATAAAGGCTCTGAATAAGAGAGAAGGTTGCTTGGGGGATCCAGAGAGCATGGCTGGCTGGGATATAAGAGAAGAGAAAGAACACTGAAAAGAGGCTGCTAACAATTACCGCTTTGCTATTTTGCTTTGGTTTGGTCCTAGTGCTGGGTGTTAATTCTCCTGTTAGGCAAAATCCTGGTGAGCTCAATGAGAGGAGATTTGGGTTAATGCAGGCCATCTTGCCCCAATGCTTCCACTGCTCAAAGCAGGATACCTTCTCAGTGTCACTGTGTATCCTAAATTGAATTTTGGCCCTTGTATATTCTAAGGAGGTGGCTGGATCCTTCTTTATTCACAAAACCTGAGGCAGCCACATCAGACTTGTAGTTATTCCAGGGGAACTGTTAGTGCCAGAAGGTTCCAGGAAGGAAAAGTATTATACTATCTTTAGATGAGCAAAATATGGAAAGCGGAATTTAGAACAGCGATTTCCTAAATATGTTCCTTGCAACATTACCCCAATAGTTGCTTCTTGAAAAAAAAAAAAAGATCTGGATCAATTCCATTGAAGGCATTAAGCATTAAAAAAAAACCCCAAAAAAACAAAAACAAGTTTATACGCACAATGCATACTAAAATAAGCACATTACTGTGGAATAAATGTAACAAGTCCAACAAAATTCAGTATTTCTCTGGTGTTAATTTCCTTGATGTTTTAAACAAATATTAAATATCGATATAATTTTTTTTCTTCCCAAATGTGCTAGTGTCCCAAACACATATTTTATCTGCCTAATGGTTTGTTTATTCTGACACTGGTTCTATAGTTAAGTAATTTTGGGAAGTGATACATTTTCTCTAGAAGATCCATAATACATGTGAGCATATTATAGTCTGACAGTTCATTGGAGAGAAATATGTGCAACTTTAACAGTGTTTCAACATTTTACCTGACCATAAAAACCATTTTTGACAGGATGCCTATTAGTATTCTGTTGAACTGGTGGTCTGCAGGAGGTATTTGGAGACCACTGCTTAGAGGAATGAAGTTGGACAGGGCAGGCATCTGGCCCACAAAATCCCCATTGTGTCCAACATTCTGCACAAATAGACATCATGGCACCAAAGATTAATCTTTCAAGGCGTCTGTTCTTTTAACATGGAACATAAATCCCAACCATCTAAATATACTTCTTGCTTTTTGCAGATAAAATATTTTCCGTACCTAACTGTAGTGTAACATTATTGGTGCTATTTTAATTGTCACTTGATATCATCTCAGAAGCAGCTGGCTATGTTATGACTGTGATAAAAATGACAGAAGTTGTGTATGTATAATTTAATTTGTAATTCTCTGAAGTTTTGATTTGTGTTTAAAATAAGAGCCATGTGCTTCAATAAATGATAAATTACACAGGAGATGTGAGATTCTAACAATCTGGTATTGACTGAAGAGAAAGTAAATTTAAGTTATGTGTAAATTGAAAGGTAAAAAAAAAGTCAGACATTTTCCCCTTGTTTAGTAATATTCTATGCAGTGCTGTAAGGCCTTTGCAAATTATAATTTTTAGATTTTGCCCATCATAACCCATTGTATCCACTTGATGCACTGAAAAATGTATCTCTGATACACACAATAAATATAATGATCTACTATAGCAATACCATTTTGGAGGATGGACTTGGCTGCCTTGTGCAGTAATTATCTGTATTAACAGGAAATTCAGAGGTGGCAGAACAGAACAAATCAGCTGGAAATATATTTTGAGATCTTTTTTCTGGTATAATTTATGGATTTGTGCTGACTCATCACTCTGGTTCCATTTCTATTTGTTACTGGTAGTGTGAATTAAAAGAAAGCTAAATGAGACCCAGGATGCAGTCTATGACCATCAATAAACTTATAGCTAACTTGCCCAAGTGAGGTTATAATATTATTAATTAGTATAATGCTTTGCACAAATGAATTAATGAACTACAATATATGGTTTCACAGTGCACATGATAGAGTTTTTACTATTTCTTATTCTGTCTTTAGCATTAGAGCTAAATGGACATTAGGAAATCTAAATTCACTATGTGTCTTATAATCAATAAAAGACTGATTAGTGATTCTAAACACAGTGCTAATATGAATAATAGTTTACTGTTAAGTGTTTATTATTTACAATAACCTGAGGTAAACTCATATTTTTTAAAAAGACTGACTTTATTTTTTACAGCAGTTTTTGTATCACAGCAAAATTAAGCAAATGGTACAGAAATTTTCCATATAATCCCTGCTCCGACACATCATAGACTCTCCATTATTAACATGCCCACCAGAGTACAACTGATGAACCTACATCGATACACCATATTTACCAAGAGTCCATAGTTTAAATTATGCTTCATTCTTGTTTTTATACATTCTGTGGTATTGAAAAAATGTACGAAGACATGTATCTACTATTATAACATCATACATAGTTATTTCACTACCTTCTTCACAACCCTTAGAAACACTGACCTTTTTATTGTCTGAATAATTTGTTTTAATTAAATATATTGGGGTGACATTGTTTAATAACATAAGTTTCAAGTGTACAATTCTATACTACATAATCCATATATTGCATTGTGTGTTCACCACCCAAAGTCTAATCTCCCTTCATCACCATATATTTGACTCCCCACTCTTTACACTCTTCATCTTCCCATCTCCCATCCTCCCCTCTGGTAACCACCATATTGTTGTCTGGGTCTATGAGTTTGTTTGTTTGTTTTATTTGTTCATTTGTTGTTTTCAGTTTTATATGTCATATATGAGTGAAATCTTACGGTTCTTGACTTTTTCTGTCTGGCTTATTTTACTTAGCATGACACTTTCAAGATCCATCCATGTTGTTGCAAATGGCAGTATTTCATCCTTTCTTATGGTTGAGTAGTATTCCATTGTATATATGTACCACATCTTTACCCAATCATCCATCAAAAGATACATAGGTTGTTTCCATGTCTTGGCTACTGTGAACAATTCTGCAATGAAGACAGGGCTACATATATCTTTACAAATAAATGTTTTCAAAATTTTCAGGTAGATACTCAGAAGAAAGATTACTGGGTTATATGTAGCTCTATTCTTAATTTTTAAAATTTTGGCCTTTTCTAGAATATCATAAAGTTGGAAATGTACATTAGGTAGCCTTTTAGATTGGTTCCTTTCACTTAGTGATATGCATTTACATTTCTTCCATGTGTTTTCATGGCTTTATAGCTCATTTCTTTTTAATGTCGAATAATATTCCATTGTCTGGATGGACCACAATTTATTTATCCATTCACCTACTGAAAGACAAAACTTCAAAGCAACCAAGTTTGGCAATCCTATCTAATCAAGAGAGAATATGCTAATTGACCATCATGACCTCACAAGATGACAGCACCCATAGCCAATAAAAAGGGAATATGCTAATTGACTGCCACACCCTCACAAGATGGCAGTGCCCACAGCCACAAGATGGCGGCACCCAGTCCCCTCAGCCCTGCCTCATCCAGCCAGAGTCCCCCAGTCCCCTCAGCCCTGCCTCATCCAGCTGGAGTCCCCTAGTCCCCTCAGCCCTGCAGGGGAAGGCAGTTGGAGGCAATTGGCTGCCAGGGGATGAAAGTTGGGGACAATCATGCTGGCAGGGGAGCAGGTAGGCATCAATCATGCTGGCAGGGGAGTGGTTAGGGGGCTATGGGGCTGACAGGCAGAGTGATTAGGTAGGCAGTCAGGAGAGTGGTTAGGAGCCACCAGTCCCGGATTGTGAGAGGGATGTCCCAGATTCGAGAGGGTGCAGGCTGGGCTGAGGGACACCCTCCTCCCCATGCACAAATTTCATGCACTGGGCCTCTAGTTATAAATAAATCTGCTATAAACATTCATTGGCAGGTTTTTAAATAGAAATCAATTTTCAACTCCTTTGAGCAAATACCAAGGAGCACAATTTCTGGATAGTATGGTAAGAGCATATTTAATTTTGTAAAAGAGTGCCAAACTTACAAAGTGGCTGTAACATTTTGCATTCCACCAGCAATGAATGAGAGTCCTGTTGCTCCATAACCTCACAGCAATTGATGTTATTACTCATCTGTTTGGCCTCAGGAGATGGGTATAGCGGTATCTCACTGCTGTTTAAATTTTATCTGGTGACATATGATGTGGAGCATCTTTTCGTCTGCTTATTTGTCATCTGTATATCTTCTTTGATGAGGTGTCTGTTAAGGTCTAGGCCCATTTTTTAGTAAGGTTGTAGGCAAACTCTGTATGCCCAGAGTTTTAGGAATAAAAACTACCCAAACAATGCTGTTACTATATGATTTACCTTCTATTTTGGAAAACAGAAAAGGCCATCCCTTATTTTTTATTAATTTTACAAAAGAACAAAACACAATTCGTGTCTTAAAATGTTGCCTAGAAAATTTCTTCCTTTAAGCACACACTAGTCAGCCCTCTGATGCTGGTGGGATTAAGAAAGTTCATTAAGATGGTCTAAAAATAGAAAAGTATTCTGTCTCAATCAACATTTCTTTTACTCAGGTCTAACATAAATAAACAGGATCCCTATATTGGGATATGTAGGAAATAAATCAGAACTTTTCTATGAAGAATATTAAAAGTTATAAAACATATTTCATTAAACCTATTAAGCATTAATTAAACCAGTGACACTTTTAAAATAAAAAGCATAAAGTTTTATACCTTATCACAGAGAAAAATATTAACTGAATATAACATACAGAAAAAAGTCAAGATTTATATTATGTAATCTTTTCACTGAAATTCTATTTTTCTGGAAATGATTTACATGTTAAAATAATACTGTTTTAAAAAATATTAATTTTTATATACACTAGAGCATCTAACATGATGTATGATATAGACTATATACTATAAATATTTGTAGATAACATTTTTCAGAAAAGCCTAATTTTCCTTTATTTTAAATATGCTATCTTACTAAAGGTGATTATTATTATACTAGAGGTCCGATGCATGAAATTTGTGCAAGGGGCTCGGCCCTTGCAATCCCAGCTTCATCTGGAAGGTTGTCCGGTCTAATTAGCATATTGCACTTTTATTTTTATATATTCTCAATCCAAATCTCTACTGAAATGCCACACCTAGTAAGCCAGTCATCCCATGAGGTCAGTGATACACCCCCTGACAACCCCCCCACATAGACTCTTACCCATCCCCACTCCCAAGAAACTACTCTCTGCTTTGCTCTTGCTTTACTTGTTAGAGAAGCTAAACCCTTCAGCTGGGAAAAACCCTTGTGTACTTTACTGGGTGAATAATAAATTTTATTTCCCATCCATTGGTACCCATATGTCATTTGTCCTTGCATCTATTATAAATTCTTGAAGGGGGGAGAATTTATAGCAAGAGATGCTAGTTGTCCATATAAAACATTTCTCATACATTTATTTATGCCAATAAATCTCATTCTTGTCATTCATACTTCTCATTCAAAATATTTAAAATATGCCTGATTTTCACTGTGCCCAATGTGGATATTTATGTAATATATCATTATATAGTTTATATATTTTATATATTCATAATATATAATTAAATATGCAAATATATAACTAATGTCTCCATCTACATAAATGTTCTTTCTTGATGTGAAAAGTAAAAACAGCAAAGATTATCTTCTTTGTCTATGATTAGCACATTTAAATAGTTATTTAAGCCTTTTGTAAATTTGCTGATAAAATGGATTTAATTAAAATAGAAATAAAGAGCATGTATTTCTCTATAGTGTAAAGATTAATATTGTGTGTCACATTTGATTGTCCAATATTATATCTTGGTAATACAATATTTATTTTTGTCCAGTTTTACATCATGTCTTAGTACACACATATGCTTCATGATCTAATCTCTTATTTAGGTTATTCTTTTCAAGCTACTTTCCCTTCCTTTGGTATCCTGATGTGCTAATAATTTTAATGGGCCTAGTTGTGTGGATTAGAAAACCCATTCTTTAAGTTCACAAAAAGTTTTTAAAATCTTCTCTCTTTCTACTATGAGTTACTGTGACTTATTATTTCCTGTAAAAAAATTATACTTTTATTATTAGAATTTATGTCAGTTACAAATTATTGCAAACATATTGAATAGAGGAGAAAACACTTGGATTCTTTGTCAAAAACATCTAAAAGACCAACAACAGGGTTCTATAGCCAAATGAACAATGTCAAAATACAATAGAGAAAGGCATAAGAACACTGAGCTTATTTAAAGAGATGGGAGTAAAAAAAAATTATGTGATGAATGTGTCCATTATGTAGTATATCTTCATTTAAGGCTCACAAATTAATTTTTCCTTTTACAGCAATATGTGTGTGTGTGTGTGTGTATGTGTGTGTGTGTGTTGTTTTTCTTTGTGTGTGTTTTTTTTTTTACATATACAGAATCCTGACAAGGGTTTTGCACAAATGCAATGCTCAACTCAAATGATAATCAAATGATGACTATGGCATGAATAAAAGTGATCCAGAGCCAGAGACAAGAGTTAAAAGTGCCCCTGTTTTGCAATCCTTATCATTCTTGAATCTTACTTAACACCTTTAACATTTTTGTCTAGCAATTTTCTTTTTATCTGACTTTAGTGAAATTCTTTCCAAAATAAACCCAATAACCATATGAATAGTTATTTAAGAAACTTGAGTGCTATTTTCTGCTTGATTTTCAGCACACTTATCATAAATTTTAAAAATGCAAAAAAAAAGTTAGCTGCAGGGAAGAGAAATAGAATTTTAACATATGAAAATATACACTTCATTGATTTTACATAGTTTTAAACAATTTCTAAATTAGCTGAAATAAGTAGTCGAAACTTGTAAGGAAAAAAACTTTGATAATGACTACTGAATCATGATTTTAGTAGATGTGCTAATAAAGAATACAACTGGTAAATTCTTTAGGGAAGACTAGAGTTTCAATGCATTTAGTAGGCAAAAATTACAATTTTATATAACCACTAACTTTGGGGATAAAATATAGATAACATGTATTAATGATAGATAAGAATGAATCTTATAAATGTTGAAGAAGACTTGTGCCTTTTAGTGTTTTCTATCCTACTGTGGTGGCCTAAGACAGTGGTCGGCAAACTGCGGCTCGCGAGCCACATGAGGCTCTTTGGCCCCTTGAGTTTCTAGCAAAGGCCAGCTTAGGAGTACCCTAATTAAGTTAATAACAATGTACCTACCTGTATAGTTTAAGTTTAAAAAATTTGGCTCTCAAAAGAAATTTCAGTCGTTGGACTGTTGATATTTGGCTCTGTTGACTAATGAGCTTGCCGACCACTGGCCTAAGAGAAGAGTACAGCACTCTCTGATGACTTCCTCACTTCAATGCTTCCTCCCTTTCTCTGGAAAAGGGTCTCATAACACAGGAGGCCTATTAACTTTTACTTGCCATGTGACCTGGCTTCCATCCTCTCGAGCCCACTCCCTTAAAAAACAATTTCAAACTGAGTCAATCCGAGAAGTTACTCAAAGAATTTGAAAACTATCAATGTAAACATAAAGGCATTTGTTGGAGTAGCATTACTTTGGTGGACACTTCCTAAAGAGAAAACGGTCCTGTTGGGATCCTCTCTCAATTTTTCCATTAACCTCACTTTTCCAGTTATTCCTTTGATTCCTATTTTCTACCCCAGCTATTTTTCAAATAAATTGTTTTGTTGTTATTGTTCTTAATTTGTCCAGAGTTGGTTTCTGTTTCCTGTCATTTAAGTGGAACCTTAGGTTATAGAGATATTGGTACCAGGGAATAAACTGTAGGCAGCAGATCTCCAGGGGTATGTAAAATATTTAGAATTGAATGCCAGGCCAAGGAAGATTAACATTTATTGAGTTCTTTCCTTATTTTAGGATGGCAAGTAGCCTGTGGCACATGGGGTCCAAACAAGTTAATTGGGTTATCTCCTGTGACCCACTGACCATGTGTTCACTTAGGTTGAAATTCTGAAGAATTAGACAAAATGATGTTGTAGAAAATTTAAAGCAAATATAACAAATCCAGAGAAAGAGAATATACATTTCTTTTTTATAGCATTATATAATCTAAAATAAAAGATTCAAAATAAGATTTAAAATTCTAGAGTGAAGTCATAGGATAAAACTCAAAATTCTGAGGGTTTCTAAAATAGTTATTCTGCATATAGAAATAGAAGTTGTGATACTACATCTTCTATCATTGTGACCTGGAAGTGCAATAGCAGAACTTTGAGTAGTGCATTTTTTAATATACTTAAACCAGAAGAAGGGATGGACTGGCCAGTGTTTAACAGTGTAGTCAAATGGTCTGGGTCAGTGGTCGGCAAACTCATTTGTCAACAGAGCCAAATATCAACAGTACTACGATTGAAATTTCTTTTGAGAGCCAAATTTTTTAAACTTAAACTTCTTCTAACGCCACTTCTTTAAAACAGAATCGCCCGGGCTGTGGTATTTTGTGGAAGAGCCACACTCAAGGGGCCAAAGAGCTGCATGTGGCTTGCAAGCCGCAGTTTGCCGACCACGGGTCTGGGTTAATGGCAATGAGATAGGAGAAAGAGTATGTAAATAAACCTTTCTGGATGGTCCCTGAACTTGAGTGTATCTCTGTGAATGCTCACCAAAATAGTCCCTCAAAAGGAAAGTTTTAACAACTGAAAGAGGTAAGATGACATGTTTTGTGATTACCAGTTATCCTTCTTTGCCATCCATGACACTGCTTGTTCAATTATCCTGAAAAAACTGCCATCAGATAGGGAAGTAGACTATGCACAGGAACGACGACACAGACTTCCTTCCACAAGGTTAACCTACCATCACTACTGATTCCATCATTACTGCTGGAACCCTGTCTGGAGGCTTGAATGTACATAACATATTTTTAGAAATTCAAACTGGCCTTGAGACTCCTTTACAGTACATGCATCAAGGTAGGCTGCAAGGCACCTAGTGGCAGACTGAGTCTATTAGATACCTTCCATCAATAAGTGAGCAGTAAAATTTTCCTTGACTGTTTATAAATTTTTATTTTTTATTTTTTTATTTTATTGATTTTTTTACAGAGATGAAGGGAGAGGGATAGAGAGCTAGAAACATCGATGAGAGAGAAACATCGACCAGCTGCCTCCTGCACACCCCCTACTGGGGATGTGCCCGCAACCAATGTACATGCCCTTGACCAGAATCGAACCTGGGACCTTTCAGTCCGCAGACCAACGCTCTATCCACTGAGCCAAACCAGTTTCGGCTCCTTGACTGTTTAGATCAGTGGTTCTCAACCTTTCTAATGCCACGACCCTTTAATACAGTTCCTCATGTTGTGGTGACCCCCAACCATAAAATTATTTTCATTGCTACTTCATAACTGTAATTTTGCTACTGTTATGAATTGTGATGTAAATATCTGTGTTTTCTGATGGTCTTAGGCGACCCACAGGTTGAGAACCGCTGCTGTAGAGCCTAAGACCATCGGAAAACTCAGATATTTAATTATGATTCATTAACAGTAGCAAAATTACAGTTATGAAGTAGCAACGAAAATAATTTTATGGTTGGGAGTCACCACAACATGAGGAACTGTATTAAAGTGTCGCGGCATTAGAAAGGTTGAGAACCACTGGTTTAGATACTTATTCTGAATTTTACTCTGACAGTAACATATTTTGTGGACTGGCCAAATTACCTATATACCATAATGATATTCTGCATAGTAGTACATGTGCATAGCAAGCGTACCTAATGGGGAAATAAATAAGTTAATGGGTGTGTTTGTTTGAGATTCAGTGGTATTTTCATGCATTCCAATATCTGGAAGTACTGGAAAAGTGAGAATTCTTTATTGAAGTCTCAGCAGTGGATTTATGTTGAAGATGAATATTTATGAATTTGGGTGGTAACTTTCAGGGTGTTGTATATGTTTTCCATTCTGGGCTCTGGTAGACTAAATGTTTAATTATTCAAAGAAGGAATATTTTTTACCAGGTGTCTTGTATATTGTAATGAGTTACTCAATACCCATTCCAAACCACTTTTCATGTGCACGAGATAGAATAATAAAAACTCCCTTCTTTACAGTCCCTTGCAACTAAGGCTCAGTAGGTAATTACTGTTCTGCCAATCAGAAACACACACACACACACACACACACACACACACACACACACACACCTTTAACTCAGGATCTGGTCTTGCATACTTTGCTGTTAGTATTGTGGCAGCATCAGAATGCTGTTGAAATAAACAGCCTTTGCTATGGCTTGTTGATATGGTAGCAGCCTGATAGGACAGAATCAGAAACATCTTTGGAGAGCCTCATTCTTCATTACTCAAACAAGAGTTGTGGCTTCAACTCTGCCAATATTTGTAAAAGCTGCCTGTTTTCCTTTTAAATATGCCTTTCTACTAAAACTAACCCAAATACTGGAATGCATAAAAATACCAGTGAATCTCAAACACACACACCCATTAACTTATTTATTTCCCCATTAGCTCCCTTTGTTTTCAACTAAAAAACCAGGAATGATAATAATTTGAAACTAAAATTGTCAGTTGACCATTTTGGACCATTAATATCATTATGGGAGCAGGCAGAAAATAAGTTACATTGCTGGATTAATGCTGCTGGAATATCAAAGAGAAATAGGTTTGGTAGTAAATATTTTTTAGGAAAACTACTACAACTCTGACCACGTAGAACTGTAAATGGCTTATATACCTCAAGAATAAAAGTGTAAAGCTACTCTATTTGGCAAAGTGTCCAAAATTTCTGGCTAAAGAGCTAAGAAGAGGGAAAGGGAATAGATAGTGGTATCATAATAGAACAGGGACCAGTTATCACATTGATGAACATGATGAGTTGCATAAATGAGAGCTGCATTTTTTTTTATATTTCCTTTCTTGATAGATGATGATTTTATCTTTATGCTATTACTGTGTTTTTTTTTCTCAAACATGTATGCATGTGTTAAACATGCTAATTAGGCTTTTATTTTCTATAGGATTAAACTTCTGCAGTATTAAATTAGTTAAACAGAAAAGTCTACAATGCCAAGTGATAAAAATCAGTTGTTACTAATTATACATTAATCTATACATTTCTAATAATAAGGAAGTTGGGCTTGGGATAAGGGAAGAGACCAAAAAGATGGAGGAGGTTTTTGCATTTCTATCTATTTCTTTTTCAAGGTTACTATTAGCTAGTAGAAAGTTCTGATTGTGAGGAAGATTATACTGACTTCTACAACATTTTTAATAAATTAATGAAATCTCCTTTAATTTAAAGAGAATAAACTACCCCATTTCCTCTACCCAGGTAAACCCTCTTGAACTTTGACAACTTCTTACCAGGAAGGAGTAAGAATAAATAAATTCCATACCAATACCATTCCGGAGTATTCCCTTTAGTAGATGCTATCCTTTATTTTGTCCTGCCAGTTACACTCACCAGGGACAATAAAATGGTATGTATTTTTGTATTTTATTATCTCAGTTCACTTTTTAACTCATATTATTACATAGCAACATCAAAATGAGAAAATGAAAGAATGGAGGCTAGCATTAAAAACTGGAAAACTGGTTCTTATAAAAATTCTCTTATTCCCCACTGTACTTTAAAATATACCATTTATTATCTATAATGAGCTGGCTTTACTGGTGAATTATTAACTTTTAAGAACAAAATAATAGTGATAATATGCAAACTTTTATGCAAAGATATTTTGAGAAAGAAAATTATAGCTCAAAATCCATCATGAAGAATAATGCAGAAAACCTTAACAAAATATTAGCAATTTTAACCCAGTAACATATAAAATTTATAATATATCACAAACAAATGTAGTTTACCTCAAGAATTAATGACTAGGTTAATACTTTAAAATTAATCAATTTTATTCACCCCTTTCAAGAATGAAGTTGGTAAAATTATATATTTATAATCAACTCCCATTTATAATAAATAAAAGAAACTCTCAACATATTAGCAACAGGGAGAGCTTCCTAAATCTGACCAAATGTACCTATGAAAAGTTTACAATTATAACCATAGTTACTGGCCAGTACCGTGAGGCAAGAAAAACAAATAAAAGGAGAAATTATTGAAAAGGGAGAAATAAAATTACCTTTATGCAAAGACAATATGATTATATACACTGAAAACCCCAAGAAACTGCCAAAATCTACTAGAACTAAGAAGTAACTACAAGTTACTAAATGCAAAGTCAATAGTAAAAAAAGTAACTGTACTTTTATAAATAAACCAGGAAAAATTGGAAAGTGAAATATAGGAAACATTTATAATAGCATCAAAAGTAAAATACTTATGAAGTAGTTTAAAATAATTAAATAACACTAAATAAGTGAATAAGATCTCATTCATGGATTGAAAGGCAAAAACATGCTAAGATCTCAATGATCCTCAAATTAGTATAGATTTAATGCACTCAATCAAAATTTCAAAAGGTTATATTTTTAAGACACTGACAAATTTGTATAAAAAATAGGTTCTTGAGTAAACAAAATATTCTTGAAGTAGAATGAAGTCAGAAGAATTATACTATCATATTTTAAGAATTATGAAAAATCCACAATAATCAATATAGTGTGGTAATAGTGTAAATATAGACCAATAGCCCAACCAGCATGACTCAATGGTTGAATGCTGTCTATGAACCAAGAGGTCATGGTTCAATTCCTGGTCACGGCACGTATCAGGGTTGTGGGCTCCATCCACAGTGGGAGACGTGCAGGAGGCAGCTGGTCAATGATTCTCTCTCTCCCTTTCCCTTCCTAGACCAATAGATCAATAGAGCAGAAGAGAAAATCCAAAAATAGCCCTAAACATATATAAAAACAATCCAATACAGAAAAAACTTTTCAACAAATGGTGCTGGACTTACAGATAAAAATATATCAATTATTTATGAAAGCTGTTATTTAAAATTAAATCTTAATTCAGTACTGGTAATTTTACTTTAAACTAAAATAGGGGTTAGCAAAACCTCAGGAAACATTTACTGATCTACTTTTTTTGAAATATAATGGCCAAAATATCACTTGATCCCTACCCATGTGCTGGATTGCTCTCAGTTAGTACTGAATTATCTGATATCTGTCTGCATATTTTTTCATTTAATTTAACTATGTTTATTTTTAATAAATTATACATTTATTATAAAAAATAATGTCATGTGTGAGGCCTTGAGTGAGTGCTAAATATGCAGTCATGAACAAAACAAAAATGATCATTATCCTGAAAGGTTTTTAGTATGTAATGTTTAAATGTGGAAGACATACATCAGTCAAATAAAAACACAAGTATATGATCACCAACTTTTATAATTGCGATACAATTTGTATCATTTTTAGTATATTCACTTTGGAATGAAGCTCCTCCCAATATGTCAATATAACTCCTTTCATCAACGTATTCCTTACATGCAGTCTATCTTTGCTAAGAAAGTAAACATAATTGTGTTTGGAAAATATAATGGATTAGGGGATAACAGTCTTTTCCAAATACATCCGGAAATCACAGTTGGACTGAGACCTGAAGATGGGTAGAAACTAGTCAAGCACTGCCTAGAGGAGAGTGCTTTGGGTTTTAGGAACAAGTGAAAATATCCTGATGTGGCAAGAGCTTTGCATGTGTGAGGAACTACCAGACATATGTTTGAAAAAGTAGATAACCTGTCGAATGGAGCATCATAAGTGAGAGAAGGCACTGGCCATGTCATGCAGAGCCCTGGGGCCAAGTTACAGAATTTGGATGATACCAAGTGCAACACTAGGTGTTTGGAGAGTTTTAAGGAAGAGCGGTGCCACTCGATCTACTTTTATTTACAAACATAAATAAAAAATTACCCTGTCCCTATGAACAAAACATTAAACAAAGAATAATCCACAGATTTTACGTTCCAGGTGCTCAGGAAACAGAGTTGTCATGTGCAGTTAAATGTTGTGGGCAGGTGGGTATTCTAGCCCCTTAGAAGATCATCCTCCTTCTCAAATGCACACAGGCATAGGCTGTCTGTGTACCGCGTCATTCCTTCATTATAAAAGTTCCTTTACATTTTACTTAAACATTTAGGTAACTGGTTTATCTTGACACTTGGCTCTATAGTTTAAGATAGGGAAAAACTCATTTTGACTTGAAACATTTGAACTCAGATGCAAATCACTTCGACTACAGAGTCACTTCAACATAACTCCTGTTGAGCATTTGACTGAGAGTGTTACAGCACCCTCAGGGGCCTGTCAAGGGCTGGCTTGCTGCAAATACATACTCTTAGGTGGCTGAAATGAAGTTTCAGAGGGGGTGTGTGTAAAACTGTCTATTTCTATTGTGAAGCTTGTCTTCCAAGACAACAGTGTTAGTATTTATAGAGTTGATGCCTAGTTACTATTTCTGAGAGTAATTAGAAGGTGGGCTAGAAAAGAAGCCCATTTAACACCTTTCTAAGGCAGGGATTTAATCTATCCTATTACTGTTCTTAATCATTTAAGGCACTTCATGATACAGACTTTGAAGAAGTGGTAAAAACCTATAATGTACTATCAGTTAATATCTCCACTGTATTGTAAGCTAATTCAGTTTAATTATAAAAATAAACTTTTCATGGATGAAAAGGTTGTATACACACTACAAAAAAAGGCACGTACTGTTTGCTAATTTCATTTCTTAATGATATAACAGTGTATTGCAAGAGCACATTATTGTACTAGCATAGTTTTCCTAAAATCAATATTCCCACTCAAGCCACATCTTAGATTGCAGGACTTAATCATGCAATTTGAGAAGACAATAAAAAAGCTGTAAAAGGCCAACCTACTAATAGATTTACCTTGGGGGTTCTAATACAAAAGTCTGCAGCCTTAACCTTAAATTATCTCACCTCTGATTTCATCCATAATTTTTGAGTATATAAGGTAACTTCTGTAGTTTTCTAATAATACTTCTGCTTTGGTGATGAGCGTAATATTTAGAAGTATAAGACTTATGTTCTCACTTCCTTGCATAAGTTGCAAGGAAGTTGGTATCTAACACCTTCAGGATAGTATCTAAATACTTTAATGTGGGAACAACAGGACAAACATTGTGGTTCCTGCCTCAGATTTCTTTCTTTATTATTATTACTAGAGGCCCAGTGCACGAAATTCGTGCACTGTGGGGGGGGGGCGGCGGGGAGGTGTTCCTCAGCCCGCCCTGCACCCTCTCCAATCTGGGACCCCTCGAAGGATGTCTGACTGCCCGTTTACAGGGATCAGGCCTAAACTGGCATTCAGACATCCCTCTCACAATCCGGGACTGCTGGCTCTAGCCACTCACCTGCCTGCCTGGCTGCCTCATTGCCCCTAACCACTCTGCCTGCCAGCCTGCTCACTCCCAACTACCCCCTGCCGCCGACCTGCTCGCCCCCAACTGCACCCCCTGCTGGCCTGCTCGCCCCCACCTTCCCTTCCCACTGGCCTGCTCGCCCCCAACTGCTCCCCTGCTGGCCTGCTCACTCCAAACTGCCCCTCCCCGCTGTCCTGATCACCTCCAATTGCCCCCCTCTGACTGCCTGCTCACCCCTAACTGGCCCCCCTGCTGGTCTGCTTACCCCCAATGGCCCCTGCTGTCCCATCCTGGCCTGATCAGCCCCCTACCCCCCCGGTGACCCAAGGTCCCAGCCTCTCCTTTTTTTCTTTTTCTTTTTTTTTTCAGCACCTCCTTGAGCGGAGGCCAGGGCTGGCCAGGAAGCTTGGTTTCCTCCATCGCCAGGCAACCCAAGCCTCCTGCTTGCTCCAACTCCGTGGCTGGCTGCCATCTTGGTTGGGTTAATTTGCATAGCTGCTCCTGATTGGCTGGTGGGCGTGGCTTGGCATAGCAAAGTGATGGTTAATTTGCATGTTTCTCTTTTATTAGTGCAGATTATTTTTTTGCCATGTAGAAAGAGTTTCAGATTTTCAATGGCTTGACTGCATATACTGCTGTGGCCTGTCTAAAAATGATTTTATTTTTCCCTCCTGACTTCCTTCCAACCTAATATGACATAAAATGTAGCACACTCTACTTTAATTAACTCATTGTTGGTCTTTCCTATTAGACTGTAAGCTGCATAAACCCCATTGTCAAACAGAATCCTTAATACATACCACTCAATTCATATTTGTTGAATGGATAAATTAAAGGATGAATAAAGTACAGGTTTATCCAGTTATCCTCTATATTTTAGAATTAGATGTTTTAGTTAAATGAAAATATAATATGAATTAGTAGTGATGTGCTCTCCTAACCAGTTGGTAATATTTAAGATAAGGATTATAGCCCGGTTGGTGTGGCTCAGTCATTGAGCATTGAACCCTGAACCAGGAAGTCATGTTTAGGTTCCTGGTCAAGGCACATGCCCGGGTTGCAGGCTGTATCCTCAGTTGGGGGCGTGCAGGAGGCAGCTGATCCATGATGTTTTTCTCTCATTGATGTTTCTATCTTTCTATCCCCCTCCTTTTCTCTCTCTCTAAAAGTCAATAAAAACATATGTAAAAAAAGATTGTGTCAATAGAAGAACATACAACATCTAAATTTAGGAAATAATATCCATTCTGATCTGTGGAGTCAGATAAAAACTTATATTTATTAACTCCAGATTGGAATAGCATAACTAGCAAGGAATGTGAAAAAAGTGATAGCAAAACACAAATTAGTCCTCAGTAAATTGCTTTCTATAAACATCTAAAAAAATTTATCACATATAAATAAATGACAGTTAAATGGCAGTTCTGCTAATTTTTCTCCTTATACTACTTATTGCTTTTTATTATTTTCCTAAATTAGAACCTATGGAATATTGTTGAGGAGGCGATGGTGAATATCCTTATCTTATTTCTGATTTCAAAGGGAATTACTCCAGCATTTCACCAGATTATTTCATGAAGGTTTTCAGAAGCTAGCATAATTCAGTTAAGAAAATTTCTTTCTTTTGCTGGTTTGACTCTCTATTGTAAATGTGTGATAATTGTGTGTGTGTGTGTGTGTGTATGCATGTGTGTGTGTGGTGAATTTTTATTGAAAAGATTTGTAATCTGTTCAACTGATCAGATGGTTTGGTTTTTTTCTTATAATCTCTTTATCCTATCTAATAAAAGAGTAATATGCAAATTGACCATCACTCCAACACACAAGATGGCCACCCCCATGTGGCCCCCAAGTGGACACAAGATGGCGACCAGATGGTTGGCAGGGGAGGGCAGTTGGGAGGGACCAGGCCTGCAGGGGAGGACAGTTAGGGGAGACCAGGCCTGCAAGGGAGGGCAGTTGGGGATGACCTGGCCAGCAGGGGAGGGCAGTTAGGAGCGACCAGGCTGACAAGGGAGCGCAGTTAGGGGTTACCGGGCCCGCAGGGGAGGGCAGTTAGGGGCAATCAGGCCGGCAGGGGAGCAGTTAAACATCAATTAGGCTGGCAGGAGAGTGGTTAGGGGGTGATCAGGCTGGCAGGCAGAAGTGGTTAGGGGCAATCAGGCAGGCAGGCCAACAAGGGGTTGGGAGCCAGTAGTTCTGGATTGTGAGAGGGATGTCCCAGATTGGAGAGGGTGCAGGCTGGGACACATTCCACCCCCCCATGCACAAATTTCATGCACCGGGCCTCTAGTGTTAAATAATCCTTACATCTCTATGAAACGATTGTAGTTATAAAATATTTTTTTTATTTTTTATATGTACATTGGTGGATTCAGTTTGCAGGTATTTTTCTTTTCTTTTTTTCCATTTAGTTTCATAAGTAAGACCAACATATAATAATTTCCCTTTTTTTCTTAATTTGTATGGAATTTGTATCAATAATATATTAGCTTTATAAAATTAGTTGAGGAATGCGTTGGTTTTCTAGTGCTGTTATAATATTTTAATTTAATGCCTGAAAACAATACAAACATATTACCTTATAGTTTTATAGGTTAGAAATCTGACATGAGTCTTACTGGGCTATTATAAAGTTGCCAGCATGACTGCATTCTTTCGGAGGCTCTGGGAGAGAATTTATCTTCTTGCTTTTTTTCAGCATTTAGAGGGCATATTCATTTGTTGGCTCATAGCCCCTTTCCCATCTTCAAAGCCAGCAATTTAGCAGCTCTCTTAGACACTCTTTTTCTGCCTCTCTCTCCCACTTTTAAGGACCAATCTGGGACATCCCTACAAAATCCAGGTATTCAGATCCTTAATACATTTGCAAAGACCCATTTGCTGTGGATTCACTAGTACTGAGGATTAAGATGCAAACAAGTTTGGAAGATGGCTATTCTGCTTACCACAAGGGATTCCTGCTTTTGCTTTTGTGTATATGTGTGAAAAAGCTGTAAGGGCTTGAATGATAATTCCATGTGTGTTTATTAATATATGTGAAACATCAAGTGGATCTTTTGGCTTTGATGTGAAAATGATTTTAAAATAATGAGTCAATTTCTTCAATTGTAACAAGAACATTCATATTTCTAATTCTTCTTGAGTGAATTTTGATAAATTCTATGATATATGAAGTTAACCTACACTTACAAAGAGTGTTGCATAAACATAATGTTTCTCAGGTGTTGTCTTACTACCTTTTAGATGTACACTTTTTTCTGAATTAATCTTTTTTTTTAATGTGTATTTTAATCACATTTGGTAAAAATTTTTCTATTTTATTAGTTTTTTCAAAAAACAGTTTCTAGGATTATTGAAGACATATTTATTTCAATCTCATTGTTATTTTCTTCTTTTTTTTAGAATTAAGTTATTGCTCTGTTTTGTCTTTTGAAATTCTTCAGTTATATGTTTAGCACATTAATTTAAATCATTTACAACACATTCAATATAACAAAATTCACTCGAAGTACTATTTTAGCTACATCTTACAAATGTGACATGGAAATTTATCATTCAATTAAAAGTAATTTCGTTTTACATTAACTTTTCTTCTCTAAGCGAAATAAGCCAGTCAGAGAAAGATAAATATCACATGATCTCACTCATTTATGGAATATAATGAACAACATAAACTGATGAACAAAAACAGATCCAGAGACAGAGAAGCATCGGTCAGACCATCATACCTCAGAGGGAAGGTAGGGGAGGGTGGGGGTAAGGAGGAGAGATCAACCAAAAGACTTGTATGCATGTATATAAGCCTAATCAAGGGACAGAGACACCAGGGGGTGAGGGCATGAGTGGGGGGGTGGGCGGACAATGGGGGGATAAGGACACATGTAATACCTTAATCAATAAAGAAAAACTCATATAAAAATCCAATTCAATAAATAAAAAAATGATAAGCTATTTAAAGTGTGCTTCTAAAATTCAAATATTTGATATTTTTTAAAGATTTTAAAATTGATTTTAGAGAGAGAGGAGAGTGAGAGAGATAAAAACATCCATGTGAGAGAGAAACATCAATTGGTTGCCTCCCACACACATCCCAACCAGGGACCAAACCTGGAACCTGTGTGTGCCATGACTGGGAATAGAACTAGCAACCTTTCGGTGCATGTGGCAATACTCAACCAACTGAGTCAAACCATCCAGGGCTAAATATTTTATTTTTAATCAATATTTTTATTATTGAATTCAGTGTAATTACAATGTGATCACACATGAATTATGATTCTAAAATTTAAAAGTTGACTGTAATATTAAAACTAGAAAATGGTCAAGTAGGTAGAATAAAATGTGTAGATTTGAACACACATGTCAAATTTATGTATGTGATGAATATAAACACAAGTTTTACATTATTTGAATTTGTTATATAGAAACAGAAATATACACTTTTATTACTCATAACTTCTATTACGTTACATATTTTTATATCTACTAGATAATTCCCTTTGATAGTGGATTTTTAAATTTCCAATTGTAGCTGTGTGTGTTTATGTGCATGTGTGAGGTGATATGATTTTTACCTGTTGTTCTATTAATGTGGTGAATCTTGTTTGTTTTTGCATATGTCAAACCATCTTTGCATGCCAGGAATAAATCCCACTGGATTGTGGTGCATGATCATTTCAATGTGTTGTTGAATTTGGTTTGCTAATAATTTGTTGAAAATGTTGACAACCAATTCATCAGGGGTTTTGGTCATTAGTTTTCTTTTCAGGGTAGTATTCTTATTTGTTTTTGATATCAGGGTAATACTGGCCTCCTGAAATGAGTTTGGAAGTATTCCCTCTCTTAAATTTTTTTGGAACATTTTGAGAAGGATTCACATTATTTTTTCTTTAAATGTTCACTAGAAATCATCAGTGAAACCAATTGTCCCTGGGACTTTGTTTGTTGGGGGTTTTAGATTTATTTTATAATCTCCTTCCTCATATTCCCCCCCCCCCCCCCCGCCAAGATTTCCTATTTCTTCATTATTCAGTCTTGGTAAATAGTATGTTTCTAGGAATTTATTCATTTCTAGATTATGTGATTTGTTGTCAAATAATTGTTCATAGTAGTTTCTTACGATCCTATATATTTTTGTGGTCAGTTTTAATATCTCTTCTTTCATTTCTAACTTTATTTCAGTCTTCAATTTAAATTTACTCTGGTGACCTATGAGCTACATTAACTGTATATCCAAATCTCTCCCCATATTTGGAAAAATTTCAGCTATTATTTATTTAAATAAACTTTCTGACCCCCACCCCCTTTCTCTCTTCTCCTTCTGGAACTCCCAATAATTTATAAATTGGCCCTTTTAATGGAAACGAATAAATTACATAAGCTTTCTCCACTCTTGTTTATTTCCTTCTTATCTTCTGACTTGATTATTTCAAGGTTCCTATATATTACCTCACAGAATCTTATTTCTGCTTGAAGTATTCTGCTGTTGATGCTTGCTATTTCACTTTTCATTTATTTAATTATACTTTTTAGCTACAAAATTTCTATTTGGTTCTTTTAAAATTATAGTTTACATTCAATTTATTTTGTATTAGTTTCAGGTGTACAGCATAGTGGTTAGACAATCCTGCAGTTTACAAAATGGCCCCTCACTATTCCAAGTAACCCCTGGCACCATACATAGTTATTATATTATTATTGACTATATTACCTTATTTGGTTCTTTTAGGTTTCTATCTCTTTGTTAAACTTATCATTTTGTTCATGTATTGTTTTTCCAACTCCATTGAATTGTCTTTCTATGTTTTTTTGTACCTCGCTGAGCTTTCTTCAAAAGCTATTTTGAGTTATCTGGTGAAACACAGATTGTATTCACTTCCCTAAAGATTATTGTGATCCTTTGGTGGTGTCATTTTACCTTGATTAAAAAATATTGTTTATGTTTCTTGAAGTTTTGTGTTGCTGTCTTCACATTTGGAATAACAATCACCTCCTCTAGTCTTTACTAACTGCCTTGTGGAGAGAAATACCTTCTTTCTGTCCTGCTAGAGATTTTGATGCTATAGATTTTTAGATTCTATAGGTATATTTGCCTCATGCTTCTTGCTCCCTCTTGTGGCAGAATTATTAATCTCGTATGTCTTCTCTGAATGCTGCAAAGCATCAGGCCAAGCATTGATAGCCTCTTGTTTTCTCAAACATGGTGCTAAAGCTTAAGTTTGTTGTACCTCCCTGGTCCACAGATTTGACTGATTTTCTGTTCATATTCACTAGCCATCTGTCACAGCCCACACTTGTTACTGTGGGGATCACACACAAGGAGCTTGCCGTAGGGTGGGGCTGTGTGTGTAGATGAGGCATGCAGAGTGCTAGGGTGCCCATGGGACAACTGGAAGAGCTGTGAGTTGAGGTGTTCACAGAGGCTCATGGGCAGGCTTCTGGGTGGAATCTGTGAAGCAATTGGAAGTTGCATACCTTTAATGTCCTCCAGGAGTTCTATCTACCACTCTCCCTGCCTCTTCTGAACCCTCACTCATACAGCTCATGATTTAGTACTCTGGATAGTTTGAGAGAGAGATTAGCCACTTTGGCAGCATCTCACACAGCTGGGGAAACCAGGTGCTCTCTCATACACTTTCCGTCTTCCTCCATGGGATAAATCATGGGCCAAGGAAGATCTTCCTTGGCCCTAAGCTGTGATGCGGGCAACATAAAACTGTTGCTCTTAAACCCACTCCAATGAATCCAAATGTGTATTTTCTTGCTCTCAAAACATGATGGAACTTCTCCTCTGGAGATCTGGACTTTATTTCCTTCACATGTATTGTATTTACATATATGTATGAATTGATTTCTCTATTCTTATTTTGTGCTTTTTTGTCCTCTTTTTTCTCTATCATTTGTTTTTCCTTATTTTACTTATTGACTTTTTAACATTACATTTCCTCCTTTAATGTTTTGGAAGTTACATATATTTAAATTATTTTAGTGGTTGCCATTCTACTTTTACCATACATACATAATAATTCATTAGTTAATCAAACTATTTTTATCCTAAATAACTAGGATCTTAGAACATATCATCTACTTTCACCTTTCTCTTTTTGGCTTACATATCGATATTAAATATGTTATTATTAGTATTTTTAACTTTAAAAATTAGATAATAATATTGATGATTCATATATGCCTAGACATTCACCACTTTATATTTTTATTGAATTTATTGGGGTAACATTGGTTAATAAAATTATATAGGTATCAGGTGTACATTTCTATAATACTAGTATATTGTATTCTGTGTTCACCACCCCAAATCAAGTCTTCTTCCATCACCACTTACCTTTGCTCATTATTGCTTATTGATCTCAGACTTTACTTATTGAATATTTTTTCTCATTTGTTAAGTACACCATTTGCATTTTAAGTAATAAGGTCTGTTGTTGATAACCTATCTCAGCTCCTACTTGCCTAAAACTTCTAAATTGTAGCACTTATCTGCAGGAAGCAAAGTGCTCTTAGTTGCCCTTACAGCCACAGTCTATGGTATAAACAGCTTTGTCATTTGAACATTTTGATCAAACACATTGAATAGTGTTTGAAATGTCTTTGAATGAGAGGCAAACTGCACTATACACATCACAGTAGAATCCTTTTCATCTCTCAATCTACTCATGGGTCATGGTTGAGACTACTTTGTCATGGAACAACACCAGGTGTCCATTCCACCTCACCTGCCCATCAGGAACTGGGTGTCTTCTGACCCAGCAAGCCATAGTTCTGACATGACTAGAATCATTCCATATAATCTGAAGTGATTGATGGGGTATAGCCATGAATGAAGAAGTTCTGAAGCAGGTGTTAACATTCTCAGTGAGCTCATTCCTGTTGTATTGCCCACCCTCCCTCAGATCACAACTTTAGCCTCATATGGAGTTTCCTAGTTTAGTGTGAAAGAAAAAAAGCTTAGCTTGTAAATGGCTTTATATGGCATGACTGCACTTGCTAGATGTAGACTACTGGGATGTTACAGCCCAACTTGGGCTTGGCCCAGAACTTCAACAAAGTAGAGAAAACTTTCTTGTAGCTGAAAATATTTTTTCCTGGAAGAAAATATATTTTAAAGAATAACTGATACTTAAATGTAATAGTATAAGCTTAAGAATGGTTTGTCAAGATGGTCAGAGACTTGGAAGGGGTAAGAATGGAAAATAGACAACTGGTAAAAATTTGAAAAGTTTTCCCCTTGGAATGAGTCCAGAGTCTAGGAGTAATTTTGTCCTACGTGAGTACTCATTCAGTTGCTGAAGGTGCACTGAATAATTAATTTGACAAAATGAATTATTATATGGATATCAGCCAGCCTTTGCCCCATCTACTCCCAGAATTTATTTAATTAATTCATTAACATTGTGGCTATGGTAGAAGAAACGGAGGTAATGTATAGATGCAAAAACATAGGCTGGCCATCATCAAAGCTGACCAATTTTGCCTGATTTAATTACAGCAATAATGAATAACCCCAAGCCTTCCATATGGTTATGCAATTTAGTATCAAATATCCTGATGGTGGGTAAAGTGCTTCCTAAATAGAGAGAAATTTGTTCTTATTTATATAATCTATATAATAAAAGCCTAAGCGACCATTACAGCGGAAGAACAAGAACGACTGGTCACTACTTCATAACTGTAGTTTTGCTACTGTTAATGAATCGTAATGTAAATATCTGTGTTTTCCGATGGTCTTAAGCGACCCTGCTAGCGGTTCGGAAAACACAGATATTTACATTATGATTCATAACAGTAGCAAAATTACAATTATGAAGTAGCAACAAAAATAATTTTATGGTTGGGGGTCACCACAACATGAGGAACTGTATTAAAGGGTCGCAGCATTAGAAAGGTTGAGGACCACTGCCTGAGGCATCAAAATAAGACTGGCCCCTCTCACTATCACAACAAAAAACCACTTACATTTTTGATTACCCTGTTACACAGTTCTTTCTGCTCAAACTTGTTATATTACATTCTGTTTCATGTAAATAAGAATCCTCAGAGATTCAGGGGTTAATGCTACCTATACAAAGTATACTAATTCAAGTGTTTTTTTTTAATCTGTCAATGGAATTCTATAAAATACAAATAAAATAGTGTATGCAAACTGCTTTATAGTTAATGTGACTTACTGTTCAAATAAAAAATACGTTATTAGAAACTGTTAGTGTAAATCTGGGCACTATGTACATGACTCAACATGATCTTCTTGAACTAATTATTTCCTCCTTTGTCTTAGTTTACTTACAGAGTTGGAAGAATGTTAATTTATATCATGTTTGTGAAAGGACTAGATTGTGAATTTTTTAAGTGCAAAGACTGTAGCTTCTTTCCATATTTGGATATACCCAGCATCTACCGTGATCTCTGACACATTGTGTCAGTAAATGGTTGTCCAATTAAATTGCAAAATTTATGTACATGTTAATTTTTCATATTAACAAATTCAGTATTTCAAAATACCTTAATAATATTTATTTAATTAATTACAAGAATCTAGATCTAGAGAAAATGTTGTTTGTGTACAGGCAACCAAATACCAACAGTTCTGAGTGAAAGCCAGAAGAAACTTGGAAGCTGTATATTCAGGGCTATGTGTCAGCTTGCACTTAAGATGAGTAAATCTGTGACATCACCAATCAATTCTGCACCAGCAAGAAGGTAGGATTTGGATGAGAGAGGAAAAATTGAGATAAATGAGTGATGGCTGCCTGGCTGATGTGGCTCAGTGGTTGAGTGTCGACCTAAGAACCAAGAAGACACAGTCTGATCCCTGGTCAGGGCACATGCCCAGGTTGTGGGCTGTTCAGTCCCTAGTAGGGGACATTCAGGAGGCAGCAGATCAATGATTATCTTTCATTATTGATGTTTCTCTCTCTTTCTCTCACCCTTCCTCTCTGAAATCAATAGAAATATATTTAAAAAAATAAATGAGTGACAGCTGAAGAAAGAATTCATGAAATGATTGAAATGTCAAATGGCATATTTGTTAAGATTTTCCATGTGAAATTTAGCATAAACTTTTTCCTCTCTTTCTGTGAACCGACACAATTTTTTGGTAAAATCTACATAGCTCCCTAATAATTTGGCAGTGGATTTAATTTAGGGGTCATGATGAAAAGTCAAGTCCTGTTTCAAGGCTGGGAAAACATAAGCTACTTAAGGAATGATAGTGACCTACAGATTATACAACCCTACTGTTTTTCCGAGTGGCCTCCAGAAAACCTGCTGAATGAATGGATGCAGATTTCTAATTAATACAGCAATTGGGGGAGTTAGCATTTTATATCCATTGGTCATATAGCAAACCTTATTGTATTTAGTATATTTGTTTTAAAATATCTTAAATGTATAACATTGTTTTTGCTGCTAATCTACTTATTCATTCAATCATTTTAAGCATCTATACTGAGATAATTCACATCCTATAAAATTCACCTGTTTAAATGGTATAATTCAATGTTTTGTAGTATACTTATAGAGTTGTGCAACCATCACCACACACTAACTTTAGGACACTTTTGTCTCCTCTAAGAGAAACCTTCCATTCATTGCCTCACCAACCACTAATCTAATTCCTGTGTTTATAGATTTGCCTATTTCGGACATTTCATATAAACAGAATCAGAAATTATATGGTTATTTATCATTGGCTTATTTCACTTAGCAAAATATTTTGAAAGATTATCCAGGGGCAGCACATATCAGCACTCCATTTCTTTTTATTGACAAATGACATTCCATTGTATGGATACTAGTATGCAACATGTTAACTATATTTCAGTTGATAGACATTTGGGTAGTTTCCACTTTTAACTATTATAAATAATGTTCTTATGAATCCCTACAAGTTTTTGTGTGGGTAAATGTTTTCACTCTCTTGAGTGAAACTCTTGAGTCATATGGTTACTCTGTATTTAGATTTTTGAGGAATTTTATATTACTACCAGCAATGTTAACTGATTCCAATTTCTCCACGTTCTCAGTAACACTTGTTATTCTCTGTCTTTTATTTTTTAATTACAGCCATGAGTATGGGAGTGAAATGGCATCTCATTGTAGTTTTCGTATGCATTTCACTAGTGACTAATGCTGTTAAGCATTTTTTTCATATGCTTTTTTGGCCATTTGCACGTTTTCTTTGTAAAATTCTATTCAATAATTTTTTTCATTCTGTTATTTATATTTTGATTATTGAGTTATAAGAGTTCTTTATACATTCTTGGTACAAATCTTTCATCAGATATGTAATTTAGAAATGTTTTCTCCCTTTCTGTAGGTAATATTTTTACTCTGTTGATGTTATACTTTTAAGTACAAAATGTTTTTTTTTTATTTTGAACTAATTCAATTTATCTTTTTTGTTTTTTGCTTATACTTTTAATGTCACATCTAAGAAACTATTGCCTAACCCAAAGTTAATAGGGTTTACCCTATATTTTCTTTTAAGGATTTTATAGTTTTAACTCTTTTATTTAAGTCTATGATCCAATTTGAGTTAATTTTTGTGTATGGTGTGAGGAAGGGATTCAACTTTTTTTCTTTTGGAATGAGTATCCAGTTGTCTTAGCACCATCTACTGAAAATACTATCATTATTCTTTTAATTATCTTGGTACCCTTGTCATAGACCATAAATATATGGGATTATTTCTGGACTCTCACTTCTATTCCTCTGATATATTTATGCTTATGTCAATACCACACTCTCTTGATTACTATAACAGTGTAGTAGATTTTAAAACAGGAATGTGTTAGTTTTCCAACCATGTTCTTTTTCAAGGTGGTTTAGGCTCTTCTGGATCCCTTGCATTTTTTATATAAATTTTATTTTTAGATTGTCAATTACTGCAAAAAAGAAACCTAGGATTTTGATAGGCATTACCTTTAATCTTTAGATCAATTTAGGAAGTATTGCCAATCTTCACAATATTAAGTTTTCTGATCCATGACATCGGATGTCTTCCCATTAATTTAGATTCCCTTTAATTTCTTTTAACAATATTTTGTAGTTTTCAGTGTACAAGTTTTGAATTCCATTTGCTACATTTGTATCAAAGTATTTGTTCTTTTTTAAATGGTATTTTAAATTGAATTATTTTCTTGAATTTATTATTCGAATATATATTACTAGTATATTACACATATAAATATTATTACTACTATAAATGTTATTTGGATATTTATTAGAAAAATATGTATAGAAATTATATTTTAATTGATCTTTTATCCTGAAATCCTATTAAACTCATTTATTAGTTCTAATCCTTTTTAAATGCATTACTTAGTATGTCCATATACAATTTCATACTACATGAAAAGTTATAATTTTACTTCATCCTTTCCAACCTGGATGCTTATTGTTTCTTTTTCTTGCCTTGACTACGACTTCGAGTACAATTTTAAATGAGAGTGGCAAGGGTCGGTAGTCTTTACTTGCTCTTGATTTTAAATGAAAAACATTTTTTTCACCACTTTGTGGCTGTGTTTTATATAGATGCTCTTTATCAGATTGAAGAAATTATCTTCCACTCTTAGTTTGTGGAGCATCTAATCTAATAATAGACACATATGCAAATTGACCGCACCTTCGCTACACCCAAGCCACGCCCACCAACCAAGCCACGCCCACCAACCAATCAGGACGAATATGCAAATTATCCAAAGATGGCGGCTAATTTGCATATCACGACAGCTTAGAAAGAAGCCAAGAGCTGCAAAAGGGAGCAAAGCTGCAGAGAAGCAAGCAAGCCGGGGGGAGGAGAAGGGAGGAGTGGAGGCGGGGCCGGGGGAGAAGGAAGTTGAGCAGGCAGGGCCGGAGGAGAAGGGGCGGGGCTGAGGGAGAAGGGAGGAGCAGAGGCGGGGCCGGGGGAGAAGGAAGTTGAACAGGCGGGGCCGGGGGAGAAGGGGCGGGGCCGGGGAGAAGGGAGGAGCGGAGGCGGAGCCGGGGGAGAAGGGAAAAGCAGGCAGGCTGGCAAAGAATGCGGGCCGGGGGAGAAGGGAGGAGTGGAGGCGGGGCCAGGGAAGAAGGAAGGAGAGAGGGCTGGCGGAAAAGTTAGAAAAGCAGGGGGGCTGGTGGAGATCGCAGAGCGGGGGACAAGGGAGGAGAGCAGGCAGGGTGGGGTAGAGTGCAGCAGGAAACCCTATTGCAGGATTTTTCCTGCAACGGGAACGCTAGTTTCCATCATGAAAGAGAATTAGATTTCATCAAGTGCTAGTTCTAAATCATTTGCGGTAACCATTTGTTTTTTGTATCTCATTATATGAATATGGTATATTACATTGCTGGTTTTTAGCCTTTAAACCCACTTTGCGTTCCTGCAATAAATCCCACTTAGTCAGAACATGGAATCAATTTTATGCATTGCTGGATTCACTTTGTTAGTAATTTTTTTAAGTCGATTCAATTTAGTAATTAATGACAAGTATTCTGCTAGATGTAAAGGATGAACTTGTGATCAAAATAATACATAACACCTTCCTTCATGAGCTCTTAATAAGTTGGGAAGACAGATTTTACTTTATACTTCTGCTTTTTTACTTTTTTAATACTTAAAAATTAGTTAATATTTTGGAAGCAAATGTCTTAAGTCTTATTGTTCTTTCGTTTTTTTTTTTGTATAACATGTATAACCAATTCAAATAAGCAAGAAATTTACAGGGGTGGGTAAAAGTAGGTTAGTAATAATAATAAACAATGTAATAAATAAATAAATAAATAAATAAATAAATAAAACAAGAATAAACTGTTTCATGTACTCATAACTGTAAGCCTACTTTTGTCCACCCCTGTGTTTTCTTGTCACAAATTCTGGTTTTTAATATTCTCATTGTAACGATAAAAACTAATTTGCACAAAAGAGCAATGGAAAATTCATTTAAAAAAACACATTTGGCTGCACATATGTTTGGAATAAAATTGTTGTTTTAAATGGCTTAATTACAACAGTTTATCATACTTACTGGGAACTGGTATAATGCCATTATTTTAACTACTAACTTCTGGCACAAATCTCAAGAGTGTGAGAGGCACTCTTTTGAAGCTTTGTTCCTCCATGTCTTTCAGAACAGTTCTACCTGTCCCATTATCTCGAAGGGACTTGCCACTATAAAACTGAGGTATTCAGAAAGATGTACTAGCACATAAAGAAAGATGCATTTCTCAGTTGAGAAAAATATCATCTATTCAATGTTTGGTATCTGCAGCCCCTTTTTATCTTTGAACTAGTGAAATTAGTCTGAAGAGAATTTGATTTCTAATAATGAATTTCTTATTCAAAGCTAAATTAATGAACTAAATGCCCATAGATGGCCAAAAGAGTAGGCACTTTGCCCAGCATGAAAAGAAACACACAGCCTAGTTCTAAGCTAGAGTACATTTTCCATCGTTCCTAGAGGGCTTTAACCAGGGCACTTGCTCTGCACCAAGAAACTATTCACACACTACTCTTCTACCTGTGTTCTTCTCCACACACTAAATATTGTGAGCAATGCACGAGGGTTCCTTTTTCTCTGCATCCTCGCCAGCACTTGTTTGTTGATTTGTTGATGATAGCCATTCTGACAGGTGTGAGATGGGTACCACATTATTGTTTTGATTTGCAACTCTCGGATGATTAGTGACTTTGAGCATGTTTTCATATGTCTCTTGGCCTTACTTATGTCCTATTTCGAAAAGTATCTATTTAGATCCATTGCCCATTTTTTTATTGGGTTCTTTATCTTCCTTTTGTTAAGTTGTATGAGTTCCCTGTAAATGTTGGAGATTAAACCCTTATTGGTGATAACATTGGCAAATATGTTCTCGCAAGCAGTGGGCTTTCTTGTTGTTTTGTTGATGGTTTCTTTTGCTGTACAGAAGCTTTTCATTTTGATGTAGTCCCATTTGTTTATTTTCTATTTAATTTCCATTGCCCTAGGAGCTGTATCGGTGAAGATACTGCTTTGGCATATGTCTGAGATTTTGGTGTCTGTGGATTCCTCTAATATTTTTATGGTTTCCCGAGTTATGTTTAAGTCCTTTATCCATTTTGAGTTTGTTTTTGTGTATGGTGTAAGTTGGTGGTCTAGTTTCATATTTTTTGCATGTATCTGTCCAATTTTCCCAACACCATTTATTGAAGAGACTATCTTGACTCCATTGTATGTTCTTGCCTCCTTTGTCAAATATTAATTGAGCATAGTGTTTTGGGTCTATTTCTGGGTTCTCTATTCTATTCCATTGGTCTATGTGTCTGTTTTTGGGCCAGTACCAGGCAGTTTTGAGAACAGTGGCTTTGTAATATAGCTTGATATCTGATATTAAGATCACTCTTTCTTTGTTCTTCTTTGAACCCTCGTGCACTGATGGTGTGAATGCAGACTGATGCAGCCACTGTGGAGAACAGTATGGAGTTTCCTCAAAACACTAAAAATAGAACTCCCATTTGACCCAGTGATCCCACTTCTAGGAATATATCCCAAGAAACTAGAAACACCAATCAGAAAGGATATATCACCCCTATGTTCATAGCAGCACAATTTACCATAGCTAAGATTTGGAAACAGCCTAAGTGCCCATCAGCAGATGAGTGGATTAAAAAACTGTGGTACATCTACACAATGGAACACTATGCTGTGATAAAAAAGAAGGAATTCTTACCATTTGCAATAGCATGGATGGAACTGGAGAGCATTATGCTAAGCGAAATAAGCCAGTCAGAGAAAGATAAATATCACATGATCTCACTCATTTATGGAATATAATGAACAACATAAACTGCAGAACAAAAACAGTTCCAGAGTCAGAGAAGCATTGATCAGACTGTCAGACCTCAGAGGGAAGGTAGGGGAGGGTGGCGGTAAGGGGTAGAGATCAACCAAAGGACTTGTATGCATGCATATAAGCCTAACCAATGGACACAGACACCAGGGGGGTGAGAGCATGACCGGGGGGTGGGGTGGGATGGGGGGCCATAGGGGGTAAGTACACATATGTAATACCTTAATCAATCAACCAATGAATAAATAAATAAATATTGTGAGCAAATTAGGCCATTTAATCTTTCTGAAGCACAACCTATATTTTCATTATTTGGTTTCACTGAAGACACCACTGCTACATCCAAACAACTTGACTTGCTCAAATTATTTCCAATCTCAAGTTGTGGCTTTTCAAATGCCCTAAACTCCTCCTGAATGGAACCCTAATGGTGGTAATTTTCCCCTCTCCATATTTCCATAGTAATTATCATCTTCCTTACTTATGCCCTTGCACTATAGTCATTTATATATGTACTTGACTAGTATATATACTCTATGAAATTTTAAACTCCCTTGAGGTCACTTCCTTCTTATCTTCATATTTTACCTCTTTCTTTGTCTCAAATAGTTCTTGGTGCTTCGTGTAATATATGTCAAAATGAATTGCCTTCATAGAGTTATGGGAAGGCTCAGACTCATGACTGATATACTGAGTGAGTGACTGAGATTGAACTGAGGGTGAAGAGCTTGAGGTTCTCAGCTTTTAATAGTGCCTTAGGGATACATTTGAAGAAAGACTTCCTCTTAGAGCAAAGTTTCTTATATGTCAAAAGGAAGAAAGGAAGTAAAACAACAACAACAACAACAATATACAATGAAGGTAAGACTTTTGACCCAAAATTGAGGTCAGACCAAAAAGACAGTGCACCTTCTCAATTAAAGCTCAGACTTTCCACCAAACACCCCTTTTACCCTTTCTGACAAAATCTTTGATGCACAGCTTATTTCAGGAAAATAGTCCAACAAAGTAATTTAAAGTTGCAGATTTAAAATATTAACTAGATATCATGGATATTTGTTTATCTTTGCTGAGAATCCGGATATAAGGAAATCAGCATGTTGAGCAAGAGTTTTGAAGTTGCAAGGGGGATGATCTTGGCATGGACTTTCTTGCAGTGACAGATCTGTCTTCCAGAAAAAATATTCTCTCCAAAATGGTTATTAGGGCCTGATGGGTGAGAAATGACTTCATTGGGGAACTCTTCTGGAAAAAAAGGGCAAGTATATAGAGAAAGTGTGATACTTATAAGTGTTGATAAACTATGAGATTAAGAACTACGGATCTGCTACTAGCTAGAATAATTTTAAACTATAATCCTCTGTTTCTAAAGTTAGTATCTAAAGATTGTTATCATACATTTTAATAGTTTTAAAGGATATAATGTCCATTTTATTTTATTTGTTTTTTTGTTATTGTTGGTAATCCTCATTCAAGGATATTTTTCCATTGATATTTTTAGAGAGAGTAGAAGGGAGTGAGTGATGGGGAAAAAGAGAAAGAAAGAGAGAGAGAGACATTGATCGGTTGCCTCCTGCACATGCCCAAACCTGGGCCAGGGCTAGGGTTGAACCTGAAAACCAGGTACATGCCCTTGATTGGGAATTGAACTGAACCCACATCACTTCAGTATGCAGGCCAACTCTCTAACCACTGAGTAGCAACACTGGCCAGGGCTATAATTCCCATTTTAAATAAAACTATTATATCACTTTTTAAAATGTATTCAAAAGGATCCTATCTAATAGAGGGAATATGCTAATTGACTCTCATGCCATTGCAAAGATGGTGACGCCCACAGCCAATAAGGAGGGAATATGCTAACTGACTGCCCCGCCCTCAAAGATGATGATGCCCACAGCCAATAAGGAGGGAATATGCTAATTGACTTCCACGCCCTCAAAGATGGTGGTGCCCACAGCCACAAGATGGTGGCACCCAGTCCCCTCAGCCCCACTGGGGCAGCAGGCATGCAGCAAGGCCAGGCCTGCCCCCTGGTGGACCCGGCTGCTCCGTGCACCTGTCTCTGGAGCCCCCCAGTCCTCTCAGCCCCCAGCCACCCAGGGCTGGCCCGAGGCACAGGCAAGCCTCAGATGGTGGCTGCCCAGCTGCCCAGAGCCACCCAAGTCTCAGGTAACCAGGGCCAGCCGAGGCTTGCGCTGCTGTCAGTGGCAACAGCAGAGATGTGATGGGGGAGTCATCTTCCCCTGATTGCCGGGTCGCCTCTTGCCCCTGAAGGCTCCCAGACTGTGAGAGGAGGCAGTCTGCGCTGAGGGACCCCCCTCCAGTGCATGAATTTTCATGCACCAGGCCTCTAGTTGTAAATATAAGCTTCAAATGATACAATTACCCTACCATTCAGTTAAAATTATATGAACACTAGAAGCCCATTGCACGAAGTTTCGTGCAATAGACTTTTCCTTCACCTGGATGCTGGCACCAGTTATCCGCCAGCAGCAGTTTTCCTCTGGCCACCCGCCAATCAGAGCGCCTCCCGCCAGCACGATCGGCCACCCCGAGAGGAACTCCAATAGGGAGGCGCTCCGATTGGCGGGTGGCCAGAGGAAAACTGCTGCTGGTGGAAAACTGGTGCCGGCAGCCACGCAATTGGCCACCCCGAGTTCCGCCACCAGCGTCTTCCGCTGGCCCCATGGGTCCTCCGCAGTGCCGGCCGTTTAGGCCGGCAGGAGGAGCAGGAGTCGGGGACTTGCGAGTCCCCGCCCCCCGCTCCTACCGCCAGCCAATCGGCCACCCTGAGTCCCGCCCCCCCTCGCCTCCAGCTGGCCCAATCGTGGGCGTAGCGGAGTGATGCAATTTGCATATTACCTTTTTATTATGTAGGATAGTTTAATATTCAAAAATTGCTCTTTTTCAATGAAATCAGATTTTCATCCAATTTTTCCTATAGATTTTTTATCCTATTCTTATGCTTATTTTTTAAATGTATTTTTATTGATTTCAGAGAGGAAGGGAGAGGGAGAGGGAGATAAAAACATCAATGCTGAGAGAGAATATTTGATTGGCTGCCTCCTGCATGTCCCACACTGGGGATTGAGCCTGCAACTTGGGCACATGCCCTGACCAGAATTGAACCATGAGCTCCTGGTTCTTAGGTCGATGCTCAACCACTGTTGCTCAACCAGCCAGTCTGCTTCTGTGTTTTTATTGGATGCTATCAGGTTTCTTCACAATAAAATATATAATTAAATATAAATGTACATTAACATTTCATATAACATTGGTTTTAAGTGTCTATAGTTTTTTATGGAATTAGTTATGATAATAATTACCAATTATTCAAGGCAGCATTATAAATCGTGAGATAAAAACACACAAAAAATAAAAAAAATATTGGAAATGAATCTATGGACAAGATAGATGGGAGGAAGGCTTATGGTGCCTTGATTAAAGGCGATTTTCTTTAGCACCTGAGGCTTTTGCATCTCTGGGAATACAGCATGGAAGGCTCGGGGTGCAGAAAGATATTACAGAAAAAGGTGATTGTCAAAGGGAGGTGGGAAAGCAGAATGGACATGGTCCTTCATAGCAAGAATTTTCCCAGGTAAGAGGACATGTAGAAGTTGAGGATCGGGAAATCCATTTTCTTAATCGATCTTTATTCACACACACTTATGTTCTCTCTTTATGCGCACTCAGGGCACTCCATTTAATGAGTATTTCAAGTCAACCAGAGCTTTAAAGACCTCTCACAAGAGAGCTTTCTTTCCCAAGTTGCCCAGCCCTGTTTAGGAAAATAAAAAAAGTCCGTGTTTTGTGAAATAGACTCCTTGGCACAGAATATACATGTAATCTGTTACTTTAAAAGGGCCATTAATGGTTGTTTTTAATTTAAGGAAATAATTAGAGGTGGGACTCCATTCCTCCTTTTTATAATTTTTGTATTCTTTCTCTTACTCATGTGACGACATGACTTTATTAAAAGGATTCTGTTGAAAAATCCAATCAGGTTCTGTGCAAAAGACTTGAGCACACTGAGCAAACTGGGCTGGTGTTTACCACGAGAATACTGTTACAGCAGCACAGTAGAAGTCTGTTGAAAAGCAGGGAGAGGAGTGAAGGCAGGAAGAGGGGGTGGGGTTGGGATGTGAGTAGAGACAAGAATCAGAAAGGTTTTAGTATAATTTAAACAAGTTCTGAAGGAAGACCCACAGAATTATACACTTAAGTGTCAAATCACTAGCTGTGAAAATGGTTAAAGAGAAACATTACTTATTTTAAAGCAAAAAATATGTAAAATAATGAAGAATTTTAGATTACATGTAGCCATCAAAAGCTAAAAATGTTATTAAGTATAGAAGGCAAAGGATCTCAGGTTTTAGGAATAATATTCAGGGTGAGGCAATATTGTCAAAACCTATACTAAATCGATTTAACAAAAATTTTAATTTTTGCATGATTATGTTAAATCCTGTTTTAGTAACCTGGCGAAGAAAACATATTATCTGGTGTTCTTCCAGACAGAAGGGTAGCATAATAAATGTAAGAGGCTGCTGTTGACATTAGAACGAATGCATTCCACACTAGCAAAAGGAAAAAGAAAAAAAAAAGTAAAAACAAAGTATTGAGCAAGGTATGAATCACATCCTGTTCTCATAGATTTTGTGGTTGTATGTGATTTACAAATTTGCTTATGTGAATCAGCCACCAGAAGTTTGTATAAATGTTTTCTGACTGAACTGTGCAGAACCAAAAAGGACAAACAGTTTCAAGTACAGGAAATTGCTACATCTTCGGAGTAAAACTCTGGCATTTACTTAAATTCGTGTTCTAAATGTCAAATTTAACACCAGACAAAGTTTAGCTGTATTTAGAGTCTAGTAGTTGAGAAACACTCTCAGCACAGAGCCTGCTCCCTGAGGATCACCTAACACACATCTTTTTAATAAATAAATGAACTAATGAATGAATGTATGAGTGGCCAATGACCTGTCTTCTCCCCCGAAAGTTCCCATAAACTGCCTATAGGAACAAATACATAATACTTTGAGATCTGTGAAACCCTGCTACGATTGTATAAACTTTAGAACAGACTTATTACACCCTTAAAAGTAGTGATTTTAAATTTTTACTTTAATTGTATTTTTGGTAGTTCTTTCACTTTGTCATCACACATATTCTTAATCTAATGTAGTTATTATTTAATCCCCCCCAAGACACTGATTCTAAGTTAAAAACACAAGGTTTTATTTTGAAAGGACAAGTTAAACTAAAGAACCGTGTTTTTAATTGATTTGAAAATATCTATGAGTAACAGAGTTGAAAATAATTGGCAGTAAATGGAACCGCATCTCTTCGAATTGACTTATTTCAGACTACATAAATTCAGGTTCTCTGAAAAGCAGATGTCAAGATGGGATTGGATATTGAAGATTTATTGGGGAAAACACCTGTTCAGGATAAAGGTGAGAGAACTGGTGAGTTCGGGGAAAACCTTCAGATCAAGAAGCTGAGGTTTGAAGCTAGTAAGAAGAGAGAGAAGGAAGAAGGATTGGGTAGGAAGAGTTACACACTGCAGAGTAGTTCCCAAACAGATTTGGACAAGGCTGGGGGAAGGGGGGAGGGGGGGAGGGGCGCTCTGAACAGTAATACCTCCATCACCTTCACTGATTGGCTGTAACAGTGAGGAAGCTCCACTCTTTCCATGGCTGTAGCAAATCTGGGATAGAGATATTTTTCAGCTTTTAATGTTTCTCATTTCAATTTCTATTGGTCCAGGGTATCTCTACTCCTCTATTCATTTAGGTAGCTAACACAGCACACCAAACCTCAGAAATAAGAGGACTCCCATTCTGTTTAACACCCCCTCTGTCAAAAGCAATGGATAGAAAATGAGTGTATGTGGGACATCAAAAAGTGTACTCACCAAATTAAAGTTTAAACCAAACAAAAGTTAATTTATGAAGGAAGCAAAGAATGTACATGTTCCCAGATATGAGAACTTATCATTTAGGATGAATATACAATGAGTGGCCAGATTCTTATGATCTCTGAATGCATAATAATATGGCCACTCAAAATATATATATATATATATTAGAGGCCCGGTGCATGAATTCGTGCATGGGTGGGGTCCAGCCAGCCTGGCCAGGGGGAGGGGACATGGGCGATTAGCTGGCCTGCCTGCTGGTGGAACTCCTGGTCGAGGGGACAATTTGCATATTAGTCTTTTATTATATAGGATATGCACTGAGTGGCCAGATTATTATGCGTTGAGAGATCATAAAAATCTGGCTACTCAGTGTATATTTTTAAATGTACTATCTGGTTAGCACCTGACCTACATTCTTGTTTGTGTCTGTCCTTTCTTCATCTTCCCATTTATTGTCTATTTGCTCATTGTCTCTCTTCTAGTCATCAAAAGGGTCTGGATTATATTTAGTGTTTTATGACCAGGCCTATTACAGTGTATTACAGTGTTTAGCACATGGTGTGTTTTTCATATTTGCTGATATAAAAAAATGAGGACTTAATTAAGGGTGCTATATCCTCTGTGGTTTAAAAAACAGTAAATCCAGGAGGGCTTACTCAATCACCTGCTTATTGAAAACATGCATAGGGGTGAAAAGCAATTTTAATATCAATCCAAATAAAACTGTTATTTCTTTCAAATAGAAAATAATCTCATATTTGTAGTAATAAATTCCTAAATCTACCTTAAAGAGTCTTAGGATTGTTCAATATTTAGGATATCTGAACCACTGTTTGTAATTTATGACAGCAGAACATGCAGAATAGAGCCACAATGGTAATCATGGCAAAAATAAATATAATAGCTTAATTAACTTATATATAGTTTATGAGGTATACTTTTAAGCACATGTAACATATGCTAACATGTATATATGTGATACACAGATGAACTCTAGTAATCTAGAGATCAACATTATAAAGTCCTGATCATATGGTTCAAGATTTGAAATACAGAGGAGAAACTGCTGAACACTGTGGGAAAAAAACAAACACAAAAGTTTTGAGAAGAGAGTTGATGTCCAGTGGGCTATGCAGGTTAGTTTCTGTGCAGAAAGAATGTCAAGCTTTAAATCTGCATAGGCAGTTATTCAGAAACTAGAGGCCCAATGCACGAAATTTGTGCAAGAGTAGGCCTTCCTTCCCTCGGCTGCCAGCAGCGGCTTCCCTCTAGCACCCGGGACCTGGGCTTCCCTCGCAGCCCCAGCTTTGTCTGGAAAGTCGTCTAGAAGGACATCTGGTCTAATTAGCATATTATGCTTTTATTATTATAGATTAAACCATGCGGGAAGGCTGGGGAAAGACGCAAAGGGCAAAACCTGGTAAACAACTGTCAGGCTCATTCTCTCTTCAGTTGTCTTTCCTAAATTCCTGTGTGTTTTTGGATGCTTGAACCACCAACGTGCTTTGGTGAAAGATTATCAGCTGAGAGTAGCCAAGTAAGGGGGAGTGAAGAGAACTATTTCCCCCAGGGCTGAATTGAAGCTAACACATGCAATGTATCTCCCTAACACATGTCCACATGCACATACACACATGCACGTGCACACGCATATACACACATGCACCAACAGCAACACACAAACTAAGGGCTTGATCATTTCAATCTGGCTCTTGATATTTCAAAATCTGGGGAAGGAAATCCTGATGAGTTGAATTCCAGTTGTTTATTAAGGCATTTATACAGGGAAATGTTTTGAAACTTGTGCTTTTATATTTGCACTAGTGGCCCGGTGCACGAAATTCATGCATGGATGGATGGGAGGGTTCCCTCAGCCCAGCCTGTATCCTCTCCAATCTGGGACCCCTTGGAGGATGTCCAACTGCAGTCAGACATCCCTCTCGCAATCTGGGACCCATGGCTCCTAACCGCTCACTTGCCTGCCTGCCTGCCTGATTGCCCCTTGGCTGCCAGCCTGATCACCCCTAACCTCTCTGCCTGCCTGCCTGATTTCCCCTAACTGCCTCTGCCTGCCTGCCTGATCGCCCACAACTACCCTCCCCTGCCAGCCATCTTCTGGTGGCCATCTTTGACCACATGGGGGCAGCCATCTTGTGCAAGGGTGTGAGGGTCAATTTGCATATTACCTCTTTATTATATAGGATAAGGTCTTCAAAATGACATCATTGGGCCCTAATCCAATATGACTGGTATCCTTATAAAAAGAAGTGATTAGGACACAGACATGTACAAAGGGAAGACCACATGAAGAAAAAGGGAAAGGATGGCCACCTACAAACCAAGGAGAAAGGCCTAAAAAACAAACAAACAAACAAACAAACAAACAAACATCTTGATCTCAAATTTTTAGCCTTCAGAATTATGAGAAAATGACTACTATCTATTGTTTAAACCATTCAGTCTGTGGTACATGCTTATGGAAGCCCTCGAAAACTAATATAGCATCTATTGGCTATTTGATAAATCTGGAAAAAATGCTTTATTCTTTTTTCTGGTTTTCAGTGTTTCTATACAGCTACTGCAAACATTACCCAAATATGACCATAAGCATCGTTAGCTTATCTAATATATAATGAATGTTTGATGTATCAACTTATCTTACAGTGATTTCCAATGTATTACTTAAATCAATATGCTATTTAAGTCATGTGAGAAAGTTTTAAGATTAAAGTTAATGTGATTCTATAAAATAAGAAAATAGGTTTTTGAAACAGCTAGATGAAATGTTCCACAATCAAATAACTGTATTTTCACAGTTCTTCTCTAATAAAGGTATAAGTAAAACACAATTTAAACAAAACTATCAATGATGTTTTTATTCCTATTTCTACTTTACTAAATTTTTCAATTTTGAGGCATAAAATATATTATATATAATAAGAACAATAAAGTAAAAGCCATAAGAAAAAAAAATAGATGTTACAACAAGGTATAATTTGATTAAATCTCTTTACCAACATTTAAACAAAAAGAATAGATTTTTAATATAGACTCTCTAAATGTTCCTGAATATTTTCTAGCTTTAAAAGGCTGATACTATAGATATTTTATAGTACCTAAAAATTGTTATGTAACCATCTTTAAAAAAATGTTGGGTTTTTGTTGTTGTTGTTGTTGTTGTTGTTGTTGTTTTTAAATCCTTACCTGAGGATATGTGTTTACTGAACTTTTTTTTAGGGAGAGAGGAACTGGGGAGGGAGCCCACAACCTTTTGGTGAAGTGGATGATACTCCAGCCCACTGAGCCACCCAGCCAGGGCAGCTTTGCTGGTTCTGTAAATACTATTTCTCAGATCCCAAGTCTAAATGGTTGGTCTTGAATATGCTCAAAAGAATACTAGGTGTTCCCTACTAGAAACAGGTTTTTATATTTAGATATAACAGGCTGTTTAAAGAGTCACCTCAACTTAAATAAGCTACATTTCCAAAAAGAAATCCTCTACTTAGATCAATCATTAAATCTCCCTTTTATTTATTTATTTTTGTTTCTTAATTTATTTGGCAGAAAATGTCCAAACACAAGTAGGTAAAATAATTTTCTTTGAGCAAATATCAAAGAACATGGCATGCTTTAGTAAGATACTACTTTTTCATACTATATGTAATTTTTGCATATCACCCTGGTATGGCTGAAATTACATCTGCTGCTTAAGAGGATAAATCATATGAAGGACAATATACTCAATATCTTAAATCTTTTGTCTGATATGTTTTTGTTCCTTTTTTAATTTATGTGTCCATTTGGCTTATTTTGTTTTTGCTCATTCTTCTTTCTTAATTTATCCCATAAACAGATAGTTACTGAGGGCCAACCCAGATAAGATGTAGTGCTTCTTTAGTTTCTGAGGCTTGCAAAATCTCCTCAATATTCTTTTATTATTGTCAGAGAAAATATTTTCTAAAGAGTCAGAGAATTGAATGATTTGTACTTTGGTTTATAAAGAGTTGTGCTTGTGAATAAAGATTTAAAACAGTCTGTCTCAGAGACATGGCCATAATTAAGTGTGACTATTTCTCATATAAAGCTAACACATGCTGCTCACTGGACATATTTCAAATATGGTCTAAAATAAAGCCATAAATTAGGTGTACTGGTTAATAGTGCGGATTTATTTCAATAGATGGAGTTACACATATGTTGATATATATGCGATTTGATATGTATGCTATTTTGTTGTATTGACAGCAAGCTTCAAAACTTCACATGTCAAATTTTCTGAAAGTGTTAACATCATAGATATTTTTACACTTAAAAATGTCGAATTTTTTGCAAAAAAAAAAGCATTTGCAGGAACTTTTAATTCATAACTTTATTTTGAAGAAAAATGCTGCTGAAAGTTATCGTATACTTTGGGAAGTTTTTATGGTGAACATGCTCCATTCCAGATATTTGTGAATGCTGGTTTAAATGCTTTAAAAGTGATGATTTCAATGTGAAAGACAAAGAACGTCCCAGTCAACCGAAAAAGTTTGAAGACCAACAATTACAAGCATTACTGGATGAATATGGGTGTCAAACTCAAAAACAACTTGCAGAAAGATTAAACGTTGCTCAGCAAACAATTTCTGATCATTTACAAGCAATGGGGAATATGTTAAAGAAAGGAAAATGGGTGTCACATTAACTGAACGAAAGACAAATGGAAAACCGAAAAGTCATCAGTAAAATGTTGCTTCAACGGCACGAAAGAAAGCCTTTTTTTTGGCATCAAATTGTAACTGGTGATGAAAAGTGGACTTATTTTGAGAATCCTAAAAATACAAAATCATGAGTTGATTCAGGTCAACCATCAACATCCACTGCAAGGCGAAATCGCTTTGGAAAGAAGACAATGCTCTGCATTCGGTGGGATCAGGAAGGTGTGGTGTATTATGAGCTTCTAAAACCAGGTGAAACCATTAATACTGATCACTATTGACAATAAATAATCAATGTGAACCACACTTCGATCGTTAAATGACCAGAATGGGCCAGAAGACACGGCAAAGTAATTTTGCTTCATGATGACGCACCATCACACACTTCAAAACCAGTTAAAGATACTAAAAGATCTTGCCTGGGAAGTATTAACCCACCCGCCATATTCACCAGACCTTGCTCCTTCAGATAACCACTTGTTCGGATTGATGGCACACACACTTTCTGAGCAGCATTTCAAAACGTATGAAGAAGTGGAAAACTGGGTCTCTGAATGGTTTGCCTCAAAACAAGAAAAGTTCTATTGGGAAGGTATACACAAATTACCTGAAAGATGGGGAAATGTGTAGCTAGTGATGGACATTTCTTTGAATAAAGCACTTTTGATGTTTCTCTTGAAATTATCGTCTTTTCTTTGATTACAAAATCCACCATTATTAACCGATACACCTAGTAGTTTTAAAGGGGGGAAACTAATGCTATTAATAATTTTGGGGGGATGAGGAAAACAAGCTAAAAGTCAGTGACTGAAATAAGTTATATAATGTTAAACAATGATCTACTTCAAACCAACCCACCTCAGAGTGGCAGTTTTCTTTCATTGATTTAATGTGATGTTTATTTCTTTTGCTTCTTAGGGTGGAGTGGAGCAATCAAAAAATTTTATTACCCTATGTTGCATCCACTGCAAAGATATAATGATCCAGAGATGTGCAAACGAATGGGCTCTTAAATGTGAATTTTGTTTTCTTCCTGAGTTAAAAAAGAAATAAAAACTGAAGCTGTCAGCCTATACTAGTACATCTATACATTTTATGCACATTTTACAGTGTTATGATTAAAATCTGTCAAGAAGACAGAGCAAAAACATTTATCTATCCTATCATTCTGATCTCATTTTTTATTTGAAAAAAAGATGAAATACAGATTAAAAATTGTTCCCCCTCAGTAAAATATTAATTATGGAAATTAATATAACTTATGTTCACTGTGTCAGAATAATTTTAGTGGGCAAGTATGCCATCAATCTGAGTATAAGTCATTTTTTTCTACTGAACTGAGTGAGAAACTGAACCTGACATATTCATCATGAGTCTATTGTGCTTAATATGTGGTTCATAGACTACTGTTTTCATGGTATTACACAACCTCAGACAGGATGGGGTCCACTCCCATTATAGTTTCATAGATATTGACATGGACTTAGAAAAGCTGAATGTTAAGTATTTAAAAAAAAATAAGCATTCTTTGCAAAATGTAGTTTCATGGTTAAATTAGTCATAATTTTGTTCCAAAACAATATCCTACTTCTACCAAGTTCATGTTAGAGTTATCTATTTATTCAGTTACCAAATTTTAAATTTGCTAATATATTATTGCAATGAATTACACAATATTCTCTTTCTGTATCTGCAAAACTCCCATTGTGAGCAAAATCATTTTATATGTACAACAATGTGAAATCATTTAAGTAGATTTTGGAAGATAGTAAAAGCTCTATGTGTGCTACTTCCTCTCCTGGCATCAATTATTTACTCATATAATAACCAGATGTTGGAAATAACACCGTGCGGTTCTGGCTGATTTCTAGGCTGTGACCACTGTTGGGAAGGCTCTCCACTGCCCCTTCCTTCCTCTACTGTGTCTCCCCAATCGGCTGTGAGTAAACATGCTGCTCACCTGACACTTCTCCAAACCTCTCTCTAAACCTGCACACACCATATATCTGTCTCTTTTTGCCTATGATTTCCATTCTATGAATGAATTCATATAAATACATTTATTTTCATAAGAATTCTTGCTCTATGGCCTTCTACATTCAAATAAAATATATTGTTATATTACTTCTTGATATCTTCTTAAAGAAATTAAAATGTTGGATGGACACTAACACCCCCTCCCATCTTACAAATAACTAGAAACTTTCAGAATATTTCTTCAAAATCTGTTATTTTGACAAATGGTATTTCCCACTTTATTTCAAGTAGGCATCTAAATATCAATATTAAATAGTATATGTTGTTGAACCTAGTTATTCATAGATAAAATTAACAGGCAGATTTTTGGTAAATAGATGTAAATAGATGGCCAAAAGTTACTTAATTTTCTGTGACTGAAAACTGAATTTGACTTTGAAACTTTTATTTATCTGTGTGTGTGTGTGTGTGTGTGTGTGTGTGTGTGTACTAATATATTATGCCATTTAACTTAAATAGCCTATTGACCTAATAGGTAAAATATTTTATGACTAAAAAATAACAACAACACACCAGATGGTTCATATGTTGATATTTTAGTACTTACATGGTAAATTCCAATTCAGAATTTGAATTTTAGTTGGTCTTCAAAATTGTCTATAATTATTTTATAGTCATTCTATAATGCAGGCTTGAAAACAATAGCCATTTAAAAGTGGACAAAACATCTGCTTCCTGTTAATTTAAAATGCCCCCTATGTCATCTGAGTTATATGGAACACTGGATATGCTTCAGTTGGTAATGAACAGCTTCAAGAAAATTTCCCAGTGGTTACCTTGACCTTTCTAAATGTAATATTCTTGGGATTAACATTTTCCTAGGTCCAAAACCTGCCTACAAAATAAAATATATCTGCTGCACAACACAGATTGAAGTGCAATGTGCATTTTTATACATACAAATTTTACTTGGGATTTCAGATGTGACAAAAGAGTAGTATTAATGCTTGGGATGGGTTAAGTGATATTAAGAAGAGCTTGGTATGGAAAGTAGAAAGAAAGGGGTTTCTAAGTGGAAGGTGGAATCAAATTCAATGGCAGCTACTTAATTTACTAAGAAGATTTCTATTTTTATATAAAAATGTACATAAGCTTCTTCCTCTCACTTTAAAATAAAATCAAAATACTCACCAACATGTGGTCAAATATAACCTCTATGATGGTGTAATAAGAATGAGGCTGACCTGTCTTCTATGCTAAAAGAAATACACCAGTCTTTGATTGAATTGATAAGCACAGTATTCCAGGAAACACAGCAGCTGAGTTGTAACACCCCTGAAACTTTCCTTTCATCTCTAAAATAAACCAGGCACGGAATTTCACAACATGTCTAACACATCTTCCGGGAAGCAACTCCTCAGTCTTCTGGGTAGCTTTTTACATTTTTTTTTCATCATTTCTGTTCATCGAATCAGTCCTTGTGATTGGTTATACCGCTAAGAGAGAGGAACAGAATCCTTTGCTTTTTATGAAAAATTCCCTCAATCCAACATTTATTTGACTCATTAAATCAGTTGAAACAAAACAAACTCAACAAACTAAGCAGTTAAACTCAAATCTTATTGTATTTGTTCTGAGAACACAGATATTTCCTTACTTTTCCTGGCAACTAATATATCCTATATAATCCTATATAATAAAAGGCTAATATGCAAATTGTCCCCTTGACTGGGAGTTCGACCAGCAGGTCAACCAGGAGTTCGACCATGGGTGGGGCCAGCCAGCCAACGGCCCATGGCCCCTCCCCCTGTCCAGACCCCACCTGTGCATGAATTTGTGCACCGGGCTTTTAGTATCTATATATTTACTTACTAAGGGCAGCTTGTCTAAAACTGGTTCTGCCATTTTTCTTCCCTATTAGTAGTCTTTCTTTCTTGTTCACCTCTTTGGTTTAAAAAAATTGAGTCTACCAGTAGCTCTCTACCATTAGTCTTGATATAGAAAAAATTGTAATATTATGAACTTAAATGTCTATGTATAAAAATATTTAACATTTCTACTGTGTTATGTTATTTTAGAAACACTCAACTGAGAATTTTTCTATCTATTCAAGAAAAGTTTTCTAAAGACTTTTTAAAAGAAGTAAAATGCAAAAAAATTACCTGTTGTTTGCTTTGTAATGGCAATTGATGAAACTAATAAACTCAAGTCTAAAATCTTTGGGTTAAAAGTCATTGTTTAAAGTTATTGCTATCTTTACTTTCTGAAATCAGTGAATAAAAACAATGAGAGAAAAATAATTTTTTATTTTTAATGAAACTATAGAAGAATCACTGACAAATGTAATGAAATATGGGCCAAACTGAGGGAAGATATTAAGAATTTAAATAATTTCAGATCTCAAACAGGACACAGAATACTCCCAAATTAGGTGGCATGCCCTAAGGGTGGAGGGCAAACCAGTGATACCTTCTTTGAAAAAAAAAAGGCCAATTAGCACAGCAAGGCTGCAAGGATGTGCCATTGCCAATGTGACATCACAGGGTGACAAGGGAAGTGGAGTAGAATGAAGAACATCATGCATACATTATCTTTGCCTGAGGCTCTTGTCATTGGGCCAGGGTGGAGGAGTACATTAGTGAAAATCATTTCTAAAACTTCTCATCTCTGGCAACCGAAGAGAAGTAAAAAACCAGCATAGGCATGTGAAACACTGGGTTCTGGTATGAGTAAAAAATAACGTTTGCTACCGCTGAGCAGAAATATACCTAAGGATAGAGTGTTGGTGTGTTTGTGTAACTGACCCAAATTATATATGCATGTTTTTCCAGCTAAATATCCTGGCTCAAACTCAAGTACTATTGCTAAGCAGAGAGCTGGCCCAGAAATACTGTCTCTCATTCCAAGATTAGCAATAATTAAAAATGATATGGTGCGTGACATGTGCAAAGAAATTACAAGAAAATATGAGTATAAGGAATACAGTTAACATACAAACAAATTTAAAAATACCACAAAGAATAACAAACCAAGTAAATTACTGAGAAACATTTTCTCTTTAAAATCAATTACAGGCACAGGACCTATCTAATGAAAAGAAGTTCATATAATAGTAAATTAAAGTTCAAAGAAGGTATAATGAGACAACAGAAAGATGAAGCTGGCATAGCTCAGAAATGAAAGAAAAAGTAAAATTATTTAGAAAATTAAAAAAAGTCACAGTATAAAAGAGAATAGATACTACAGAAAAAGTCAGTTACTTAGAGAACAGATTTGATAATGCTCAAACAACATAAAAATAAAGACTAAATATTGAAATTTATATATGAGAATATATTGCATAGAAAATATCTGGAAAGTAACAAAATAAATTTAATAATGATACTTGTGAGGAGGCTAAATAATTTTGGGGTTTGAGGACAAGATGGATAATTACTTTTAGTTATATATTACTAGAGGCCTGATGCACGAAATTCGTGTAAGGGGCTCGACCCTCACAGCCATGGCGGCTTGCCTTGGCCCTTGCAGCCGTAGCAGCTTGCCTCGGCCCTCGTAGCCCCGGCTTCGTCCAGAAGGTTGTCTGGAAGGATGTCCAAAAGGTCATTCAGCTGTCTGGTCTAATTAGCATATTATGCTTTTATTATTATAGATAATTTCTCTTACTTTTACAATTACATTTTTTACAATATAAATTAGCATACTCCTCTACATTATACTACAGGGTGGGGCAAAAGTAAGTTTACAGTTGTTTGGAATATACAAAAATAAATAATAATTCAAGAATAAACTCTGTTTCACATACAACTATAAACCTACATTTGCCCCCACCCTGCATATTCAACTACTCTACAGACACTTTAAATTATCCTACAGACATTTTTGGCAAATTACCTTTGTACTTTATTGATAGATCTTTTGTTTTATATAGAATATTTCATTGCATCTACATTGCAAAATAATTAATTATATTTAAAATTATGTGATTAGCAATCAATGTAGATAGAAAAAGTATGAGGTTAGAAGAAAGATCATAGAACATAGACAAAAGTTAAAATAAAATAAAAACATTTTGATTGATCAACTATCAGGATGAGTTGAAAAATATCTTTCTATTCCTCAAAAATGGTGGGTCAGCTAAAAATTTTCCATGAGACTTTTTTTTGTAATAAGCTACATTTCTGGGCCTGGGTACAGCTTACTCCAGTAATTTGTATCACAGTCCCAGTTTTTTTCACAAAAGGTCTTTCTTACCCTCCACTCCACTGATTTCATTATACCTTCCTTTATTAGTCCCATTGGTACAAGACCATGCTTACATGATATAAACAAATCAACTGAAATGAGAACATCACTTTATTTAATAAAAATGTATAAAATTTGTGTTTAAAAACAACAGTATGTTTGATTCATGTATTCTGTCTTTCAAAAGCACTGCCTTTAGCCACTGCCGTCATTGGCCCCCAATACAAGATAGCCATTGAGAAGTGATTTTTAAGATCGTTACATAACCTATAACCTTAATATAAATTTTTTAACATAGTCACAAGCAAGTTCTTTTTTAATATACATATTTTTTATTGTTGATAGTATTACTGATGTCTCCCATTTCCCCCCACAAGCAAGTTCTTAAAGATTGTGATATTGACATGTGTATGCATTGTAAGAAACTAAGCATATTAGAAAATGTGAATGTTAATATAATAAAAAAGTAAAATAACTAATCATGCAAACTGACTTGAAAAAATACACCAAGAACAAAAACAACTGCATTATTGTATTGCTTTAAGTCAGATATATCTTATCTCTTCCACAAGAATGTAGTGCAGTGGTAAACTTAACCTTAGAAATAAAAAATGTGGAAATAATCGACTTTGTGCTTGTAAAACATAATAATTAAAGGCATAAATTTAATAAATCTAAGATAAAGGATGAGGAACAATAAATCATCGAGTGGGACAATGACACAAATGAAGCAAACCGAATTTATATTATTTTAGCAAAAAGGCAATTTTCCCATTTAATCATTGTAATTAATTCTTCTAAAATTAGGCTTAATAACAGAATATTCACAGATGATTGATGTGGTTGACTTATGACTGCAAAAAAGAAAGTGCTGTTTTATTTTTAAAATTGTTGAAAAGAGAGGAAGAGAGAAGACATAAACTTTCACTTCAGCTTTTGTTCTAAAATAATAATTATATCAATTTCCAGGGTTTAGAAAACATTTTCTAATTTTAAAAAGTCAAATTCTCTTATATGACATAATAGAGAAAATTAACTTAAAATGGCAAAAAAGAGAATAAATTCAAAAACCAAGAATAAAAAACAAACAAAATAATAAAACCAGAAATAAAATACTTTACAAACTTTGACTAGGAACATACAGCATATTGTTAAGAGTGACATTAGCCTATTCAGATTGGCTACCACTTCTTGAGCCACTTTATTTCCTTACATAATTTCAGAACTTTATTTTGCCTATAAAATAACTCCTTTCATTCTTTTTTTAAAAATCTGTACTATTTTTTAGCTAAAAAAGGTAAATCTATTTATAAATATACCCTTAGACACTATAAACATCTATGAGTTTATATTTCTGAAGATTGGCTTCCACATTGATAAACTCTTTTCATTTAACTGTGTGCTTTGAACCCTTGGATTAAGCTCTCTCAGCAGGATACTTTCTCAATGCTGTAGGTACACTGGATTCTGCAATTCCTTTGCAATATAACTCCTTTCTCCAAATAGGCCCTGTCCTTTCCCTGGCTAGGTTACACTGTGAGCTGCTGTTGATATGATGATCAGAATGGGAGGTAGGGTAAATCTTTAAAATATATATATATATATATATATATATATATATATATATATATATATATATTGATTTCAGAGAGGAAGGGAGATAGAGAGAGAGATAGAAACATCAGTGATGAGAGAGAATCATCGATAGGCTGCCTCCTGCACACCGCATGCTGGGGATCCAGCCTGCAACCCCAGTATGTGCCCTGAATGGGGTACATAGGCTGAATCTCAACCACTGAGCCATGCCAGCCAGGAGGGGTTAATCTTAAATGTGATTTTGAAAGGCAGTAGCCTCTGTATTGTTTTCAAGCAAGAAGGCAGAGCTACCCTTTTACTGGGAGGAGAGGGCCACTTCCCAAACCCAGAAAATTAAGATAATCTGGGGATTCAAACAATTTTCAAAAAGATATATGCATCCCTATGTTAATTGCAGCAGTTTTTACATTAGCCAAGATATGGAAGCCACCTAAGATGATCAAAAGACAATTGGATAAAGAAAAAATGGTATATATATATATACACATATATATACATACATACACACACACACACACACACACACACACAATGGAATATTGCTCTGCTATAAAAAAAGAATGAAATCTTACCATTGGAGACAGCATGGATGGACAGGATGTTAAGTGAAATAAGTCAGTCAGATAAAGATCAATATGATTTTATTTCACTTATAGGTGGACTCTAACAATATAAAGGAACAAACAAGACAGAAACAGATTCATAGTACAGAAAACAAAGTGATGGTTGCCAGACTGGATAGAGGTTGGGGTTTGAGTGAAGAAGATGAAGGGCATAAGCAGTCCAATTGATAGTACAAAATAGTCACAGGGATGTTAAGTACAGCATAGAGAATATAGTCAATAATATTGCATGTTGCTAAGTGGGTACTGAACGTATCTGAGAGATCACTTCATAAATTATATAAATGCCTAACCATTGTATTATACACTTGAAACTAATATAAAGTGCTATTAAATGCCAACTGTAATGGAAAAAAATTTAATTAAAATATTTTAATGTAGAGATAGATACCAATAATCTTATTGCAAGTCACAGTGTACCACTCCTTCTCCAAAAGGTCTTGATCTTGGCTGCTGGAAGCCAATTCCACCATGTCATAATTGCAAGAGTTTCATCAAAAGGTTGATGGAACTTGGGGACTCAAAAACGGCTGAGTCACATATGTTATTGCCTTTTGGGAATGGCTAAAGGCATTTCCCCAAACCTGAAAAGGATACATAAATTGATTGTTTACTGCCAGACAGCTAAGGGCATCTTAATCTACATGTTATTGCCTCCTCCTGGCCAACCACCTGAACATCCAGAGGTAATTCTTCCAATCTGACAATGGATTCTGTACCTAACCCTACCCTTTGATGTGTATATTTCTACCTTGCCTTAGGACAAATTGTGTTAATAAAAAGCAAGGGGTCCTGAGACAAGGAGAACTTAGCTCCTTTAGCTAAGTCTTCTCTGACTCCCTATAATGCCTTCCAAAATTATGTTTTGTCTCTGGACTCTTATTTAATTTATACACAGCCTCTTCTCCAGATTGCTGAACCCTTCTTGATGCCAGATCAAGAACACTGGCACTTGGCATAATGGACTTTCCAGGCTTGAGGATTCTCTGGACTCTACAACCCTTGTAATTAAGTTCTGGGCATGATCCTCCACCTGACCCTCTAGCTTAAGGGGATGAAAGTCTCTTTATATCCTACCAACTAGACCTCTGGTTTCACAGTTGGCCTGAAACAGGTGATTAATCAGCTCTAGCCTCACACTGTCTTTCTCCAAGGTCTCTATTATCCAACATAGACACCCAATTCTCTAATTCTTATCTACTACTTTTCCAGAATTTCTCAAGTGGATTCGGATTGTACTTACCTTTACATTTCCTCAATCCTGTATCACAACTCTTCCACTACTAATGAATGTTTTAACAATTACTTCCCTACAGCATGCGCAGTACTTCATTCCCTTCCAGTGATGAATCCTTGATGCCAACCAGCCAGTGGGAAACTCAGTTTCAAAATCCATTTTAGAGTCTGTGCTTCTGACCACTCACCCCTGGCATTAGCAGTCATATGTGGGATTTCCCAGGAAAGAGATGTTAAGATGGAAATTGGTTTCCCTGTGATTCACTGGAGAATACTTTCTGGGATCAATACTTAAAAGTGAGTGAGAGAAACAGGATTACACAGAGGGTGACTGGAACTGGAGTGGAATTGCACCAGAGGCCCCAGTCACTGCCACAGTAACTCTCAATTGGCAAAGATGCCCTACATTGAGGCTAATGGGTGAACTTTGTAGCCCTTCATACCCACTGACTTGCCAGCAGAAAGGGCCGAAAATTTCACAAGGTGGCAGTGGTTGGCAAACTCATTAGTCAACAGAGCCAAATATCAACAGTTCAACGATTGAAATTTCTTTTGAGAGCCAAATTTTTTAAACTTAAACTTCTTCTAATGCCACTTCTTCAAAATAGACTCGCCCAGGCCGTGGTATTTTGTGGAAGAGCCACACTCAAGGGGCCAAAGAGCCGCATGTGGCTCGTGAGCCACGGTTTGCCGACCACGGGCCTAGGGCATTTGCTGGGGAGGGAATTAATCTGTGAGATGCCAGCAGCAAACATGCTCTGAATCTAGGAGGAATAGTTGCCTTGAAAGGGGAATCTGCAGCATATACTACATCTACTAATACTCAAACATCATTTTTTAATATAGTATTCTTTATCAACAATGTATTGCTCATACAGTTGTGTGGATACTACTGCTCTTCATTTATAAATCATCATTTGCATATATATCTGAACTGTGAAATTTTAAACCTTTTGAGGATAGGGATCATATATCTAGCCAATACTTTACACACATGAGGACTGATTAACAGCACCCTGAAGAACTGCAGCAGAATTCCAAGTAAGCTAGATAATTTTGCAATTTTGACAACTTATTAATATTCATATGGTACTTATGCAATAAATAAAGATAAGGAAATATACTGTACTAAAATTATAAAGAACATAATGAAAAGACAGACAATCGTTCTTAATTTCCACTGATTTAAACATATTAAAAGTAGGGGGAAAGTGACTAAAGACAGAAATGAGGAAGAAATGCCTATTAACAACAACAACGAAAAACAACTGAAAAAATTTGAAATATTTCATCTAGCTTCTAATTTTAAAATACAGATTCAGGTTCAGAAATGAATATGTAATTGTTGTTTTTAATGTTTAATTTCTCTATTTTGTTATTTTCACTTGTGTGGCAATCTAGATTTTTTTAAATAAAGACAATTAGAACCAAATCTTATTTAGGAGGGCAATTCATCTCACCAGTTTGCTAGAGTGATTAAATTTGTAAAGTACAAATTCACTAACACACTCGTTACTATTTGAAATCTCAAAGAAATGCCTTGGGGTATATAAAATTATGATAATGTGTTACCATTTGAGATATCTGAATATCTGACTGTGCTGTTTCAAGCCAATATATTTTAATATTATTTTTAGATATTTTTGCATATAAATTTTATGTGTCAATATCTCATGTTTATTAAAACTACAATATGGAAAATGATTAAACCAATAAAAGTGTTCCTTTTATTTTAAAGCAATCTCCATGTACTTATCAATCAGATCTACCAAGAAAAGCATACGTTAACATATAATAGTTAAAATTTCATTGATAATGACAGATAAAATTATATCCACTTCTAGTAGTTTTTTGTTTTTTTTTTTAAAGAAATTATGTCTCTAAAGCACATTATTCTGGCTGGGGTTCTTCCCTTAGGGCAACATTGATTTAAATGATTCATCTTTTTTTCCAGTTATATGGGAGAGATAATCAAAATCTAAATTGACAGGTTTTTATACAATATTACTTCTATCTTGTGCTGATCCAATTTTATTTTTTTAAATTTAAATTCTTTATTGTTTAAAGTATTATATAAGTCTCCTTTTTCCCCCATTGGCCTCTCCCCAGCTGTCCCCACTCCCCAACACATGCCTTAATTTTCTTTCAGCTAATTAAAACATCTGAAGTGGCCTTAATAAAACTCATTCAGGATCATTTGTAGGAAAAAGTATGAAGTTTGTCCAAGGAGAAAACCCATCTCCCAACTTATTATTTTGCTTCCTTCACTTTCATTATATCCATTAGAAAGCATCTAGCTATTACACTCATTCAATATCCTATATAATAAAAGCCTAATAAGCTAAGTGTCCGGTCATCTGGTCATCTGTTCAACCAATCAAAGAATAATATGCTAATGATATGCAAAGAATAATATGCTAATGATATGCAAAGAATAATATGCTAATGATATGCAAAGAATAATATGCTAATGATATGCTAATGTCGTGCACTGACCACCAGGGGGCAGACGCTCTGACTGATAGATTAGCTTGCTGCTGGGGTCCAGCTGATCTGGACTGAGCGAGATGGGCCGGACATGCCCTGGAGCCCTCCTGCGATCCCTCCCTGGCTGGCCAACCTCCCACATCCCTCACTGGCCTCGATGGTGCATTGGCGGGGTCTCTTGGCCTGGCTTGTGCCCTCTTGCAATCCGGGACCCCTCAGGGGATGTTGGAGAGCTGGTTTTGGCCCCATTCTGCAGGCCAGGCCAAGGTACCCCACTAGTGCATGAATTCATGCACTGGGCCTCTAGTCTGTTAATGAGGCTGGCTTCAAGCTAATATCTTGTGTGATGTTTCAGGCCATACCATAGTCAATTACCATATAAGGCTCTGCAGGCAGGTCTCCTGGAGGGAAGCTCCCCTCTCATACTACATTTACTGCATAGCCAGTGCATTGAAGTTTTTTTTTGGAGAGTGTTGCACTCAAGGACTCAGGTCAGCCATACTCATGTGTATGTAGTCCTAGTCCATGAGATTCCATTTGGAGGTCCTCTTATCAGGGGTACAGGTAAGGTAATTCCCAGGTGCCTCTACCACAGACTTCTTTATCCTAAGCCTTTCCCATGTTGACTCAGGCACTCCTATCCCTTTCCCCTCTCCTTTCCCATAGCCCACAGGTCAATAGAGAGGCAGAAGCCTTTTTTGCAAGGGCTCCTGTGCTGCATCCACCTGACCTTCAGCTGGTACCATTCCATGGGGAAATAATGTAATACTGGGGAGTTGGCACCACTTTTTACCTCTTTCATGTACTGTTATAATAAGTGATAAAGGCTTCATTGTTACTTTTAGCTTGGTCCCAATTTTCCACCTGGACACCTGATTGCCTAGCAGGTAAGTATTTAGCAAATGTTAGACATTACTTCAGTAATCACACAACTTGCTTTCTCTTTGCCAAAGATCCTTTATCTCAGAGATGTGTTCATTGTTAAACGTACTATTCTTTTCAGCCATATCCAGATTATACTATAGTACTTTAAAAGACAGAAATAATTTTAGGCTTAACCTTTTGCACTCGGATGTCGAGTGTGACGGTTATTGAATGTATCAATAATTTGAAATATAAAAAAATCCAAATAAATAAGTTTGTATGAAAAGAAACTCCAGTTTTTTATTCTACTGCCGCGCTTTGTAAAATCTGGGGTATTTAAAAAATTAAATCCCGAGTAGAATAAAGGAATCGAGAAAAAAGCAAGCAAGTGCAAAAGGTCAAAGGATAATCATAAAGGGTGGAATTTAAGGCATTGTGATAACTGGTTGTAAGGTTTCAGAGCATATATTTTGAAAACCTAGCTCTTTTATTTTATTGTGGCAAGAACACAACATGAGATATACTCTCTTAAAATTGTGTGTGCACAATACAGTACTGTTAACTATAGTCACAATATTTTACGATAGATCTTTAGAACTTATTCATCTTGTGTAACCGAAACATTATACCCACTGAACAGCAACTTCCCATTTCTCCATGCCTCTACTCCTTGCCAACCACCATTCTACTCTCTGTTTTTATGACTTTGTCTATTTTAAATACCTCATATACAATTGGACCCATGCAGTATGTATTCTTCTGTGACTAGCTTATTTCACTTAATATATTGTCCTCCAGGTTCATCTATGTTGTTGCATATGGCAGGATTTCCTTTTCCTAAGGCTAAAGAATACTCCAGTATACATGTATACCATACTTTCTTTACCTGTTCATCTGTTAATGAATATTTAGGTTGTTTCCATACTAAGACTATTGTGAATAATGCTGTAATGAACATAGGAGGGCAGATATCCCTTTGAGATCCTGACTTAAATTCTTTCAGATAAATTGGCCAGGACTTTGTATTTGCTTTTCCTCTGCCAGGAATGCTCTTTTCCCAAAAATCTACTACCTGCTCCTTTACTTTTTCTCAAATGTTGACTCCTGGCCACCCTATCCAAAATTAAAACTGCCCCCTTAACCCACTCCCTCCATGTTCCCTGTTGAATGTCTAATACCTAAAACGATGTCCAAAACATGAAGGTGTTCAATAAATACTTATTGAATAAATGCAGTGAGAAAATATGTCTATGATCTCCCAGCAAGGAAGAGTTATCAGGAAGTAACACGAACACAATGTTTATTAACTGTAGTTATATACATACTAGATGCCCAGTGCATGAAATTCATGCATGGGGCGGGGGGTGGTTCTCCTCAGCCCAGCCTGCACCCTCTCCAATCCGGGACCCCTCGGGGGATGTCCGACTGCCGGTTTAGGCCTGATCCCGGGGATCAGGCCTAAACCGGCAGTCGACATCCCTCTCAGAATCCTGGACCACAGGCTCCTAATTGCTCACCTGCCTGCCTGCCTGGTCGCCCCTAACTGCCCCCCCACTGCCAGCCAGATTGCCCCTCACTGCCTCTGCGTGCCAGCCTGATTGCCCCTAACTGCCCCCCTTGCTGGCCAGATCGCCACTAACTGCCCCCCACTGCCGGCAGGTCACCTCTTACTGCCCCCCTGCCAGCCTGGTCACCCCTAACTGCCCCCCCCCCCGCTGCTGGCCTGGTTGCCCCTCACAGCCCCCCCGCCGGCCTGGTCACCCCACACAGCCTGCTTGTTCAGTTGTTTGGTTGTCCCTCACTAACCCCCCTGCCTGCCCGGTTGACCCATGCAGCCTGCTTGTTCAGTGGTTTGGTCGTCCCTCACTAACCCCCCTGCCAGCCTGGTCATAGGCAGCCATCTTGTGAGGGCATGAGGGTTAATTTGCATATTACCTCTTTATTATATAAGACACAGTTAACTGCAAAATCAATTCTGACTGACTCAGGAACCCCAATTATTTGCCAAAAATGTCATGTCACACAAAGGAAACAGACTATGTAAAAATGATAAATTAGTATATTCACTTTATAGAATGTTGAATGAAGATGGTTTCAAGCAATCTTATTAGTGTTATTAAAACACCAGTCTGTCTGCATAGTTTTTAATTTTATCATAATTAACTTGATGTCAAATAGTGTTTCTGCTAATAACCACCCATCACCATTTTCCTTGTATGGTCCATTGCTCATATCCTCAGTTCCACACTGTCTGAGAACCCCCGGGAATGTTGGTCCATAGGTTAGAATCAAACTCTCCCCTAGGACAGTAGTGAAATAAGATCATGGCTGTGGGTGAGCAACAGGTGGCATAAAACTATGAGTATGAGCAAGCGAAATTGGAATCCTGAACCTGAGTATATACCTATAGTTGCTCAAAGTTCAACGAGGTGGAGACAGCTTAAGAGGGAGGATGTTGAGATACTACTTATTGATATACAGTGACTTCTAAAGAATATAATAAACCTAGTATTGGCATGGCTGCAAGACAGCCACAAGATTGTATTGTATACCTATTATGATAATGGTAAATAAGAATAAGTTTGTCAAGGCAAGCTCTCTGTATCATCATGTAAACCACATAATCCAAGGATGTGGTTAATATAATAGGATTCTAATACAAATTCAGGGTTGCAAACGGTATTTTGATTTTTTAAATAATTATATACACTCATTTACCCTATTTTGTTTCCAACTATGCTAATTTGCATTTTCATATAGCAGCAATTTTCAACCAGTGTGCCACAAGAATTTTTAAAACATGCAATACCTGACTCTTTATTCAGGGGCACTGACCTCTTTTCCCTTAGATTGTCAAAATAATAATAATAATAACAGCCAATACAACATTAACCGTCTGGTATGAATGAATCAAAATTCTATCTATTTTTTCTGTCAGTTTGGCAAAAAATATATTTTTTTGGTGTGCCACAGAATTTTAGTAACTAGTTTATGTGTGCCATGAGATGAGAAAGGTTGAAAATTGCTGTCATAGCGCATTAAAAATGTGCTGTCGTTTATTTTAAAGGAGTATTTGAATGGTGGTAAGGTCTCATTTTAAAAAACACACAGTACTTGTGTTGCTTTAAGAGAAAACTTAATAAAGAAAGGAAATAAAATGATTAAATGAATAACTGTTAACAATATTACTGAGAGAAAGGGCCCCACAGCAATAAATGGATTTAGATTTGGAAATAGGGTAATGCTAAATCATGAATGCATTCTACAACACTGAAAAGTACTATTTAAGATCTCAAAGCAGTAAAAAGAGCAGATATAAAAGCTCAATTGTATTTTGTGTGGTAAACTTAGAAATCACATATTATGTCAACAGGAAAATATTTTCATTTCCAAAATAATGTGAATTTATGACAGGATATTCCATCACATATGAGCTGAATCAGATAAACCTGAAGTAGAAAGTTATTCTAGGCTGTACCCTACTGAAAGACAGGATCTGTTTTATGCTTAAACTAAACAGAATGCTTGGAGCCAACGTGGCTTTGGTTATGAGTAGGTGTTCATATAATATATCATGCAAACTAGGATACCTTTGTAGGTGAAAGGGGCACTTTGCCAAGGCAAGAGCAGTAAACCAGGGGGATTATCCCAGGTAACCAGGAAGTTAAAGCCATCTTATTTAAGAATTTGACATAATGTCATTGGAAGGACCTAAATATAATCCTCACTTATATTTACATTTATTCAATTTTTTAAATAGTAACTATTTATTTATGGCATGTAAGGTCAAGAATCCTGAATAGGATAATGCATTAATAATTTAATATAATTATATAGCAATTTTTAGGTTTTTGTACTCTAAAGGTAGAAGAGACCAGGGTTGCATCAAACATTGACTACTTTGAATAAAAGGAAAAGAGGTATACATAATTGTATTATATTCGACCAGTTTTTATTAATTGCTACAGTCACAGATAAAAAAAAAAGACAAGTTTCTTCCACCAGAATGACTAAAATGAAAAACAAAGGCAGTGATAATATGTGGAGAAACCAAACATCACATTGGCATTGTCTATTAAAACTAAATATATATCTTTGAATCATCAATTTCTTTTTTAAAAAATATATTTTATTGATTTTTTACAGAGAGGAAGGGAGAGGGATAGAAAGCTAGAAATATCGATGAGAGAGAAGCATCGATCAGCTGCCTCCTGCACACTCCCTACTGGGGATGTGCTCGCAACCAAGGTACATGCCCTTGACCGGAATCGAACCTGGGACCTTTCAGTCCGCAGGCTGACGCTCTATCCACTGAGCCAAACCGGTTTTGGCTGAATCATCAATTTCTAATCTAACAGAAATGTGTACATATATTCACCATATGGCATATAATTGTTTATAGCAACATCATTTGTAAGAATCCCAAACTAAAACTGTTAAATTACCTATCAATAGAAGATTAGAGAATACATTTTGATATGTTCACACAATGAAATACTACACATAAATGAAAATGAAAAAGCTGCAACAACTCTCAACAATATGGATCAATCTCACAAACATAAACTTTAGCAAAAGAATTCAGACATAAAAGAGGACATATACTATTCTATTGATGTAAACTTGAAAAACAGGCCAACCAAGTCTATGGCATTAAATGTCAGGATCGCTTACTAGCCTTGGGGTGTTAACATTGACTGACAGGAGTCACAAGGGAAAGTGCTCCTGTGTCAAGATTATGTTTATTTCTTTTTTTTTTTTATGTGTGTGATCAGTTTGTGAAATATTAAATTGCAACATACTATTTGTGCAATTTCCTTACATAAATAATACTTTTATAAATATGTTTAGAAGAGACAAGCTTCAGTTGAGAACCAGTGGAAATAATAATAAATTTTGAATTAACAAGATCTGAACTAATGATGTTTTAAAGCATATAGAAGCATGATTTCTCTTTTGGTCTTTGGGAAAAGAAGTAGTATGCAAAAGAAAAAATAGTCCAAGGTTTTATAAAATAGTTTCACAGGATCACTTCTAATTTTAAATCTCCTTTAAAAAGAGAGTCTGGCCCTAACTGGTATGGCTCACTTGGTTGAGTGTCATCCAGTGCACAAAAAGTTCACTAGTTTGATTCCCAAGCAGGGCTCATGGCTGGAGAGCGCAGCGGTGGTGACAGAAGCCTCTCCCGCCTCCGCGGCAGTGCTAAGGATGTCCAACTGATGGCTTAGGCCTGCTCCCCAGGGGGAGAGAGCCTAAACAATCAGTCGGATATTCCCCGAGGGTTCCCGGACTTCAAGAGGACGCAGGCTGGGTGGAGAGACCCCCCCCCCACCATGTGCACGAATTTCATGCACCGGGCCTCTAGTATAGATCTCTATATATATAGATCTATACTAGAGGCCCGGTGCATATAGAGATCTATACTAGAGGCCCGGTGCATGAAATTCATGCACAGGGCTGGGGGTCCCTCTGCCATCAATTGGGGCCGATAGGTTTCACTGCTCTCTAATTCTACCCCTAAGTAACAGTAGGTACTCTCTTCAGTGAAACCTATCAACTTCCTTCATAGTGCCCATTATTTTTTATTTTCCAGAGGAAGGTCTTAGTATGGATGTACAAGTGATCTCAGTCAGGGAAGTCAAGCCACAAAGGAAACCTCTGAATATTGCATTTCCAATTTCACATCTGGGGGAATAGTGTAGTCTATGATGAATACAGGTGTATGTGTATAGTATAAGTGTGTGTGTATTTGTATTGGGTTTTGAGTGGAGAAAAGAGCAAGTCCACTCTCAGGATGTCAACCACAACCTCCAGTCCCTCCTTCACAAACAGTAAGAAAACTGAGATTCAAGTGCATTCTAAGATCCTTGCTAGAGTTTGCTGTGACTACTCAGAGGACACAATGAAAGAGAAAACAGACTCTCACTGGATGGAACTTCTCAAATAGTCCCACATGGTATGCCTGCTCTTTCTTCCCTTCATGCATTCAGAACAATATCACGTACTGATGGACATTTCTTTAGACAAGTAAACTTGTTCTCACTCATGATTTCTATGAAGTCTAAAACAAGTGGGAAGAAAACATTGAGAGAGTATTGATATTTCTTTCCCTCTTTTTAGTAGGTTTTGTTCATTAACACTAATTATAAGTGCCTCTGTGATATTTTCATACTGTGTTCATTTAAAAAGTTATCTTTCCTAGGCTTTAACTGTAAGATAGTACAATGATGATAAGATAAAAATTCTCTGCCAAACAATGAGTAAAAACAAATAATTAAAGAAAACAAAACAGCAAAAGTATACTAGCACAATCAAGGGAAATGATTGGAGGATAGAAAAAGAACTTAACAGAAGTTGCAAGCTATTAACCCTTTGCACTCACTTGCTTTTTTTCTCGATTCCTTTATTCTACTCAGGATTTAAGTTTTTAAATACCCCAGATTTTACAAAGCGCGGCAATAGAAAAACTGGAGTTTCTTTTCATACAAACTTATTTATTTCGATTTTTTATATTTCAAATTATTGATACATTCAATAACTCACACTCGACATCCTGGTGCAAAAGGTTAATATGTCTTGGTTTAGGACAATCCCATTAGCTCCAAATTCTGTTCAGTTTGTATTGGGAAGTGGAAGGATGTGGATTACATAAGAAAACAATGTTCAAAAAGTATCACTAATAATTCCACTCAGGAGAGTAACAGAAGTGAGGTCTGAGATTCTGAAGAGGAGGTAAACATTTCCACAGAAGTAGAAGCCCCCCCCCCCGCCCCGCCCGCCTTCTTCCGATTCACTATCAGGGACAAGGAAAACCACTGCACTTCACCATTTTGGTGATTCCCTAAATGGGCATAAAACTGTAAAGGGAAAGTTAAACACTCCCCAAAACACTCAGAGCTAATTATCTCTAGTAGCAAACAGCCATTGAATCAAACAAATTATGAAAGATGAAATAAATGAGCAAGAATTTGAGAGCAAATGGGAGGCAGACATTGCTTACGGAGATTCTCAGCTGCTATACCCCCACCCTCACTCCACTCTCAGACTTTTAATGTAAGTGCCAAGAAGCATCTTATGCATATATTTCTCTGTTTGTTGGGAAGTGGAAATGATTACAAAGATGAGAGAGCCACTGAGCTGGTCATAGCGAATGGGTGGTCAGCTTCTCCAAATTGGGTTAGGGGGCGATCTGAAGTGGAGGGCCATTCCCACACTGGGGGGAGCCTCCCAGACACAGTGGAATGAGAGTACAGGTTCAGGACATTTAACAATGCTTGGATGGGAATGAATGCAGAGTCCTGCTAAACCCTCCTCATTCTTCAGTTTCCTCCATACCCAGTCCAGGCACTGCACACTTTCAGTCCTCAATATAATCTCAGAGGAAAACAGGTTTCTGATGAGGAAGGAATCAGGCAGAACTTACCAGCCTGTTTCAGTGCAAATAAAGAGTCTAGATACAGTTGCCAAGTTACCAAGTTATACAAGAACAAGATGAAGAAAACAAAAAGGCCGCATTTAGGCATAGTTACTGCAAAAACAAAAGCAAAAACAAAAAACAAAACAAAAAAACAACCAAAACAAAACAAAACACCACACGCACAAAGTAAATAAAAGGAAAATGACATGTAATAAACAGAGAGTGGCTTTATCCTAAAAGAAATAAAAACCCAAGAACTCAAAAACCTTCTCAGTCTATCTGCATTCTCTAGTAACACACCAGTTCTGAAAATACTGGGTTTGTAATCTTTACAGATTGCTGAAATAGCCCTTTGAAACCAGAATTGTTATTGAGGAGGTAGAAATCAAATATTTATGGAAGGATGAAAAACTACCTAAAAAATTGTTCTGAATGACAGATGTAGATTAAAAAATAATTAATTAATTTTCTAGATAATTAGATAATTTCTACCAAATAAGGTGTTACTCATATTTAGGCTAGAAATAACAGCGTGTTTCTCATGCTATCTTTGACACAAGAAAGGCAATATAAATATATTATTTTCAAATTTTAAAAAATCACTTTCAAAGATGTACAATACTATTTTTCTCACATTGACTTTTTTTTAACAAGTGAGATTTATGAATAGAATGAGTTTATATAAGTCAATTTTGTGATTGTACAACTGATATATAAATACTTTCTATTAATTTCTGCTCATTTCTCCTTTTCAGATATAATAATACATAGTAATAGAAGTGGGAGGAAGTTAGAGTCACAGAACCAGATCAGAATTGTCATTAACTGACTGCCATCTTCAGAAAAGCTCTTGACATTTTATTTTTCTCTCATATAAAAATACAGACATTGACTGGTAAGCTCTTTTTAAAGTAAAGGATAATAATAATTCCTTTACATTTCTTATTTTTTTCTAACTCATGGATATTCTAAAAAAAAAAAAAAAGCTAAATATCCAAAATGCTCCAGGGGATGTTTCCATTAGTGGGAACTGCACTGGACCTAGAGTCACAAAACCAATAATTTAGTCCAACTTCTGATGATGTTGGAAATGTTGTCAACTTCTCTGAGCCTCTCTGTTTCCTCCTGAATAAAATTAGGCAGTTAAATTATTTTTTCTCCTCTTCCCTATTTTCTTATTCATCCTTTTAAGCTTTAACAAACCTCTTTGAGGATCTTGTAAACCTATAAAACTTCTTCCCAATGGAAATGGATTTATACATAATGTCCACATAATTTCAGAGTTAGGGAGAAGTCCATCAACCCCATGAACTAGAAAATCTGTAAGGTCATTGCCAGCACTGACATGGTAGATCCATTTCACTATTCTTTTTTAAAAAATGTGTTTTTATTGATGAGAGAGAAAGAGAGAGAGAGAGAGAGAGAGAGAGAGAGAGAGAGAGAGAGAGAGAAGAGAGAGAGAGAGAGAGAGAGAGACAGAGAGAGAGACAGAGAGAGAGACAGAGACATTGATGTGGGAAACATCGACCAGCTGCCTCTGGGGACTGAACCCACAACCTGGGCATGTGCCCTGACTAGTAATTGAACTGGTGACCTTTTTTTTTTTCTTAAATGTATTTTTATTGATTTCAGAGAGGAAAAGAGAGGGAGAGAGAGATAGAAACATCAATGATGAGAGAGAATCATCAATTGGCTGCCTCCTGCATGCCCCACATTAGGGATCAAGCCCACAACCCAGGCATGAGCCCTGATGAGGAATTGAATCTTGACTTCCTCGTTCATAGGTCCACACTCAACCACTGAGCCATGCTGGCCGGGCTGAACTGGTAACCTTTTGGTGCACAGGATGATGCTTAACCAACTGAGCCACACTGGCCAGGTGCAGCCACTATTCTAAGGCAACTGGTAGGATTTCATTTTGTGATGGCAGATTTTTCACAATGTTAATAACTTACCTTTTTCATGAAGTGGGTTAGATATATATATATATCATTTTGACTGGGATTGTGTTAAGTTCATTTATTTAAAGATTTCAGGATATGAAACGAGAGGTAATACTGTATAGTGAATAAAATCCTTGGCTTATGAATTCATAGACCTGAGATTTACTTTTTGATCTCAAGTTTTCTTTGTAATTTTGAGTAAGTCACTGTACAGCCCCTTTCATAATAATGATGATAAAACTTGCCTTCGTGATCTCTAAGGTGATTTCTTACTGTGAATTTGTATCATGAGCTAATAATAGAGGGCTCATAAAGATTATTGTTTTTACTTATTTATGTGGATACTAGTGGCCAAGTGCACAGATTCATGCACATTGAAAGGAAATTAATTAGAAGAAATATTTTAATCTTGCTATTTGCCCTTTCTCTATACTAGAAGTGTCAGAGATGAAAGAAAATTAGTAAAATGTATATGAAAATAATATATAAATTGATTAATAAACATGATATAACAAAGACATGATATAAAAACAACAAAAAGATGACATAAGAACGACAAAAACATGAGAATGTATTTGCCAATGTTATCACCAATAAGGGTTTAATCTCCAACATTTACAGGGAACTCATACAACTTAACAAAAGGAAGATAAACAACCCAATCAAAAAATGGGCAACAGACCTAAATATATACTTTGCGGAAGAGGACGTAAGGAAGACCAAGAGACATATGAAAACATGCTCAAAGTCACTAATCATCAGAGAGATGCAAATCAAAACGACAATCAGGTACCATCTCACACCTGTCAGAATGGCTATCATCAACAAATCAACAAATGAAAAGTGCTGGCGAGGATGCAGAGAAAAAGGAACCCTCGTGCACTGCTGGTGGGAATGCAGGCTGGTGCAGCCACTGTGGAGAACAGTATGGAGTTTCCTCAAAAAACTAAAAATGGAACTCCCATTTGACCCAGTGATCCCACTTCTAGAATTAATCCCAAGAAACTAGAAACACCAATCAGAAAGTATATATGCACCCCTATGTTCATAGCAGCACAATATACCATAGCTAAGACTTGGAAACAGCCTAAGTGCCCATCAGCAGATGAGTGGGTTAGATAACTGTGGTACATCTACACAATGGAATACTATGCTTCAGTAAAAAAGAAGGAATTCTTACCATTTGCAACAGCATGGATGGAACTGGAGAGCATTATGCAAAGTGAAATAAGCCAGTCAGAGAAAGATAAATATCACATGATCTCACTCATTTATGGAATATAATGAACAACATAAACTGATGAACAAAAACAGATCCAGAGACAGAGAAGCATCGATCAGACCGTCAAACCTCAGAGGGAAGGTAGGGAGGGTGGGGGTAAGGGGTAGAGATCAACCAAAGGACTTGTATGCATGCATATAAGCCTAACCAATGGACACAGACACCAGGGGGGTGAGGGCATGAGTGGGGGGGAGGTGGCAGGGCAATGGGGGAATAAGGACATATATGTAATACCTTAATCGATTAAAAAAACACACAACTTTGATAAAAACAATGACTGATAAGTTAATATCTCCCTGTATACCACATTAAGAGTGAAAACAATTTCAGAGTGCTTGACTAATTTCCCTTGTGATGAAGTATTTACAATTTTAACTTTAACATCACATGCTCTTTGAACTGGAGAGAAAGCAACATATAACTGACCATGTCTGAAAACAGGTTCAGGTAGGAATATTCCTACTTTGTCTAGAGTTTGTCCTTGTGATTTATTAATAGTCATCGCAAATGCTGGCATCACAGGAAACTGTCTTCAAATTAATTTAAATGGGAGGCCAGTGTCAGTCGGGGACAAATCAATTCCTGGAATCAGAACAAGCAAATCCTGTTAATACTTCAGCTTCGATTATGTTAGGTCGAAATCCTTTGATAATAAATCTAGTACCATTACAAAGACCCCATTTACTATTAAGATTTCTCAGTAGCATGATGATTGCACCTACTTTCAATTTTAATTTATGACACGGCATTCCCGAGTGAGTAAAACTATTAAGAAATTCGATAGGAGCATTATATGTATCGCATGCGCAAGTCAACCTTTATTTTTAAATTGCCAGTGCGAGTCATATGTACCGGCTGGCCGGTTGGTCGGGTGGTCAGATGGACTTACAGTCAGTCACTTAGTCATTTATATATATAGATGATACCATTTGGAATTTTATCGAGTGTTTTCTAGTGAATCCAGTTTGTGCAAATTCCCAGATTTGTTTGGCTGAGCACACCAAGGCCTGGTTGGGCAGCCAGAGTGAAGCTCCCCTGAGCTGTTTCAGCCTGTGCTGTGCCTGGATCAGCAGTGAACCCCCATCCAGCTCCATTAGACCAGTGTGGCTTGCCTGTGCATGCAGCCCCAAGTAATGCTGTTAGCCTTGTTTCCTAACAACTAGCCTCAGCCTCCCCAGAAACAAAGGCCAGCATTGCACACAGCTTCCATTATAGTGTCACTGGCGCTATGGAGACTGGTTTGCACTCAGTAGCCAGATGTAATGAGGCATTGTGCTGTGGGAAGAGGGATCTGGATTCCTCAGTGACTGCTACATTGGAATTGTGGAGAAATGTTAAACAACAAGAAATAGGAGATCAGAAGAAACAAAATTCCTTGTCCTTCCTCCCATCTGACAGCTTCTCTGGCAACATCCAGAGTGCCCAAGATATCAGGTACATTTTCCTGTGAAGCCATCCTCAGTAGTCACCTTTTACTCACTCCCCTTCCTCCCTGTTCTTGATCATTTTCTTTTCACTGGGGCTGCTTTATTGTAGTGTGCCCCCAATAAAGAGTAGCATATAAGCTTTACGTAGGTCTCTGTTTTCTCCTCACAACAATAGGTGTTGATCCCAATGTACTATACATCCCTTAGTATACATTGATTACAGTAAATTCTGCACACTACTCTTTTCCACATTAATTTCTTTATGTGAACTTGATGGTGTGTTGGCTATAAAGGTTCTTCCCTCTAGACTTTAATTTTACAGATCTGGCCCCCAAGCAGAAGTGATACAATATTTTAGAATCTGAAATCTCAGATGCCAATCAAAACAGATACCTCTTGACTACCCTTACTGTGCATTAACCTTTTATTTGCTGGTTTGTGTGAAAGTCAGAGGTGGAACTATCGATATGGAAGTGTTTAAATATTTTTAGCAGCCGTAATGGACATCCTGAGTCACCCTGCCTGGATATCAGTCCTCCCGTGAAGATGAGTGGGACCATTAGTGCAGCAGGCTCCAAGCATGGAGCAAGCTTTAGGGCAGGAGCACAGTGCCCTCAGTCATTTCAAATTTCTGCCAGAAATAATAATTAAAAAAAAGGCAAGAAAAGATGATGTAAAATTTCCACAATGGCAAAACTCCCCATTCATATGGCAGCCCTCTAACTGACCTAAAGCCCACAGTATTGCTTATCTTACTGTTGAAAATACTTGTAGTTTTGCTCTAAAAAGATCCATCTACCAGCTGCCTCATAAAGTACAGGCAGGAAAGTGCCTTCACACAGAGTAGGTAAAAGGAAGTACCTGACTAGGCAGTGAACATTCCTTTTGAGAGACTGACTTTCAAATGATACCTTTACTTCTCATGTCTAACTGGAACCTGAATCAACATCAAATTAGGCAGGGCAGGCAGGAAGAATCGAAGGGAGGGAGGGAGGGAGGGAGGGAGGGAGGGAGGGAGGGAGGGAGGGAGGGAAGGAGGGAGGGAAGGAGGGAGGGAGGGAAACTGTCAGAGACAGAGAGAAAGAGACAGAGACAAAGAGAGAAAGAGATACAGAAAATCTCTCTTTTGCCTTCCTTTTGAACTAAAAGCATTGACCAGAATCCCACATACTCTTTGACAGAGGAACCTCATTCATCCATAGTAGACAATTTAGATATCCCTTTCTAAACTACTAGTATGAGTCTGCCCAGTAAAATTCACTAGAATGAGGATCGCATTCTGTAGTTAGAAAGTGAGAGATCTTCCCAAGGACTTTGAGCAAATGTGCCTCTGTGAACTAGATTTACTTCAAAAAATGAGATAAAACAAACAAACAAAATCTTGATTCATATTCTCAACAATATTTGGGAACAAATGGTTTTGATAAAAATCTATACTAATAAAAGGGTAATATGCTAATTAGACCCGGAGACCTTTTGGGAGACCTTCCGGATGTCCTTCTGGACAAAGCCATGGTGGCGGGGCCGAGGCAGAGGCAGTTAGGGGCGATCAGGCCAGGAGGGGAGGGCAGTTGGGGGCGAGCAGGCTGGTGGAGGGCAGTTGGGGGCGATCAGGCCAGCAGGGGGGTCAGTTGGGGGTGAGCAGGCCGACAGGGGGACAGTTGGGGATGATCAGGTCAGCAAGGGTGGGCAGTTGGGGGCAAGAAGGCTGGCAGGCAGAGTGGTTAAGGGCGATCAGGCAGGCAGGCAGGTGAGCAGTTAGGAGCCAGCAGTCCTGGATTGCAAGGGGATGTCTAACTGCCGTTTTAGGATCAGGCCTAAACCGGCAGTCGGACATCCCTTGAGGGGTCCCAGATTGGAGAGGGTGCAGGCTGGGCTGAGGGACACCCACTCCCCCCTGTGCATGAATTTCATGCACCGGGCCACTAGTATTTAGATAAAATTGGAAAAATTAATATAGGTTGATAAATCCAATTGCTGAATGCAAAATATTTTAGGTGTAAATATTATTGTAACTGAGTAGGAAAATATACTTATTCATAGGAGGTAAATGTTAACACTTTTAGGGTTAAGATGTGATACCTAAGTGATTAAACAAAATGTAAAAGGATAGGTGTTGAAAGAACAAGAGATTGAGGGAAAAAAGCAATTTGATAAAATATTATCAAATATGGATTTATGCTTTCAACTTTTTCTTATGTTCAAAAATATTCAAATTAAAACAGAAAAAGGGAAATCATCTACTAAATCACAAAGGCAGGAGAAAAAATGTAAGATACAGTCATGATGAATAAATTAACTGTTAAACTGCATTTTCGTGAGAATATTATCTAATTTTTTGCTTCTAAAATTGCCATTGTGATCTTAAATGGCTTCACAAAATGATTAAAAAAAAGAGATGAGTTTTGTGACTCACTGAAAAATGAGCAGCTATTTCTACTGTTAAACAAATGGGTTTAGACCGATAGAGATTCTACTCTCAGCAGACCTCTTCTAAGCCTACCAACTAGAGGCCCGTATGTAGAGTAATAACTTACTTGCTTTGAATGTAAAGTTGATTTGTTTTTGAATTGCAACAATCAAATGTCATTATTATTTTATTGAAATGTGAGCTTGATGGAAATCCTAACTGGGGGGTCGGGGGGGTGGAGTATGCCTTTTGGCTACATTCCTAAGGGATTTGAGACCCTATTTTTTGCTCCCTTCAGAATACTGGCTACATAATTCCTAGCTACAATGGAAAACTTCAGATGAAACAATTTGTTTAACAGAAGCTACAAAAACAAATCCTGTCCTCCTCTACTAATGCTTGGTATAAATCAAACTTGTAATTTCTCTTGTGCGATGCAAATAATACTGGAAGAAAGAACAAATTATACCTAATTAGTTTTTGTTTTTTTTCAATACAAAACTAATCAGATTCTTTCTAAAAGCATATTTTTGATAAGAAAAACAAAGAGAACATAAGTCAAGCATAATCACAAATTACTCTTTATCTAATTATTAATTTTACCTATTAAATAGCTTTCTATTACATGGCTCTATCTTAGATTTTTAATCCATTTTCTGTTTATAGGTGGTGAGGTTCTTTTAATATTTTGCTGTTATGTGAAGAAAGCTTCAGTAAACAGCTGTCTACATCCTCTTATGCATATGTGTTAGCTGTCCTCTAATTTATACAGAGGAATCTATCTAGAAGTGGAAATTATGGGTTGTAGAATACATGTGTGTGTTTTATCTTCCATCTTACTAAATGTTCCTACTTTTGTTATACAAAGTAGTACAAATTTACACAACTACCAGAAAAATGAGGTGTCCCACATCCTCAAAAACCTTAGAATTGTCATATTATTTTTCTTTTTTAAAGGAAGCCAGTTTATTAATGATTAATCAGGTGTGTGTGTGTGTGTGTGTGTGTGTGTGTGTGTGTTTGTTTATTGTTGGCAGTATTACAGATGCCTCCTAATTTCTCCCATGTTTCCCCTCTTCATCCAACCCTTGCTGTACCCTAGGCCTGCCCCATGCTATTATTTGTGTCCATGGGTTACACATATATGCATATATGTTCTTTGGTTAATCTCTTCCTACCCCACCCACCCAACTGAACTCTGTTATTCTGTTCTAGGCATCCATACCTCTGCACTTACTTTGTTCTTCAGTTTATTTTGTTCATTAGATTCCACATATAAGATCATGTGATATTTGTCTTTCTCTAACTGGCTTTTTCATTTAGTGTAATAGTCTCCAGGTTCATCCATGTTGTCTCAAAGGGTATTAGCTCCTTCCTTTTTACAGCCACATAGTTTTCCACTGTGTAAATGTATCACAGCTTTTGTATCTACTCATCTACTTGGATACTTGGACTGTTTCCAGATCTTAGCTATGGTAACTATGTTAACTAATTCTGCGTATCATCATTCTTTTAATCATTACCATGTTAATTAAATAATATACCATTTTTGTTTCATGTACAAGGTTATTAAAGCAGTAAAAAAAAAAAGTCATATAATTTAATATTGAATACTAGAGGCTTGGTGCACGACATTCATGCACTCCAGGAAGTGGGCCTAAGCCGTCAGTGGGACATCCTTAGTGTTGTCATGGAGGCGGGAGAGGCTTCTGCCACCTCTACTGCGCTCACCAGCCATCAGCCCAGCTTCTGGCTGAGTGGTACTCCCCCTGTGGCAAGGGGGCAGTTCCTGCATTGAGCATCTGCCCCCTGGTGGTCAGTGCACATCATAGCGACCAGTCGTTCCGCTGTTCGGTCAATTTGCATATTACCCTTTCATTATATAGACTTGCCTCTTTGAAACCATTACTTTTTCATGACTTGCCTCTTTGAAACCATTACTTTTTCCTTTAACTGGGACATTTGTAATTTTCTTTGTAATGTATAGAGATTCTTTAAATAATAAAATCATATTACATAATATATGAGGACAATAACCTATTATATGTCACATGTATTAGAATACTTTTTTCCCTCCTGTTGTGGATTCCTTTTTTAACAAGTTTTTATGCTAATAATGTTCTATTTTTTGTTTGGTTTAATTTGCTAACCATTTTCTATTAATTTATGTCCTTGTCAAATTTTATGATTTGTATTCTGAACACAATTAGATAAATATGTAAGTATATTTTATTTTAGTAATTTTATGATATTACACAATTTTACCTGTAAATTTGCATATATGTTCGTGTAGAATTTATTTTAGTGTATAATATAATCTGGGAATCTTACTTTGTATATTGTCTAGAAAGTTAGACTATCATACTAATAACCACAGGTTAAATATTTATTCATGTCTTTACCAAGATAAAATGTTAAATTTACAATTCTTTTTTGAACTGTCCATCCTGTTTGATTAATAATATTATAATGACACTATAATTTCTGTTTTAATGTAGAGAGAGATAATACATTTTTCAAACTTATGCTTTTCTTGATCATTTTTTCCTAGTGTTTTTCTTCCAGTACGTTTCTAGGTAATGGGATTAATAGTGAACCAGATATTTACATTGACATCCACATTGAGGATACATTTTACTATGGAAAAAAAATTACCCAATTAATTACTTAATTGTAAACTCAACTAGCATCTGAAGCAAAGAGAGCTACCAAAAGGATCTAGACAAGGGGAAATAAGCCATGTATATAAATGTATAGAACCACAAAATTAGATAGGAAGTACAAAAGGTTATGATAGAGATAATGTGTCATGAGTTTTGGGGAAGCTAAAGATGACCTCCAACTGGAAAACAGGAAGGAGAAGATGAAGGCAGTTTTGCCATCTAAGTGAAGAAGGAGCCCAAGAATATCTGTGAGACAAACAGCATTTCAGGTGGAAAGTATAACATCAGGAAAGGAATAGAAAAAGAGGACAGGGAAGAAAAAAAGTAGTTCAATATGGCTTAAGAATATTATATCTTAAAAATAAAACCATTGAGCCCAGATTTAGGGTTCTGAACTAAAGACTAAAGAGTTTGGGGTTTATTTCTTCTTATGGCTGAGTAGTATGCCATTGTATATATGTACCACATCTTTATCCAATGATCTATTGAGGGACACTTCAGTTGTTTCCATGTCTTGGCCACCATGAATAATGCTGCAATGAACATAGGGGTGCATATATCTTTGCAAATAAACGTTTTCAAAAATTTCAGGTAGATACCTAGAAAAGGTAAAATACTGCCATTTGCAACATGGATGGATCTTGAGAATATCATGCTAGAAGAAATAAGTCAGATAAAAAGTCAAGAACCATATGATTTCACTCATATGTGGTATATAAAACTGAAAGCAACAAGTGAACAAGAAAAATAAACAAGCAAAACCTCATAGACACAGGCAATAGTATGGTGGTTACCAGAGGGAAGGAGGTTGGGAGGTAGTAGAGTAAAGGGTGTGGGGGGGTCAAACATATGGTGGCAGAAGATTTGATTTTGGGTGGTATCACAGAGCTTCAAACCTATGTAATTTTATTAACAAATGTCACCACAGTAAATTTAATTTTAAAAAATTTGTTTTTTTGTTTTTAAATATATTTTATTGATTTTTTTTACAGAGAGGAAGGGAGAGGGATAGAGAGTTAGAAACATCCATGAGAGAGAAACATCGATGAGCTGCCTCCTGCACACCCACTACTGGGGATGTGCCCATAACCAAGGTACATGCCCTTGACCGGAATCGAACCTGGGACCTTTCAGTCCGCAGGCCGACGCTCTATCCACTGAGCCAAACCGGTTACGGCAAAATTTGGGGTTTTACTTAATGAACCTGGGGAGGTTCTGGAAGTTCAGGAGAATGGGAATAACAGCATCCAACTAGCCCTTTAGCCAACTGGGCTTAAGTGTGTAGAATAGGTTGGAGGAAAGGGGTGATCATATGAAAAGGAGAACAACTAAGAAGCTATTGGACAAGTGCAAGTGAAACATGGTGAAGGTAGGGAACAGACAAGTGGTATCATAGGGCTGTGTGAGGAAGTAATAGCCACAGGCAATGAAGAGAGAAAGTAAAACTAATTGCTTTTCAAACTTATCTGTTGCAAGATTTATAGACATTTACCCCTAACAACCAAATGAAGTAAGCACAATATTTTAAATTTTATAGATGAGTCACCTAGATGATGATGATAATGGTGATGATAATGATTACATCTCACGCCTTTTATAAAGTCACTCCCTTCAGCACCAAGTTACTGTGTAATTGCTATGGCAAGGAAATGCAATTATTGTGAGAACATGGGCTGTTTGGGAAAAGATTTTAAGACAGTTTATGCTTCCTTTTAATTCAACTGATACTGCCATAGGGGACTGCACTTTTAGCAGTCATCATCAGATCCAGTTTCTATGGAAATTTTAGGCTGCTACCATTGGATGAAGTCAATGATGCCATGGGAACAACCTCTGAGATAATGGCAATTTCTCTCTGGAGGTGTGACTTGCCTTTTTTCTGAAATGTGACACAACACACTGACAACTTAAAAATCCCCCCATAGATACATACAATAGAAAGTATCCATGCTTTGATTCTCTTTAAAATTGCTGTAAAGAAAGGAATTATACACCCAAATAGTGATTTTACAGTTAAAGGATGAAGAGAAAGGAAAATGACATAATCAATATCAGGCACAGACTGTCTAAACCTAAAATTAACAGTTAAAACCATAATGTATAGTGTGTTTCTTATGTGGAATTTCCTCCCTTAAATATATGACACGCCCTAGTTGGGCAGAAGAAACCCTCCTTCCCTCTTCATACTGTTTCACTATTTGCCACTCTACCTCACAGTCTGGATTCCATAGTGTTGAGAATCACAGCTGCGTACAGAGATCTTAGCCTTTCGTTTGCAATTGGCCACTGATTGGAGGAGTAACCAGAAGACAGAAACAATGTATGATGAAGGGTGGGCCGGGGAGAAGTATTTCCTAATTAAAATGTGTTGTATAACTTCAACTAATCCCTCTCATCTATTGAGTAAATGATATTTTCATTCTGAGCAAATATTTTAAATTATTTCACAATGTATCATCTATTTGTATAACCATAGTTAATAAGCAAACTGGGTATGTGAAAGTTGATTCTGGGATAACAGAAGGAATCCTGGGGTATTGAGAGTAACTGTCTATTGATGTCCTAGTCTATAAATGCCCCCAATAAAAGGAAGAGGAAGAAGACAAGGGGATTAGCTGCAATGACCACCAAGGCAAATGGAGGCCTATGTCTTCTTCCACGTCTCCTGCTGTCCCCTGGGATCTCCATTTTTCTTGGTAGAAGAGGCTTTTTGTGGCAATCCAATATTAGCAACAACAAAAAAGGCTAGGACACATGTTTTAGAACATTTCACAGCAAAACACTGCTTTAATCTACATGATACATTTACTTGTGTGCTATGGTTTTGGCTTTGGCAGGGGTGGGGAGGAAGGTATAGATGGATATTAAAGGAAAGCTAAAGCCTTTAAGCCATCTCTCACTTAGTATAAACCACTTCTTGATCACCACTTTCCCATTTTATAAGGTAGATCTCAGCTACATTTTGATCTGATATTTAAAAATAATGTGTATTATATAACTTTCCTCAGATATGATGCAAATAAAATATGTAAATTAAACAAATTAATTTCTTATGAACATAACAAGACTTTTATGCTTCACTATTAGGTCCAGTGGAGCTCTCAGCATGCTTCAAATTGTATGGTTATTTTGGCATCTGCCTGTCTCAAGAACTCTACTTCTGTTACATGAGATTTTTTAAAATCCATTTTCAAATGTGAAGAAGCTCGAGGGGAACCCAGCTGGTATGGCTCAGTGGTTGAGTGTCGACCTATGAACAAGGAGGTCATAGTTTGATTCCTGCTTAGGGCACATGCCCAGATTGTGGGCTCGATCCCCAGGGCGGGATGTATAGGAGGCAGCCAATCAACTGATGACACTCTTTCATCATTGATGTTTCTCTCTCTAGAAGAACAAGAAAGAAGAAGAGGAGGAGGAGGAGGAGGAGAAGGAGGAGAAAAAGAAGCAGCTCAAGGGGATAGAAGTCTGGGCAATCCATTGACGTGTGGTGATCTTTTTCTTAAGTACGTATTTGTTGGGAGACTGCTACACAATGGTGAATGTGCCACCCTGCCATGGGTCACAGTGAGCAGCTGTTCCACTCCACACAGGGGTTAATAATGAAGACAGGTTATCACTGCCAAGACAGTTTATAGGACTCAGCTGGACTAAGGAAAGTTATAAACCAATAAGAATATTGTAATTCAAACACCAAGAATCAGTAATCTCTCAACTTCTCTATCAAGTGCTTTAGCTGTTGTTGACGGGAAAATTGGTCTTAGCTAACATTTATTTTGCTTATTCTCAGACTCATTTTGTTGGCTCTGTTCTTTTGGAATTTTTCACAATTTGAAGTTTTATTCTAAAAACCTTTCTCAATTATTTGTCAGAAGATAAAGTTATATGTGTTAGTTAGAGTAGCATATGTGCCCTGGAGTTTTGGTGATGCCAGGGTATAAATAAAATTTCTGGCTCTTCCATCTCCCCTCACTGTCCCTGCCCTACCATATGCACTTATATCTTCTCTGGATTCCTTTATCTCCAAAGGGTGTAAACAGTGTGTGGAGTCCAGTTAAAAGCTCCTTTTCAATTTCTATCTGAGAAAGAGACAAATATGAATGAACAATAAAACGAGGACACAATTTGTCTCCAACTGCTGCCCAGAATTTAAATCGTAATATCTTGAGATGCTGCTTCATCAAAGCTGCACTGGCCTTGACATACAAGCCTCCTTGGGAAGTATCTTGGATGGATAAAAAGGCAAACTATGCTGCACTTTTGGAAAGAAAAATGGGAGCTCTATGTAGTGCCAGTCCATGTATCATTACTATTTTCAGGATGAGTGAAATGCCAGGGCTATAATCCCCTACAGCTATCTATAAAGTAATATAAGATACGCAGTCATGGCAGGGTTTTGAAATATTATTCAATTGGTTTTCCCCATCATGAAAAAAACAAAATTATATATTTTTCTGTTCCACATTTATCAAAAATGTATACTGAATTAAAAGTAAAAATATGGCAACAGTCTGGCATCCTGTCAAATTTTATCTGTGTGCAATAGTCCAATCTATTCCACAAAAATGCATTGTATTAAAATTGGAAGGCTCTTTCAGCAAGATACTTGATTTTTCTTCCTAAAAGACTATTGTTTTGCTTTTTATATTTGCATTACTGAAACAACAAGAGAAAGTGTTTAATATGTTTGGCTATTGCTAATGTTGTAAGTTAACTCTCCTATTGTTCATAAAATGGAAAGCAACTGCAGACTAAAGATATTTTATTTCAATTTTTCGTATTTTAATGAACTTTTAAAAATTTACATTCATGTGTAATATCTAAAATATGGAAAACAGAAGTATAGGTATATATGAAGTAAACTACTTTTTCAAATTAGTTGAATCTGAATGTTAATATTTGTTGTTTTAACAGGTGGTAGAATTATGAATATTTTTTCTTTACCTATGAGTTATGTTTAACACCATCACATTTACTTTATTTTTATGTAATTTTAATCATAAAAATATTTTGCTTTATTGCTACCAACATACATTTTGAACAGTGCTAATACTCTAAATTTGAAAATAATTTTTCAATAAACATTTAATTAATATGGATATTTGATATTAGCTACTTGTATAGGTTTTAAGGACACAATAAGAAATAATATGTACTTTCTACCTCTACTCAATTCCTAATCTATTAGGGTTAGCATAAGATTTAAAAAATTTTTTAAAAAGACTTTTTATAAGGGTCATATTATAGTTTTTAAGAAAGTCATTTAAAACCATTAGAAATTGGCACCAAAATTAAATACTTTAGCAAATTTCTGAAGAATTAGTCTATATATATTCATATATGTAAACAGAAAATACAAAGAAAGAGCTCCATCTTTATATTGATTGTGGGAGAAATTTTTGAAAAGATGTTCACAACATATCAATGATATTCATATAACTTATACATTTACCAATCTAGAATTAAAAAGACAAAACTCTGTCAACCTAGATGACTCGTCACTTCTACTTTCAAAGACACCATGTTAATAAGGTTCAGTTAGTAGGTCAACCTTTCAATTCCAAGAATCACAGAAGAGAAGGCAAATGATGGGGTTAGTTTCCTATCCTTCCTTATTTTTCTTCTCACTATAAAATCCCATCCCTCCCCTCCCCCCATTCATGATCTGGTGCTGGTACTCAGGCCCTTGATGTTGAAAATACTTATGAGTATTACTACAAAACCAAAACAGACCTTATTAAATTGAGGCCTCTGAGAATTATCAACAACTATATTGTTATGTGAAAAAAAACATCTTCATTTGGATGTCAGGAAATAATTATGAAAATTATTAGTTCACATCAGATAAGTTGACAAGGTTCATTTGCTTCTTTCACAATAACCTGGAATTTTTCTCATTCCGGAAGTAATGGGTTCTCCAATTAAAAATAGAAACTGTTCAGTTGGAAGAACCCTTAGAGATAATTTTCCCCAGTGCACACTTGCCTGTGTTGTAATGAGGAAACGGAAATCCAGAGAGATTAATCTCAGAGCTGGCAAAGCTCTCCTGGCTTTGATGCTTTTCCAGTAGATTTCATTCTTGATATCTGACTATCATATGAAAAGGCATATTTACCATAAACATATTTAAATTTATGCTGCAAGTTCTCTCACTGGAATAGGCCTCCCCCTAAGGATTTGAGAGAGACCTCACAATTTTAAATTGGTGAATTTGTAAAATTTTATTACAGAGTGCTCCTCCAAGTTGTATAAGGTCCAGGTTCCACAAAACCTGGATCCTCTACTGCTAATATAGATACAAGATAGAGTTTGATATTGTTGTAACTTACTAACTCTTTATTGAAATTGACTAGAGTCAAGTACATTTATTTTGGCAAAAGTCCAGACAAATTAAAAAGTCTAGACTAGGTCATTAGGAACTTCTCTTTATTTTAAATTGTCAATTTCTCATTACTTACCAATCATAGTTTTGTCCTGTTTCTTAGGAACACATTTTTTACTGCTAGTGTTTTTTAAAATAACGACCTAATATCAAAATAACTTCAGACTCCACATATTTCCAACTTGATTTCAATACAAATAGTAACTTTAATATGTGGTGTAAATACGTAGATTATGAGCCTACATTTCAAGACTAAGAGTTTGTCTCATATTTAGTAAGTTTTAAAAATCATATTGAAGCATAATTTTGACTTATGTGCAAAGAATAATCACAAAGAAAGTAGTTCTTCCCATTTACTTCATTTTCTGGAGTTTCTCATTGTTTATTGTTTACATAGGAGAGAATATAGAGGCCTTTGCTAACAAGGTAATCATGAAAGACTATTCTACAACCAAAATGAAAATATTTCTCTTCTGAACTGCCTATAATTAACATTTAATTTTAGATTCATAATTAAAAGTATGAATTAATAATGAGACACTTCAACATTTAGCACATTATGGTATTATTAGAGTATAATAACAAAAAAAGGGAAAACAATTATGGTTGGCATAACTTGATGTAAGTTTTTGAAACCATGAGCTACACATCTATAAAGCCATATGTACTGACCATATGAGAAAGGAAAATATATATTCTAACTATTTATGTCACATTATAAAGGAATATTACTTGAGGAAACCATTGAAGTTTTAAAGGAGTTTCTCTAGCCCTTTGAGAGTCTGGAAAAAAAGCCATATCTTAAGCAATATAACCATTTGAATCTAATTAGATATTATCCAGTTATCCACCCCCTTGATAGCAGGGTGCTAGAAAAATATAATACTTGTGTGGGAAAATAATATTCTAGGGAAGAAACTGGTTGAAGTGAAAAAAATTTACTTTGTTAAAAAAATAAATCCAATATTGCCTTTGGGAAAAACTCAAATCCACTCATCTGCAATTACCCATTCCATAAGAAGAATAGAGTAGCAGAGATGATTTTTCAGGAACAGCTTTTCACAATATGCTAAGGTTCTTTATCATGTTTATAAGAATTCCTGGTGTAAGATTAAGGGTCTATGGCAATTTATAATTGGTAAATTTTGTAAAACCCTGAATCTCTTCTTAGAGAGCTCTATTAAAAACACACACACATACAAAAAATGCTACAGTAAAGAAATCCTTCTTCTTCCTTTTACTCTAGGGTTCCCCAAATATTATTACCCTTGGTATTATTTTCTCCTACTAGCAGTGGTATTATAGTGTACAAAACTGAAAAGAAAAAAAAAAAACACCCCAAAAAAGGAAGAATCTCAAGAATTCTTCTAAGTGTCAGAAATAGATTCTCAATAAATATCTATTGCCTGAAAAAAGAGAAGCCAAATATCCTGTTACAAATGAGCTTAACATCATGAGATTCTTTATTTCATTTATATTCTGTTTTCTGTACTTAACTGACAAAAAGTTGATAACATGGATAAATTATATTTTCCTATCATTTAACCAGGAGATACACTGTTCTTGTATCTTATTTGTAATAAATATGCACAGTCAATAGTAATTATATATTCCGAAGGTATATTAGCTAAGAAAATACTAAATCTATCTAATGCCATGAATATTTTAATTATAATGTTCACAAGCTCTTCTGCCAATTCTAAGGTGATGGACTGTCTAATCCTCTCTTCACATATTTTGAAATTCCTCCAAACAATTAATTCAGAATTCTTGTGGGCATTATTCTCATTTTGGAATCAAATTTAAAGTTCTTATGAACATTTATCTCAGATTCTGGATGTGTCTTGCTACTTCAAAAAAGTGTTTTAATTCATTTTGTAAAAATTCAATTCTACTTATATTGGATTCTGGTAAATATAAACAACATATTTCTTTCAGGTTCTTGCTCTTGATTATGATCTATTTAAAATAAAAAAAAAAATAAAAACAGAAGGAGAGACTGAAATAAATTGCCGATGTCATGATTTCTGCCTTTGACATTAAACAGCTTGCTTAAATGCTTCAGAATGGATAGTTCTGTGTTGGAATTACAATGTGCTAATGGTAATGTAGTGTTATAACATTTATTTCTAAGCCGCTCAGATCATAGGCTTTTCATTTCTTCTTAAATGGACTATCTTAACCATCTGTAAATCAGGATTTTTTTTTTAACAGATTAGGAGACTGAAGCATAGGTAGGCTGTTTTAGACACTGGGTAAAGAAAACAACCACCTGTATAATAAGTTAAAGAGTGGCAATGAAAGTACCAACTCTGTGAATTAAAATAGAAGCTTTAGAATGGTCTGTTTAACTTATAATGTGATATATATTTTATGTTTGGTTAATATATAAGCTTTGAAATAAGAAATCAAAATTAAGTCACTCTTCTAAAGATAAGTTATTGAAATTCTTTCCATATGAAATAATTGATGTTTGATTTCCCAAAGTTCAGTTGAGCATGAATTTAACTTTCCCCAAAGTACAACACAATATGGTATATTCAAGGATATTCCTGCCAATGAATAGGCATATATTCTGTGAAGACTAGTCCCTTTGAACTTTAGAGAAATATTAAATTACTTTCTACATCCAACAGATGATAACAGCTACTAAATAAAGAGAGCTAACTATAGACTAGCTACCGTGGTAAGATAAAAAAAACCTTCTAAATAAGTGCTGTTTTATCATCATCATTGTTTTACAGTTGAGAGAAATAGTTCACTAAGTAACTTGAATTTTTAATAGTAAATGCCAAAGGACCACATTTTCTAATTCTGGTGCTCAAATCACTTAATTTACAACAGTTTGGTGCACACTGTGAAAAACCCAGCAGAGCAGAAAAAAAGAGAATGATTTGGCTACCATGGCTATTGGGTTGATGGTCTGTCATCCTTGGGTAGAACTTTGTAAATATATGAAGCTGATGGGATTTGAAGAGGCTAGGGGTTACTGACACCAAGGTCATTCAAAGCCCAGTCAAGGGCCAAGTCAGGGAAGTTCTCCTCTCATTCCTGAAACCCACCTGTGGATAATTCTTGGTGGGAATGAGGACAAAGAGTTTCTCCTCAACCAGCCATTTAGTGGCTCTTTGAGCAGTAAAATGGAGGCTAAAACTACCCCTGAACCCATCTCTAGCCTAGCTACACTAGAGACAACTCTCAAATAGAAGACCTGCATTTCCATTAGGCTAAAGAGGAGGCGGGACAAATAAAACCTATACCGGATGAACATCTGGCCACCTCAGAAACTCCAATGTACTGAGTGCTCAGACATATCATTTGCCCCTGGCGAGGTGGCCTGAAGTGAGCACATTTTTGAAAAATGGTCTAACAAACACATGCCAGATAGAGTTCCAGGATTTCTACAAATATTAACTCATTGGTTTTCATCTTCATGAGCATCCTATCAAGTAGAAACTATTATTATCCACACTAATTAACATCACCGAAGTTTCTGAGCTTGTAAGTGGCAGAGCCAGAATTCTAATCCTTGGAGTGTGGTTCCAACCTGTGTTCTTAAGCTCCCTGCGATACCACCAACTCACTGCCTGAGCAACAGGAACCCGTTGATGGCCCTGGCAGATTACTTGGTCTGGAAATTACATTAACCAGTCTATACAACCCAGACCAGACTCACCACAGTAACGGCCTGAGCAGATTAATTATATTTGGTTCTGACTGTTTCACACTGATTAAGGTGTTATTTTGAGTATGTATTTTGAACAAGTGATTTAGCAGAAGCTGAAAATAAAAGCCCTGACATAAGCCATTCCTGATGAGGATGAAAATAAAACCACAGTGATGATCAGAGAAGCAATAAGAGCATGAGCTTGGAGCCCAACAGCCTGGGTTCAGATTTTGGTTCCACCACTCATTAGCTCTGTGGCTTCACAAATTACTTTAACTTTTTTTGAATATTTGATTCTTCATCTTTAAAAGGTGGGTAATAATACTACCTATTTGGGTTGTTATGAGGATTAAATGTAAACCAGTTACAACAGAACATGCCTCTTACTAAGGATTAAATAAGGGTTGGCTATTGAACCTATTTCCATAGAAGAGGATAAACCGGACCTGGACAGGGCAAGAAGAGAAATACAAACCTCCTCATCACAAAGATGTTTCCTTTAGTTATATTAGGTCAAGTGCTTTAGTGAGAGGCAACTGGAAATCAATACCTGTACTCAAGAGAATAAAAGGGCCTTAGCTGGCAGCAGGCACACCTGCCAGACATGTGAGTGGTGCCTCTTACTCTCTAATTCGGCCCACCCCTCAGCCAAATCAACTGCATGAATGAGCCCTGGAAAAAACAGCAGATGAACCAGTAAGAATTTTGAGAAATAATAAATCATGGTTTTAAGCCACTAAGTTGTAGGGGAGGAGTAAGCATAGCAGTAAATAATTAAACCAGAATCCTCATGAAAGTCCTGAATTAAAGAATTTTTTAGAAATTTCTACGTAATTTTTAAAACTGGATGGACTCCGTGTATTAATACAATCAATATATTGACATCTGGTTGAGGCAGGGCAGACAGACACTTTTGAGGTATATTTATCAGTAGAGCATAGACTAGAGTACAATCCTGGGAGTTAAATGTTCTAAAATCAACTCCTGACTAGTAGCAAGTGACCTTAGAAAGTGTACTATATAAGTGTTAGCAACTATAAATACTGTATTGGTATGTATGTGTGCATATGTCCAATACATTAAATCTAAGAACATAATCAGTAAACAATTTAATTTTTATCTACCGCTGTTTCTTTAAAATTGCCTTTTGAAAAAAGTGCATTCCATGTCCATGGATAAAAACTAATTATAAAACCCATATCTTATTCTTCCTGGGTACAAACCTAAGTCATAAAATTGCCAAATTGTTAGAAAAGAAAATGCAAACTTATATAACTAATTGAAGATAGAAAGCAACTTTTTTTTTATCCTTACCAATGATATTTTTCCATTGATTTTTAAAGAGAGTAGAAGAGAGAGGGAAAGACAGAGAGAAATATCAATGTGAGAGAAACACATCGATTGGTTGCCTCCTGCAGGCATCCTGACCAGGACCCAGGCCAGGGAGGAGCCTGCAACTGAAGTATGTGCCCTTGACCAGAATCGAAACCGGGGACCCTTCAGTCCATAGCTCAATGTGCTATGAAAACAACTTATCCTCTCTAATAAAATGGTAATATGCAAATTAACCATCACTCCACTACATAAGCCATGCCCACCAGCCAAGCCACGCCCACCAGCCAATCAGGGCGAGTATGCAAATTAACCCCAATCCAAGATGGCTACAGACAATGAGAGCAAGGTTTCCCAGGTAACAGAGGAAGCCAAGCTTTCCAGAGCCGTTGCAGGCCTAAGCCTCCACTCAAGCTACAAAGTTTCAATTATAGAAGGTAAACAAATTCAAACAAATGGCAGCAGAATGGAGCTTGAGAGAGCAGGCCAGGGTTGCCACTGGCAACAGGGGAAGCAAACCTTTCCGCACACCCTAGCCGGGCTCACCCGCTTAAGGCTACAAAGTTTCAATTGTAGAAGGTGAATTAACTGCCACAGAAATGGCTGCCACCCCGGAGGGAACAGCAGGCTTGGCTCCGCCCCAGGCTACAAAGTTTCAATTGTAGAAGGAAAATAAATTCCAGATACCAGGGCCTCCCCTTGGGTTGCCAGGGGGCGTGGCCAGCCTGCAAACCACCACAGGCCCCTCGCTCAGGCTTCCCCACACCCCAAGGGAACCCCCACCCTTATCTGTGACACCCTTCAGGGTAAACCAGCTGGCCCCCACCCCTGTACCAGGCCTCTATCCTATCTAATAAAAGAGTAATATACAGATTGATCATCACTGCAACACACAATATAGCTGCCCCCATGTGGTCAAAGATCCTGCCCCCATGTGGACACAAGATGGCCACCACAAGATGGCCAGCAGAGGAGGGCAGTTGGGAGGCACCTGGCCTGCAAGGGAGGGCAGTTGAGAAGGACCAGGCCTGCAAGAGAGGGCAGTTGGAGGTGATCAACCCTGCAGGAGAGGGCAGTTAGGGGTGACCAGGCTGGCAGAGGAGGGAAGTTGGGGGCAAACAGGCTGGCAGGGGAGCAGTTAAGCATCAACCAGGCTGGCAGCGGAGTGGTTAGGGGGTGATGAGGCTGGCAGGCAGAAGCGGTTAGGGGCAATCAGGAAGGCAGGCAGGCAGGCAAGCAGTCCTGGATTGTGAGAGGGATGTCTGACTGCCCGTTTAGGCCCGATCCCTGGGATTGGGCCTAAACGGGCAGTCGGACATCCCTCCAGGAGTCCCAGATTGGAGAGAGTACAGGCTGGGCTGAGGGACAACCCCCCGCCGTGCACGAATTTCGTGCACCGGGCTTCTAGTTAAATATAAAAAACAGGGAAACAAGCAAGTATTAAAAATAGAATTAGATTATAGAAGGAAGACCAGAACACATATGTAAAAAAAATAATAATGGGTTTAATTCCTTCATTTGAAAGAAGACTTGTCAGATTGGAGTAGCAAAAAATAATACTGGACTATATATTTTTATGAAATACTCACTAATGCCAGATGCTAACAGAAAGTATTTTTTTAAAAATAAATGTTAGCCATGATATGTGAGATAGATAATGGTCAATATATTTAATATAAAAAATATCTGTATATTTGGCAAAAAACAAACAAACATAAAACACCCACCATTGAATAGCATACAGGGCTTTTTTAAAAGAAAGAGGTAGTACAAAATAAGACTTTTACACCTTTATATGTAGATTGCAGAGCATGAAATGCAAAGAGCAGACATTTAGACAAGAAAAAAACAACAACCTCCTTGGTCTTATCTTCTCAAAATAGGAGTCAAAGCACTACAAATAGAAAGCATTACATACATTATCTGTTGCTGTTATGGCACTGTTTCTGGCAATAGAGAAATAGAAAATAAATAAGTCATAGTGTCTAACTGTCTGAAGGTTTACTGTCTTGTATGAGGACACAGCACACATATTCATAATTTGTTAAGTAAGTAAATATGAGGGATAGGTAGTGCAGAATTCTGCACTTTACCTCTTCTTTCCTCCTCTGCCTTTTGTAAGTCAGGATGGAGGGAGGAGTGAGCAAGTGTCTAATTTAACTGGCTGCTGCTGTAGTTCCTCAGCTGGTTAAAATGAGTGGCTTCCGATGCCATGTGTGAGACCAGCATCCACAAATTGACTGTCTATTTGGGTGCATATACAATTCATTTAAGGGCCCTGCTTGGGTGCTCCCCATCCTATAGACCTTTGATGTAGGAGACCTGCAAACTCTTCAACATCCCATTTTAGCATTTGTTCCTGGGGATAAGCCTTGCAGACTCATATTCTTTGGATTCCCTTGTAGATGGTGTGCATGGTGTTCTCCTGGCTCCTGCTCAACACCTCTAAAACCCTTCAGCTCCTAAACTAGCTGGTATAATCCCCAACCTTTTGCTGCTGTGATATCCCTCTTTAAAATACCACCCACTTAGGTATGACACATTCCTGGCTACCTTCAGTGGTGACCACATGAACCAGAGGAAACCCATATGTTATGTCACATTCAGTGTGGGAATGCAGGCTACTCGACTGATTATTGCCCTCTGTCCTGCCCTCTCAGACGCTTTCCTCCCTTCTCCAATAGGCATGGAGAACTGGTCCACAATTCCACACATAAGCAAATGTATAAATACAGACAGGAAGCCAACATCATGCCTAAACCACGTGTCCAATTCTCCCGGAGTGAGTGATCACCTATCCTTCCTTGGAAAAAATGAAAGCACAAAGCCATAGCAGACCCACCTCCAAATCCAACTCGCATAACTCTACTGGCTGATAACCCATCCCTCCCTCTCCTCCACCTTAGTCTTCTGTGACATAGACAGTGGCCACAGGAGGCAAAGAGTGATGCTGGGGGCAGCAGGGCCAGTCAGCCTACAAGAGTAATTTTTCTCTATAAGTGAGCTACTTAATACTTTGTACTCAGTTTTGGGTACTAGTCATAAATTCTGGCAAAAAGGAAAAAAAAAAAAAAAACTTCTTCAACATGCTCTTACATAGTGCTGTCCAAGCCTTAAACGGCACTGTCATTTTTTTGTTGTTGTTCTTCTCCTAAAGTACCATAATTAATGCAATTTTTCTTAATGTCAGACTTCTTTCACAGTCATTTCCAGGTGTTTACTTCAATGTGCTTTGGTTCAGTTCTTAAAATAATTTTTGAAAATCTTATTTTTAAACTGTGCTTTTCAACCTTTATACACTTCTGCTTAAATGGCATTGCACTTGCTAAAATATTGGTTTTATATGTGGTTGCATAAAAAGAAGTAAAACTTGCCTGGCCAGCATGGCTCAGTGGTTGAGCGTTGATTCCTGGTCAGGGCACATGTCTGGGTTGCAGCTCCATCCCTGGTGTGGGGCATGTAGGAGGCAGCCGATCAATGATTCTCTCATATTCTCTCTCTCTCTCTCTCTCTCCCTCTCCCTTTCCCTCTCCCTCTCCCTCTCTCTCTCCCTGTCCCTCTCTCTTCTCCTCTGAAATCAATAAAAATATATTTTTTAAAAAAGTAAAACTTATTGTTATCATGTTAATAGCATCTAGTTGGTTCAAATGAAAATTGTGGTCAAAACTGAGATAGTAAGTACTGATTCACTTTGAATATAACTAATATATGAAAATTCAAGTTTTTATCTCTTTTTTACATCAGGAAAAAGCATAAAAAGAAAAAAATACATGAGGCCTGACTTAGAATAGCCTATGTGATGGCTTAATTTCCTACAGAAACTGTATGTTTGTTTGTATAAATAGTCCCTAGGAACACAATGACAGCAAAGGCTAGCCCTGAACAGATTCAGCCATAATTCATCAGTTGTTTTTACATGTAGTAGAATAGAGGGAAACTGGACATCATTCATTTTTATCATATTAGTTTGTAGTATCTAGTTGGTTCAAATGTAAATTGTAGTCCAAATGTTCTGTTGCTCCAGAGAGAAAAATATTAAAACACTAAACAACTTGGTTAATTTATTTGGCAGCTTAAATATTTTAGTTTACTCATTGATCCCATGTTTGATTCTTTAACATGAATATTTAACAAAACCACTTCTAGGATACCAGAAAACATGTTCAAAATGTTTCCTATCCTAATGCCAGGGCCTATCTTGATTGAATGAATCAATTAATCGATCAATATTGGAAGAATTAATTATCTCTTTCAATTATGTCCAGTCACTAACTTTTGGTTAGTGATCAAACAAGCTAAAGGAATGCTTACATGGATCAGACTTATTTATCATTCATTCATAATATGTTTTCATGTCAGAATGTTTTGGCTGAGATACAGTGGAGAATATAAAGGTACTAGAAGCCCAATGCACGAAGATTCGTGCTAAAATGGGCCATCCTTTCCCTGGCTGCTGGCACTGCCTTTCCACTCTGGCCCAGCCCGGAGCCACCTCTTTCCGCTCCAGCCCCACCTTCCCACACTGCCCAGAGGCCCTGAGAGATGTGGGGGTGGGGGGGGGAACACCTGCTTCATCACCATGGTGACGATGCAAGCGTCCCACCTGCCCCCAGTCGCTCGGCTGCCATCTTTGTTGGGTTGATTTGCATACTCACTCTGGCTGTGGGTGTAGCAGATTTACGGTCAATTTACATGTTTGTCTATTATTAGGTAAGATAGTCTGTGGGTTCATAATTTTTGTCTTCATATGATTGCACCTAACACAGTTCTGACCACGGAAGCAGACTACCAACAGTCAGATATATGTGTTAAATACTAATGAAAATAAAGCAGAGTGAGAGAGAGAGAGTTTCCTGGGGTTGGGCCAGAATATTGTTGTTGTTGTTTTGCCATCTTAATGATCACCAAATAACTGATGCCACAATTTTGAGCCCATCATTTCATTTAATTCAGCAAATATTCATTGAGAGCCTAGGCCGCACCAGGCACTAGAGAGGAAAGAGCAAGGTCAGGCTTGTTCTGTGCTCTGATGAAGGTTTATAGGTGAATGTGGAAGATAAATTATAATCCAACAATAGCTTAGATATGGGCAAAAATTGATAACTGCTAAATTTTTTTAGCCCTTATACATACCAATCCATTTTCCTGGTGACTCACCCATACACTATATCCTTGAGATGGATAATAGTGCTTACTGCTGTAACTCTTTAATCAATCATCTAGAATACCCCAGACATTCTAAGGACACAGAAAATAAACCTAATTCCAGTAGCAAAACCTCAAGTTAGGTCAATAATCACACTAAATCTACTGTTACCTCAATAACAAGAATCATTTCTTTGACTCTCAACCTGGCTTTAGTGCTTAGGACTTTACTTCTTAGAATAAAATCAAATCAGATATAGTCATTATTTTTAAATGGAAGAAAAAAAAGATATTTATGTATACTATAGAATCTGGTTTAATTTTCCAAAAACAAAAATAAAATAGCAAAGGAAAGCAGACATGTTGTTTTTTAAAAAATTAAGACATATTACAACAATCCATGGTGTATACTGAGTTGTGGCAAAACATAAAAATACATGTTGTTTCAAGTAAAATGGTGATTTTGGAATATAACAAGATGTTAGTAATAAAATTATTTTAGTCTTCAAATTTGTCATTCTTGTGATTTGCTAAAATATTTATTAGTGCCTATAGCTGAGATTTCCATTACTAATCATGTTTTATCAGGTGAGTATATATGAATTTCAGAAAAGAGAGGGTAAAGAATCAGAGATGAGCCAAATTATTTGACAAAGTGAAGACAAGTGAAACATTTTCAAATTATTGTTACTTATATAGAAAGCTATGGTTCGATTGTGACTTGACAAAATTCATGTGTTAAAACCTTAACCCACAAGGGGCTGGTATTGAGACATGGGGCTTTGGTAGGTGATCAGCTCATGAGGGTGGAGACCTCAAGAATAGGATTAGTGCCTTTATAGAAGAAATGCCAGAAAGAGCGATCCCATTCCTCTGCCAATGAGGACAGCAAAGAGAGAGCTATCTAGGAAGTGGGCTCTCACCAGACACCAAATCTGACAGTACCCTTATCTTTGACTTCCCAGTCTCCAGAACTATGAGAAATATATGCTTGTTGTGCATAAGCCACTACTTTAAGGTATTTTTGTTATGGTAGCTTGAACAAAGTAAAGCATAGACAGAGCATGCTTTACTTTGCTCTCTTTTGCTACTGATCTGTGGTTAGATGCTATTCTCAAGAAATTACCATGTTAAGTTTCTAAAAATGAAGAAATTAACAAACAATTCAATTTACATCATTTCCAGAAGAAAAACCATGTTCAACTTCAAGGATATTACACCTCAGTTGTGAGAGGTAACTGAACTTGTGAGAAGTAATCAGTTGTTTTGTGATTAATATACAGGGTGAGGCAAAAATAGGTTTACAGTTGTGAGCCTGCAAAACACAGTGTATTCTTGTATTATGTATTAATTGTTGTATTATTTTCCATGTGAACAACTATAAACCTACATTTGTCACATGTATGATTTATGTTAGTTTTGTTTCTTCTAGACAATAGAAATGTATCATTTTGCAACTCTTAAAGTAAGTTTTGAGATTTATCCATAATATTCACTTCCATATTGATGGGCAATTGGGTAGTTTATAATTTTTTTTTTACTTTTATGAATAATGCTTCAATAAATATATTTGCACATGCTACCTGGTCCCATGATTGAATATTTCTCTTCATTGAATACCAAGAAGTAGAAATAACAGATCACAGGCGCTATAAAACAGTTCTCTGAAATTGTGTTCCAACATGGCTATACCACTCAAAACAGTACTTTTTTAAGTACCTGAGGACATGCTTAGAGAGAGGAAGGGAGAGAGAGAAACATCAGTTGCCTTCCATATGCACCCTGACTGGGGATCAAACCAACAACCCAGGTATATGACCTAACTGGGAATTGAATAGGTGACCTTTTGATACACAGAATGACACTCAACCAACTGAGCCACACCAGCCAGGGCAATTATTTTTAACTCTGTTTTGGTTATTTTTGTCACTTAAAAGCTTTAGCTTATAAGTAGTCAATTTATTCATCATTAATTTTAGAGTATTACCTGTTGACTGTTTTAACAAAATATCGTTCTACACCAAAATTGTACACTGATTTTCCCAAAATTTCTTTTGAGTCTCTTTTTTTCCCATTAGGTCTGAAATTCATTTGAAATTCATTTTTGGGAACTGTATAGTGAAAATACATAAAGGCAAATGCACAGCTATTTATTTTCACATGGTATATTGAACTGTCCATGGGAGTGTTGTAATGCAGATATATAACTCCACAGGTATACCCAATTATTCCTAAACAGCTTATTGAAGAAACTTTTGCCTTCATTTGAAAAGTTACCTTTTTAACATGTTAAATATATGTATAAGTCTAAGTATAGACTAGTCTATTCCATTGATCTATTTGTCTATTACAGTGCCAATTTCCTACTAGTTGTAGTTCTATTATTTCCTCTCATGCTGCTCTCAACTTGAATTATTTTGGTTCCACTGTTTTATTATGTACACACACATGCCTTTTTTAAAAAAACAAGGAAGTCATTATAAATGAAGAATTACCAGTTTTGTAGTTTGCCATTGCTTCTTGGGTTTCACAGATTTTTGTTTGTGTTATTTTCTGTTGGACTATATCCCTCTGTTATTCATTCCAGGTGAGTTCATGGGTAGTAAAATTTCTAAGTTTTTGCAAATGTAAATGAATGGAAATATTTCAGTCTTACATATGAGTATACAGTTCTATGAATAATTCTAAAAATTATTTTCTCAGATCTTTACAAATTTTAACTTTATGGTTTCCTTGTATCTCCTTTTACCAAAAAGTATGATATTAATTGAATTCTCATTTCTGTTATTTATTCTTGTCTAGAATCATTTTGGTTATGATTTTATTAATTAATTTTAATATTTCACCACATATATCTGGATATAGTCTTTCATTCTGTTGACCAAATTATCCTCTCAGAATGGCAATCAAAATTTAGAACAGGTCTGGATTTTCTTCTTCTGTAATTATTTTGTGTCGTACTTTTCTTATTGTCATATTCTTGACATACTGTCATATTTTTCTATACCTGCCAATCACTTGTTTTTACTTTTCAATCACTTAGTATGTGAAAATTGAAAGCTCAAAATATTTTTAGCTATATTCTGAGAACTTCTCTTAGCTTAATCATTTACTTTATTAATTATCTCTTTATCTGTGATCATTCTATTATTCAGTCAATTCATTGAGTTTTATTTCAAAAATCACCTTTATCTTTATGATTCCCCACTGAGTCTTTATTTTTGCATGCTACAATATTTAAAATCTCCCTGAGAACATAAATTACATTTATTTTAATTATTTTTTTCATACTGTATTAAATCTTTCTCCTTACATTTGAGTTCTTCTGCTTGTTGAGTTTGATGCCTCTATATTATGGTGTTAGAGTTTTTCAGTTGTTAGGTGAATCTTGTGTATTTGCCTTTTTATTTGAGATGACTTGCTAGTGATCTGTGAATGGTCCAAATATCTTGTGATTGTGGCAGAGTGTGGAAATGGGGCTACACTTCTAAGCACAGGGATTCCTGATTCTCCTGGACTTTGCCAATCATCCAAGGATTCTTGGCATCTACTACATTCACAGAATGAAACAAACAAAAAAGAATGTTTTCTTATAATTTCTAGTGCTTTGTCATGAGTTCGTGTCCGATTACAGCTGTGTTCAGTTTATTATTTTTAACCTATTTTCACACATTAGTTTTATACACTTTCCTAATTCATAATTGGAATACATAGGTCAGAATTTTTAAATAAATGCTACATTAAAATTGTGTGGAAAAATAGCCTCTTGAAATTTTGTAGAGCGTTAACATTGTGTGAAAGAGTTTGATCCATAGAGTAAGAAATGCATGCTTCCAAATTTCAAATAAAACTTTTTAAGCTTTTATATTATAAGGATATACACTTTATTTAAAACTTAAATTTCAGGTAGCAAAAAGAAGGTATTTCAAATTAGATAGATAATGTTTTTGCCTTCACTTAAATGATTAAATAAATGACTATCCTCTCATTCTACAAAATTGTATATTCAGAGATTATGTTTCTAATCCTAAATAAATCTGAGCCTATTTTGAAAAAAATTTTTAATATTCAGAAGACTATTTTCAAAATACTCTGTCATTATCTGTATAGCAAGATCACAAATAATATTATTTAATTTTTATATTTTCAAAATTTTGTAGAATAACAATATATTACTTTTAAGATCAAAAATATTGTTTAAGTATTTCCTCATTAAACTAAGTTTTTAAAACTCCTTAGCAATTGCTATTTTTGTATATAATATATATACTAAACACGGTTATAAAACAGTCACTTCATTTTGCAGGTCAAGTTTGAAATGCTAGCTGCTTTATCAGAATTTTTAGCATGTTAAGTTGATATTAGAGTCAATGTAGCTTAGTGTACACAGATTTCATCATTTCTCTTTTAGTTTTTATCTGTCTTATCCTTTGGCCTTAGTTATCAGCTGAAAAATTCCCAGTGCAATGATGAATAACTTTCATCAGTCTGCTTACTCACAAAACATTGTAGACCTTCACTGTACTGATAGCACTTCTCTGTGTCTACTGCACTACCCCTGATTCAGTACCAAGACTCTGTTCTTATGTTCAAATAGATGTTTCTTCTACAAAAGTCCCCCCTTCTTTAATTCCATATGCAAAATACTAAGAGACTGTGAGATTGCAGCTTTTATCATGATATTCTTTTGTGTGTGAATTCCTTAGAACATACAAATTAAAAGAACTTATTACATAGTTTAGGTCTTATTTGTCTTCTATATCTTTCCCTTCCAAATCCAATATGTCATCAAGTCCAATTGCCTATTCTCCCAAAATATGTAAATTGATTTCAACTTTTTTATTCCTAGTAACACTGCTTTGCTCAGCATTATATCAATTTCCACTTCCTTAACTGTTTCAACAGTCTCTTCAATAATTTCTCCAAATTTACTATCACTCTCCTTTTACTCTTTTGTATTTTGTAAAACTTTTATCTTCCTAAACCATAATGTGATTATAGTTTGTGATTTTAATGTAACTCCTCATCTTATGTGGATTAAAACTCCATCTACTTGAAAGAATAGTCAATATTTCGTACACATTTACATCAATCTAGTTTTTTCTAACCTCAACTCTATCTCTCATTTCCCCCAAACTGATATGTTCTAAATGGCAACCACAAAGCATAATGGGCCTCCCTGCTGGTCCTTAAACATCCCTTTTTCTTACTACCAAAGGAGTAACAAAATCATTTTCAAAGGCAATTTCATTATTGAACCACAATGAAAATATGCTCAAATTTTTAAAAGACTGCAACCATTTTTTGGCCTATTGTGTAAGAAGATAAGTCCCTCTCTTCCCCAATCCAAACCATCATTTCTTTGTGTTAAGTAAATTGTCTATCATAGTTGAAACTCAATCCTTACTCTAAAATAGACCACCTAGACTTTTATTTATGGCTATGATTAAACACCCAGTAACAGGAAAACTCTCCATCTTAAAACAACAAGAAAATGAGCTTTTTTTTAAAAAAAAAAAAATCTACTACTTAGAGGCATCAGAAAATAACCAACCACAAACTAGAGGGGCCAAAATCCTGGCAAAAGAGAAATGCGCTGAGGTAAGATCAACGTTTCTGTTGATTTTACCTCAAGGCATTTGTTGATTTCCTGCCTGACTTGAGCAAGGGATCAAGAAATCAGGCTAAAAAACGAAGCAGAGCTCATGGCAGTCTCACAGTGTTATGGCCTAAAAGGTATAGTAGAAGCCTGAGGGGGAAGAGCCGCACAAATACCTTAGGCTTTCAGTTGAGACTCCCGTAAGGCTAAGGATCAGGGAAAACTTTAGTCCTCACAAACACTGAAACAGCCTTAGCCATAAATCAACGCAGGCCTCTGAATGGAACCAGGTCATCTGTCCTACCATAACTTCCTTCCACAAGAAAATTTAAGAATATAACATCATCCACAGCCTCTTTAATCTATTTATACATTATGTCTGCCATGCAATCCAAAACTACCAGGCATGCTAGGATATAGGGAAAATTATCAAAATGCAAATATACAATAGAAAGTATTCCTTAGGCACGTCAAATATTGCTTTAAAATAATTGTAATTAATATGACCAAAAAGATATATGATAAACTAGATAATTTCACCAAAAATAAACCAGTTGAAGCTACGGAACTATAACATACAGAATTAGATTATTAATTAAGAATCATATGGCCCTAGCTGTTTTGTCTCACTGGATATAGTGGCAGCCTGTGCACTGAAGGGTCCTGGGTTTGACTGCGGTCAAGGGCACATGCCTGGATTGCAGGCTCAATCCCAGTAGGGGGTGTAATGGAGGCAGCTGATCAATGATTCTCTCTCATCATTGATGTCTCTCTCTCTCTCTCTCTCTCTCTCTCTCTCTCTCTCTCTCTCTCTGCTTTCCTCTCTGAAATCAATAAAAAAATATATTTTAAAAAAGAATTATGGATGAGTGATATAACCCGATATATTGTCAAGGATAGAAGCAATCAAAAGGCTTAGTCATAAGAGAAAGAAGCTTATGGGAAAATAATGATGACTCTCACAAGCCCTTCATTCCTGTATAGACTGAACCTCTGGACCTCAGAATAGATGGAGGCTCTAAGTGATGTTCATGGATTCCTCACAAAACCAGGGGCATTTCAACTTATCCACATTTCCATTTAATACTCTAAGGAGTTGTAACTCATGTGACATTCTCTCAGGACCCATGTTCCATATCCTGGATTCCATTTCATATAGGTTATCATTAGCTAGAGAGAGCCAGGAAAGGGCATTTTAGAGATAAAGTCTCTTCTACTTAATAAATATCATTAATCCTTTACCTGCATATCCAGTTTGTAAGGTTAGACTATGTTACTTAGTATATGTTTTCATTCCCTTTACCATAGGCATTCCCCAGTACTAAAGGGAGTGACTGAATCAGGGGCCAGGTGCTTTATCCCTTCATCCCAATCTTTAAAAATAACAACTGAAATAAAAATGCAATAGATGCATTTAACACTAAATTAGGCACAGCAGTAAAGTGGATTCACAGTCTGGAGACCTAGAGAGTAGGTGTGTATATCACATATCCAGACTAAAGGATCAGAGAGAAGAAAACATAGATAAGAATTAAACACAGGACACACAGTAAAAAGTTCAGAAATGCATTTTATTAGAGTTCTGGAAAGAGAGGAGAGATAAAAATGAACAGAGTCAATATTAAAGGAGATATTGGTAGCTTTCATTTTGGGGCAGAATGTAACAATTTTGCATCATTGCAACAAGCTGTCATTCCTACAAACAATTCAAGGCTTTAAAAAGAGCTTGGAAAGCAATGAGGACAAAATTTACTAAAACTCCAGGGAGTTGAGAAAAATTTAGAAGTAGGGTGAGTAGTAGCAGCTTATTCCTCCTAGTGACAATTATTAATGATAGACACTGGCTAAAGTCTGAGGATCAAGCCTTAGTCTTAACTTTAGCCAAGGAAAATGGCAAACAATAGCAGATTTTAGTGATTTGCATGGGGCTAGAGTGACAAAATTAGAAATGTGAGGGTCCCCAAACATTTGTCCTCTCTTCCCCTCTATATGTTCCAAATTTTGAAATTGCACAAGACAGGAAACTAAACAGATAAGCTAAAATCTTCTGAAGGACAGAACTAAGTTTCCTCAAGTTCTCTTGAATTGAGCATAAAAGAACCTAGCAACAAATGTGTATACATAACACAGTCTTACTAAAGTTTAAACCAGCTTTGGCCTAACTAAAGTAAAACTCCTCCAGTAGAAGATTTAATTATATGAACCTCTACATATTTTTCATACACAACATCCAAAATCCAATACCAAATTTATGAGTTATGAGAATAGGCAAGTCAACACAGACAATTATGAAGAAGAAAAAAAAATAATAGAAGCAGACCCACAAATGATCTATATACTTATCATCTTGAAATAGTTATGATTAATAAGCTCATGAAAATAGATACAATACATATAAAATGAATGAGAGGATGGAAATTTTAATAGAGAACTGGAATTTATAAACATCAAATAAACACTATAGTATATAAAAATATAATATAGAAAATTAAGAACTTTATGGATGAGTTCAACAGTAGATTAGACATAGTAAAAGACAGGATTGGTAAATTCAAACACAAATCATAGAAAAATATCCACATGATGCCCAGAGAGGAATGATGGTGGGGTGTGGGGGCAGAACAGAGTATAACAGAAATGTGAGATTAAGTCAAATAGTTTAATATACAAGTCATTGGAGTTCTAAAGGAAGAGAAAGGAGAAAAATGGGCTGAAGTAATATTTTTGTGGTTAAGAATTTTCCAAAACAGTAAGAATCCATACACAGAGTTAAGAAGTCTGGCATATTCCAAACAATATAAATACAAAGCAAAACAAACATGGACCCATTATGATAAAACTGTTAAAAAATACAAATAAAAGTCAGTTTTAAAAGCAATTAGAGAGGGGAAAAAAAAGGAAAGATACGTTATCTTCAAAAGAGCAGCAAAAAGGCTGAGTAAAGCAAACAATAGAAATGATGAAAACTAAAAGATATTCCATTGTCTGTTGGCATGTCATCCTATCTAATAAAAGAGTAATATGCAAATCATCACTCCGCTACACTCACAAGCCACGCCCACCAGCCACACCCACCAGCCAATCAGAAAGCAAATATGAAAATACACCTAACCAAGATGGCTGCAGCCTCGGAGAGCGGAGGTTGCTAGAACTGGAATATTGGAGCCGAAGATCAGAGGGGAAGATCGGAGCCAGTGCGGGTCCCCCACAGGTTATCAGAGCCAGCTGGGGTCCCCTGCAGGCGATTGGAGCCATCTGGGGGTCCCTGCCCAGGGCCCGAGCCTCAGCAAGAGGCTTGCGGCATTGGCTGGGGGCGGAGCTGGGCCATTGGAACCAGCTGGGGTCCCCTGCAGTGATTGGAGCCAGCTGGGGGTCCCTGACCAGGGCCCAAGCCTCAACCAGAGGCTTGCAGCCTTGGCTGGGGGTGGAGCCTCCCGATGGGAGACAGCTGGGGGTCCCTGCCCAGAGCACAAGCCTCAAACAGAAGCTTGAGGCCTTGGCTGGGGGTGGAGCTCGCGAGTGGAGCCAGCTGGGGCTCCCTGCAGGAAATTGGAGCCAGTTGGGGTCCCTGCCCAGGGCCTGAGCCTCAAACAGAGGCTTGAGGCCTTGGCCAGGGGCAGAGCCTGGTGATCGAGCCAGATGGGGGTCCCCTGCCAAGGGCTGGAGACTTTAGGCCTTGGCAGGGGCGGAGCCGGAGATCATAGGAGATAGGTGTGAACTACAGAGGAAATACCTTTTCTGACCGCTCATTGGCTAAGCTCCCTGTATGCCACTGGAAATATTCTTAGTAACCTGGGTATAAGAATCCAAAAAGGTGATCTAGGGCTTCTCCACCTCACTCCTGGAGAAAAAAACGAAGGTCCGCTGCTGGAGGGCTAAGAAATGTCATAACCTGCCCTACACGGTTTGGCTCAGTGGATAATGCCTAGGTTTGCCAACCGCAGAGTCCAGGTTAGATTCTGATCAAGGGCATGTACCTAAGTTGCAGGCTCCTCCCTGGCTGGGGCCCAGGTCAGGGCTCATGAAGGAGGCAAGCAATCTATGTATTCCTCTCACTTTGATGTTTCTCTCTGTCTTTCCCTTTCTCTTTCACATTCTCTAAAAGTCAGTGGAAACATATCCTCAGGTGAGGATAAAAAAGAAAGAAAGAAATGTCATATTCTATGAAAGACACATCTTGAAAATGCCTAAAGAAAGTTGTCATTTTTTCTTGGTGAAGGGACTGGAGTCCATGTTGATGAAAACACCTTGGTGGCTGCGGTGACTTGCAGTGGCTCCAGCAGCGGGGTGATGGGGCTGGTGCCTTTCCCTGATCAGCCTGGTTGTCTCTCACAAAGGGAGGCCAGACTTCGGCTTAGGCCCTCTCCTTATGGAGAGTGGGCCTAAGCCGTCAGTAGGACATCCCTGAGGGCTCCCAATATGTGAGAGGGGACAGGCTGGGCTGAGGAGACCCCCCCCCCCAGTGCACGAATTTCGTGCACCGGGCCCCTAGTCTTTAATATTCTGAAATAGAATAAATGCCAAACAAAATTTCTATTCCTATGGAAAATATTCTTGAAATATGAAGACAAAACTAACTCCTGTTAAGACAACAAAATAAAATATCTGTAACATGAAAGCCTGTACTAAAAGAAATAAAGGAAGTTATTCAGGAGAAGGAAAATGATCCAATTTGGAAACGTGGAAATGCAGAATGGAATAAAGACCACAGAAGAGGATAAACATGTAAATAAATATAATGAATGCTGGCCATACAAAATAATGATTATGTTGCCTTATGGTATTGTAAACATAGGGAACACAAAAACAGGCAGAATGCAGAAGTAAATGGAGTTAATATTTTCTATGACTTTGGAACTATTCGTAAAGGGATAAATATAAAAAATAATTGATTGAAATAGTTACATATGTAGGTTGTAATCTCTAGGGTAATGCTAAGAAATTAGTAGAATAATTAATAAGTAACACTTTAGTCGATGAAAATGAAGTATAATTTAAAACATGAAGTAATTCAAAACAAAGCAATTAGAGAAAATAAAAGAAGTGGGAGAGCTTTGCTGGATGATTCCAACGCGGTCTCTCATGAGGCTGCTCAAGATTGAGCTCAATTGAGACAGCATCTGCTCATGAGCTCTGCACATGGTCTTCTCCACAGGGGTGCTTTACATGACAACTGGCTTCCTCAGAGCCTGTGATTCTAGAGAGTGCCCACTATTCTTTTTATAACTTAACATTCAAAATGCCATCCTATTACTTCGGCTGCATTCTATTTCTTAAAAGTGAGTTACTGCCCTAACCGGTTTGGCTCAGTGGATAGAGGGTAGGCCTGTGGAATCAAGGGTCCCAGGTTCGATTCCTGTCAAGGGCATGTACCTTGGTTGCGGGCACATCCCCAGTAGGAGGTGTGCAGGAAGCAGCTGATCGATGTTTCTGATGTTTCTCTCTCATCGATGTTTCTAACTCTCTATCCCTCTCCCTTCCTCTCTGTATAAAATCAATAAAATATATCTTTAAAAAAAAAAGTGAGTTACTAGATCCAGCCTACAACCAAGGGCAGAAATTACTAATTCACAGTAGATTCCAATAAATTAAGTATTCACGTTGAATCTCAAAGGTCACAGTTCTCAGGGGATCTGTGCAGTAACAATTATTTTCATGCAAATGTTAAGCTATTATTTGATTTTTTTTTTGGCTCTCATTTTCACACATGTGTACAGTGAAGTTTTGTAGAGGTAACATGACATGACATCTTCACTGCTCCAGTGACTAAGGTGCTTGTGTATTGTTAGTGTTTTAAAACTTCCTCCGTTTTAATTGAAATATGATAAATATCAAATTATGTAGATCACATTGTCAAAAGATATTTAGACCCTCAATAATTTAAAAAGATATATGAAGAGATGCATTTAAGGCTATGATTTCAGGTTAAATCATCAATGAACATAAAAGAAAGATAATTAAAATAATAAAAAGAACACTAATTTTTAAAGCACTTGATCATTCAACAAGAAGTCAAGCGTGAGAAAAAAAGAATTGCTAGAAAAAAGTTTATTTAAGTCCTAAAATGTCAGTCATTATAATTGCACATGTTATAAATCTCATGAGCATAATTTAAAGTAAGAGGAAGAAAATAGAACCTAATGTATGATTCCATCTACTGGAAGTTCAAAAACAAGCAAAATTATGCTGAAAGTAAAAATAGTTTCTGTCTAATGGTGGATGAGGTCAGTATGTTCACTGTGTAAAATTTCATTAAGCTGCAAACTTGGTTGTGTACACTTTTCTGTATCTATATTAGTCACACATAAAAGAGGTTTATTCACAGAAAACAGAAGGTAAGCTCTACTTGATTAACTGCACCTCAAACTTGCCCACAGCTATACCTCTGTGCAATGCAAAACTATGTTTTTTCATCTAAGGTATTGTTTCAGTTGCCAGTTATGAATTTCTATGCACACTGAGTCAGAAAAACATTTTATAATTAATTCTACTTCTGATAAATTTCCTTTAACTTCAGTTTAATTTCATCAAATTGAAACTGTATCCATGCCATAATGCAGTGTAGTACTGAGCTCAAAATAGCCTTACTTAAGTTCACAAGGCAAATTTGCAGAGAGATTATTTCCTATTTCAGATTTACACCATCCATTCAAAACCTCGATTTTGCTTAAAACTCACAGAAATCTTAATGATCTTTAGCTAGAAAAACCTGATTTTATGTGAAAAAACTGAGGCCCCAAATTTAAGACAATTACTTAAGGCCACACATTTAATCATTTCCCCCCATGAATCTTTTGATCTATTTAATCCAGTTTCCCCTCATCTGAAATACACTAGCAAACAGCTCCTGTCCCATTGGAAAGATATCCATATGTACTGGCTTTCTTTTTTTAAATGTTTTCTTGTGGACATTTTATCTGCTTCAACTACCTTATGTGTTCTTTGGGTCACTGACTATGCCCTATTTTTTATAATTTATAATCCTGGGGACCTATCATTGTTCTTTCACTCTAATAATTAGTAAACATTTATTAAACAAATATTTGTTGATTACCTACTATGTATCAAGTCCCTCCCCTGCCCGGTCCACGTGACTCAGTAGTTGAGCATTGACCTATGAACCAGGAGGTCACGGTTTGATTCCCAGTCAGTCAGGGCACATGACCGGGTTATGGGCTCAGTCCCCAGTGTGGGGTGTGCAGGAGGCAGACAATCAATGATTCTCGCTCATCATTGATGTTTCCATCTCTCCTTCTCCCTTCCTCTCTGAAATCAATAAAAATATATATTTTAAAAAGTCCCTACCCTCCTACAACTGAGATGCCACTGTAAATTAATTAGTAAGTAAAAAATAAAATATTTTCCATAGTATGTTATACGGTGATAAATGCTCGGAGAACAAGCAGCCCATGGATTTATCTTCAAATACAGTGGTTTTCATGCTGCTTTCAGATCTCTGAGCTCACTGTGGAGATCCCTATGGAGCTGCTTGAATGAACCAACCTCCCCAACCTGGCTTCATTCATACACCACATGCTTTTGTCTCTTCTCTATAAAATACCGCCGTATAAAATTCAATTGGAACAAAGCACTCCACAGATGAAAATTCAATAGATTATTCAGGTTTGAAAACATTGCAGCTTTCCAAAGGTACAGTGTTTCTGGTTATAGACCGCTGTAGATTTACTTTTCAGTGAAATTCATTTTGTACTTTATATTTCTACTCTATAACTACAGGGTGTATATTAGCAGGTATGTTTATGGTGTTGAGAAGGACAGTATAATCCTCATTTACCTGACTCCAATGACTGTTGAGTGACCTTTCTAAAAATAATGGAGTGCCCTGTGTGCATCTGTCTATATATAAGCAATAGAACCATTAGGTGATTAGGAGAATGGCCATATTTCAGTGATGATTTACATTTGTGCAACACTGGTCAGTCATGTGGAAACAGCTTAGCATTCTCATGCTGAACCCAACACTTACTTTCATCAGTAAGTGCTAGCTTGTTTCAATTAACTTCTCTGTCTCTAATCTGAAAGTACCAGCATTAGGGGCATGAGAGATGCACAAAAATTACTTGAAGGAGAGCAGATGTTATTTTAAAAAGGGAAGCCATCAGGGTTGAACAGCAACCAGAGGCATAAGAGAAAATCCTTCTTCAATCTAAGTCTAATTGAATCAGGGCTGAGAACAGCGTCAGTGATTGATGATAATGACATCAGTGATGTGATGTAAAGGTTATTAAATACCTTAAGCATCTGGAAGTCATGTGGTACATACTGCATTTAAAGAAAATATCTTTATCATAACAAATTTTTACCTTCCAAAAATAGATGGGAAATTTATGACATGCATATATACATTGATAAAAGAATACAAAGCTATGTATTTTTTGCAAAGATTACATGGTAAGAAGTCAGATAATATAAAAGATGAAGACATATAAAGGAAAAAAGGGTGTGGTGAATACTTGGTAAACACACTTAGGAATGGGAGGAGATAATAATTCAAGTAGACATATTTAAAGACGTCTTAATTTATCTATAATAATAAAAGCATAATATGCAAATCGACTGAACTGAACAACAGATTGGCCTTCCCGATGACCTTCTGGATGACCACGCTATGACATGCACTGGCATCAGGCCAGCCAAGGAGGGTGCATTGCGATTGGTCGGTGGGGGGGCCTCCATCACCCCACGATTGCCCCTGCAGAGGGAGGCCCAGGCCACCCTTTGCAGGGCAATCGATGGTGGGGCCCCATGATCTATTGCCCCAAAGAGGGAGTCCCAGGCCACCCAGCTGGCGACACTGTAGTGGGTGTGCGGGCTGGCCAGTAATCACCCCACAGAGGGAGGCCGAGGCCGGGCTGAGGAACACCCCCTCCCCCGTGCAGGAATTTCGTGCACCAGGCCTCCAGTATAAATACAAAACACCTTTGCCTACCTTAAATAGTAAGTTCAGCCCATGCATCGCCACCTTTAATAAAGTGTACATTTATAAGGGTTTTGAATGAGTATTAGGAGAAACTTCAGCATTTTTGCTCTATTTTATCATTTTTTTTTTTTTGAGGAGGTAAATTGCCCTTTTCTTTCAGAAATGTTGACATAATCTAGTCTAATTTTTAAGTTTTGAAAGAAACTGTTTATATGAAACAGGCACAGATACAAAAATGAGGTTTTTAATTTGTAATATATTTTATACATAAGCATGAAATTTCACTAATTTGAGGTATGAAAGTGGTAATTATCTTAAATTTAATGTAAAAATATTACCTTTATTTCTTTTTAAAAACTATAATTTCTAATAATATTCCATTTCTGTTGGTGCCACGAGCACTGAACTTAATTACTGAATATTTTTTTAACAATTTCAAAGACTTAACAACCTGGGCAGAGGGAGAGAACATGATAAAAATAAAATAAAAGGAAAGATATTGAGCAACCATATTATTTGGATTTGTACTCCAAGGAGATACAGAAAAATAATCCAGATAGTTGATTTAGAATTCAAGAAGTTCTCAGAAAGATTTTCTAAAATGGTATCTAGAAGATGGGACACGACTTTTAAATTATTTGGTCAAGTCTGTGGCTGTGCAATAGACTGAACTTGATGTAAAGCAGTTAGGGTTCCTCACGTGAGGGCCCCAGACCAGCTGTATTAGCATCACCAGGGGATGTGTTAGAAATGAAAATTCTTTGGCCCCATGCTAAGAACCAAAACCTCTGAGACTGAGGCCCGGCAATCAGTGTTTCCACAAGCCCTCAACCTTATTCTAAATGCACGCTTAAGTTAGAGAACTGCTTGCCACAGATTGTGGGCTGCAGCTCATTCCATAACACACAAAAATGTCTTGAAGAAAGAACTTCTTCAGAAGTCTCTAAATTTATTCAAATCATACTGAAAAATACCTCAGGGATACCCAAACCAGCTCTGAATCTTCATGTCTCATGACTGAATCAACTATATCTTCATTTTGTTATTCAATTACAAACACTTTCTGGAAAACTGGTTAACTCTTTCTGTTTTCTCTATCTTCCATAATATAACCAAGACTTTACAGGTAGGCTACTTTTAAGCTCTTTAACACAGAAAAACCTTGTAATTTGTTGGGGAAAGGGATGAGAAGGTACAAGAATTTTAATAATATATTCAGTGATATATTTGGAGTATACGTGACAGACCTTCTTTTCTGGGTTATGCAAACTAGAATGGCATTTCTACCTCTAGCTTTTCAACTTCTTTCCGTTACGGTACAATGAAAACCCTTACTGTATCAGGGAAATGTAATCTTCAAATCAAATAATAATTTATTGGAATTCTCTCACCTTTTATTTTATGAGACTTTGTATTTTTATGGGAAGATCCTGTTAGGTTAACATGAAACCTCTTTCAAATTTCCTAGGGCAATGCTGATGGGAAATAATGGCAAGCTGGGAATTTAGCTTTGTTTAGTTTGTAATATTATATATGCAATGTTATGGAGGAATATTGAAACTCTGTAGTATATTTTTGTTCTCCCCAGTTCTTCTGAAGTCTGGGTCTGAAGGACTGGACCAAAACTATTTTAGCACTTTGATTCATGCAGATTGCTTGAAGTTCTTTACCCTTTTGCTCTGCATAAACAGCCTGAGTCACATATGATGACAGGGCTACCCCTGCACTGACAACATTGGTGACAGAGAGAGAACCAAGAAGGCTGATTCCTGTGATTACATAGCAAGGGTTTAGTGAAGGTGTATAACTATGAGCTGATTTTTAAACATGTATTTGTAATTTTCATATGATATCTTTAATAGATATTACATTTCTATTATTTTTAAATCATTTTTTATTTTTCAATTACATATTGCATACAATATTATATTAGTTTCAGGAGTACACCCCAGAGATTTACACAGGGGTCCTCAAACTTTAAACAGGGGGCCAGTTCACTGTCCCTCAGACCGCTGGAGGGCCGGACTATAGTTTAAAAAAAACTATGAACAAATTCCTATGCACACTTCACATATCTTATTTTGAAGTAAAAAAACAAAATGGCAAAAACACCCGCATGTGGCCCGTGGGTTTGAGGACACCTGGATTTACATATAACTTACTAAGTGATCCTCTCAATAAATCTCGCACCCATCTGACACCATACATAGTTATTAGTATATTATTGACTAGGGCAACTGCGATTATTTTAAGTGATTTACTTTTGTTGGGTTTTAAATCTCTAATGAATTAAATTAAGTAATTAATTAAATCTCAGAACAACAGTGACGGATGTGGATGATGGTGAGTAGTGCATTCTGACAGTATGTTTTTTAAGAAAAAAGCCTTTAATGTACCAAAAAGCAAATATTGTGGAATTAAGTTGGACAAATCTTGAAAAATTTTAGAAGTTAAAAGTTTTACTATTGAATTTTATACATTGAAAGTAGTCAGTTCAGATTTTAAGCTAAACAGTGAAATTTTACAGAAATGAAAACTAGAAATGGCAGTCTGAACAGTCCCCTTGAATACAAAAAAGCCTCTTTTCCCATATGTTTTGCTTCTTCTTGATTTAACTGTGAATAGGTTAATTAGCAATCAGATACTCACAGAAGCTTTGTTCTTTCACTAATTACATTTCCCCGGTCATGCAACTGTACTACCATCGTAGGGCTCTTGCCTCATTATATGAGGCCTCCCCACTTCCTCATCTCTGGGGCTGGCCGGCATTGTAGATCATTACAATGACATTGGACTAGTTTTTTGGATCATTCTCTATTGATATTTATTAAATGTTCAAATAATGTCAAGAGGTTCTGTGGAAATTAAATTGCATTTTTAAAAAGAACCTAATGAATATATTTTAATTTGTATATGAAAATCCTTTACACATGTCTGCTAAATATGTTTTTTTCAACTAATGGCACTTCCAAAGAATAGTCAATCACACCCTCACTCTCTTGGAAAAATAAAATAACTTGGTTTTTTAAAAAGTGAAAGGCAGCCCTAGCCGGTTTGACTCAGTGGATAGAGCATCGGCCTGTGGACTGACGGGTGCCAGGTTTGATTCTGGTCAAGGGTACATGCCTGGGTTGGGGGCTCGATCCCCGTTGGGGGGGCATGCAGGAGGCATCCAATCAATGATTCTCTCTCATCATTGATATTTCTCTCTCCCTCTCCCTTCCTCTCTGAAATCAATAAAAATATGTGAAATAAATAAATAAAATAAAAATAAAAAAGTGAAAGGCAGCATAGGGCAATCAAGTTACAGATCATTTTAATTCATAAATTTGGGTTCTAATATCAATTGTACCTCAATGATTCCTTTAATACTTAATTGATATTTAATTAAAAATCATTAAGTATATAAGCAGTTTTATCTTAAGTGATAAAACTATAAGTCTACCCGTTAGAAGCTTGTAATTAAAATAAGAATATGTTATATACATTGTTAGCATCATAAATTAAGGAAGAAAAATATGTTATTAAATAATTGAATTGAGGGTACTAAATATATTTTGACCCCCAACAGTTGATGCTTATGAGGTATTGACTAACAAACTTCGAGATAAAATGCTAATGTTGATTGAGAGTGACTCTAACCATCGTAATAATTACCTGAAAGCAAAGGAAATTTATTATTTATAAAGTCCCTACAATATGCCAGACATTGGATTAAAAGCATTCCCATAGATATTACTTAATCCCTTAATAATACTTTGTTCATATAATTGCTCTGCCAACATGATTGGGTAAACAGCTCCTCTGACATCGAATGTTCTCCATAATCTTGACCTAAATTAGTTTTCAAACATTTTACCTGTATCATGTGCTGCTGCCTCCTTCCTCATTGTCCCACACCACAGTAATTACCATATTCATGACTCAATCAATACACAATTTTCCCTCCTGCAATCACAGATCTCTCTTCTCCTAGGTACTACTTAAAATACTTTCTAGCAACTCAAGGGCCACTGCAGTCAAACCTTATCCTAATGAGTTCTTTTATACATATTCATAAGTTCTCTCAGTATTTCCATATAGTGCCTGGTGATGATCATTTTCAAGACTAGATTTCATTATTTAACCCCAGATGATAAGATGGAACAGGATTATTTTTATTAGATATCTAATGTCCACTTTTAACATTTTAATAGATTTTATTTTCTTAGAGCAGTCTTAGATTTACAGAAAATTGAGAAGATGGTACTGAGAGTTTCCATATGCCACAGTTCACCTCTCACAGCTTTCTCTGTTATTACAATCTTGCATTACTGCAGTGTGTTTGTTGCAACTAATGAACCAATACTGACACAACACTAATATGGATGCGTGTGTTTTTTTAACTAAAGTCCACAGTTTACATTAGGATTCTCTTTGTGTTGGATTACTACAGATTTTAACAAATACATAATATTATGTATCCACCATTACAGTATTATATAGAACTAGAGGCCCAGTGCATGATTTAATCATGCACCTGGTGCACCAGCTGGCTGTCTGTCCGCTGGTGCCCCAGGCCTTCCGAAAGCCTCCAGCGCGGCGGAGGCTTTCGAAAGGCCTTGCGCCGGGCGCAGACAGACAGACAGCTCCCCCGCTTTGGCTTTTGATCGCGGGGGAGCCGGCTGGCTGTCTGTCTGCCGGTGCACCAGGCCTTCCAAAAGCCTCTGGCGCAGCCATGACACAGACACTGAGCTTGCGGCGCCACTGGCGCCGCGAGCTCAGCGTCCTGCTGGCCCAATCAGCTACCCCGGCCACCCTGAGTCCCGCCCCCTGCGCCTCCTGCTGGCCCAATCGTGGGCGTAGCGGAGTGATGGTAATTTACATATTACCATTTTATTATGTAGGATAGTTTTACTGTCCTCAAACCCTCCCTGGTCAAGCTATTCTCCCTCCTCCACTTCCCCGCAGCCCTGACCATAGATTTTTCTTTCTTGTTTCTATAATTTTGCCTTCTCCAGAATGACATATAGTTGGAATCATAGAGTATGTAGGCTTTTCCTACTGCCTTCTTTTATTTTGCAATTTATATTTATGGTTCTTCCATGTCTTGATAGCTCTTTTTTTAAATTTCTGAATAATATTCCTATATGTGGATGAGCTATAGTTAGCTTATCCACTCACCGAAAGAAAGACATGTTGGTTTCTACCAATTTGACCAATCTATATATATAAAAGCCTAAGCGACCTTTACAACTGGACAACCGGACAACCAGACAACCGGCCAGTAGCTATGATGCACACTGATCACCAGGGGGCAGATGCTCAATGCAGGAGCTGCCCCCTGGTGATTAGTTGTGCCCCCTCCACAGCCAACCTCCTGCACCAGCCAACCTCCTGTGGACCCTCCCCCCCGACCAGCCGGCCAACCTCCCGCAGTGCCTCCCCCTGGCCAGCCGGCCGGCCCTAATTGGCCCCTATTGCTGGCTAGGCCAAGGGACTCCACCCATGCACGAATTTGTGCAACGGGCCTCTAGCTGCTATAAACATTTGTGGGCAAGTTTTTGTGTGGACATAACTTTTAAACGCACTTGCATAAATACCTGAAAGTGCTAGATCCTATGATAAGAGTATATTTAGTTTTGTAAGAAACTTCCAAACTGTCCTCCAAAGTGGCTATATGATTTTTCATTCTCTCCAGCAGTAAATGAGAGTTCTTGTTGCTCTAGATCTTCATTATCAGTTGATCAGTTTTTGGGTTTAAGTCATTTTAATAGAACAGTGGTATCCCATTGTTTCACTTTGCAATTCCTTAATGAGCAACTTTCCCTATGCTGTCTGCCACCTGTTCATCTTCATAGTGAGGTATCTGTTTAGATTTTATACCCCATTTTAAAAATTGTGTTACTTGTTTTCTTGAGTTTTAAGAGTTTTAAGTGTTCTTTGTATATTTTAAGTACAAGTCCTGTATCAGAATTTTTTAGTTATTGTTTTTTACCAATATGTCTTTGTATTCTCATAAGTGTATTTCATAGAGCAAACATATTTAATCTTTATGAAGTCCCAACTTATGATATTTTTTTCATGAATTATACTAATGATGTCATATCTAAAAACTCAACATCAAATTCAAGGTCACCTAGATTTAATGATATGTTATCTTTTATTAATCTTGTACTTCTGCATTGACATTTAGGTGTATGATACAGTTTCAGTTATTTCATGTCTAATATGTGAAATATGTGTTTAGATTGTTGTTTTGTATGTGAATGCTGGATGTCCAGTTGATCCAGCATCCTTTGTTTAAAAGACTATCTTTTCCATTGAATTGCTATTGCTCCTTTGCAAAAAAGCAATTCACTATATTTTGTGGTTTTCTCTCTAATAGCCTAGAGAAATATTCCCATTAAACCATGTGTCAATTATTTCATCAATACCATGCTTTCCTGATTAAGTATCTTTACTGTTAAGTCTTGGAAACATAATATCAGTCCTTTGACTTTTGGTTTTCTACATAATCTTTAGAATTAGTTGCCAATATTTACAAAATAACTTGCTATAATTTTAATTGAAATAGCATTTAATTGGCACACCAAGTTGGAAAGAATGGGCATCTTAATGTTGTCTTCATAACCATGAAATAAAATGTTTCCCCATTTATCTAGATCTTTTATTTCTTTCATCAGAGATTTATAGTTCTTCACAAATAGATCTTGTACATATTTTGTTAGATTAATATCTAAACATTTAATTTTTGGTGCTAATGAAATGGTATTGTGTCTTTAATTCCAAATTCTAAGTGTTTATTGTTGGTACATAGGAAAGCAATTGTCTTTTGTACATTAACTTTTTATTCTATAACCCTGATGTAGTCACTTATTAGTTCCAGGAGTGAGTGTGTGTGTGTGTGTGTGTGTGTGTAATTCTTTCTACTTTCTACATAGACAATCACATCATCTGTGGACTCACAGTTTTATTTTTTCTAACGTAACCTGTACATCTTTTATTTTTCTGGCTTTCTTATTGCATTTAATTGGAATGTCCAGATGATGTTGAATAGAAGTGTTGAGAGGAGACATCCTTGTCTTGTTTCCAATCTTAGGGTTAAAGCACTGAAGTATTTTATTTTGTTTTTGTAAATAAAATGTTCTTTATCAAGTTGAAGATGTTCCTCTATATTTCCAGTTTGCTGAGAGTTTTTAGTCATGGATATATGCTGGATTTGGTCTATTTTAAAAATATTTTTGCAGCTATTTATATGATCATAGAACATTTCTTTTGCCTGTTGATGTAATGGATCACATTAATTTTTGAATTATTTAATTTTTGAACGTTGAATTAGCCTTGCATTTCTGATGAAGTCTATCTAACATTTAGAGAGAAATTATACAAATTTTCTTCATGAAAATAGATACAAAGAGAAAACTTCCTAATTTATTTGGAGAACAGAATTACCATCTTCTTAATCTCATAACTTTAAAAAAGAAAGACTCATGGACACAGACAGCAGTATGGTGATTGTCAGAGGGAAGGGGGTATGGGGGAAGGTAGAAGAGGATAATGAGGGAATAAATGGTGATAGAAGGAGACTTGACTTGGAGTGGTAAAGACACAATACAATATACAAATGATGTGTTATAGAACTGTATACCTTAAAACTATATAAATTTATTAACCAATGTCACCCCCAAAATTCAATAAAAATAAATACATTTAAAAAAGAGAAAAAATGAAAGCATTCTTCAATTCTCCCATTATTTTCCTGCCAAACTTCAATACTTCATGCACCATATTGAAAAAGTCATTCAGCCCTCTTATATTTAAAGCAGATACTAAGTTTTAACTTCTACCTCCAACATCACTGCTTCTATCCTTTCCTTTCATTCTCATTTCACCGGTGATGTTCAGTCCTCTTGAAACTTGCAATAGCCACTTGGAGGTCTCCCTAGTCTCTTGCTTCCTGCAACTCTCCTTTCATTACCGATGTAAAAATGCCTTAATGCACAACTATGATCATGTCACTTCCTCTCTTAAAAGCTTCCAGAGATATAGAAATAAAAACTACACTCATTTGCCTGATATCCAAGGCTTTTTACAAACTGGGCATAATTAGATGTAATTATCTAATTTATTAACTTCTTTTATTCCTCTTTTTCCTACTCAAAACTGAAAGCTCCTTGAGCAGAAATATTGCCATGTGTTCCATTCTCTCATACAGTGTCCTGGCAAACAGTTGGCAGTCCATAACTACTGAATGAATAACTGGATGAATATCTACCTATCTATTCTACTGGATTATCTGTGGGAAATAGAAAATAATAAAAATAAATGAGACAGAAGGCAACCTCTTAAATATGGTAAATAAAAATTTGGTCCTGCTGTGAGGTACAGGTGTACTGAAGAGCTGAGCTTCCTGAGTCTCTGAGCAAGGCACACTGCGATGCTAACTCTAAGAAGCCAATAAGCGCTAGATGTGGCATGCTGTGGCATGGCTACTCTCCATTTTCCCTGCTGGTATCATCCCTTCCTAGCTTAAGACATAATGTGAGCAGCTACTATTAGCAAACAAAATCCAGCTGAGGCAAAACGATGGCAAATGAGTTGGAAAAGATATAGCAATGAGTAGGAATAAGAAAGCCCCAGGTATATAAAGGAAAGTGTGGGTAGGAAGGCTGTTTAAATTCCATAAAAATTTTATTATTAAAATAATAAATTTATTCCATTACCAGAATTGCTATTTTGGAAGAAAATAAAAAACAATTCTAGGCAACATTTATTATCCAACTGAATCTAAACTACTTAGTCTTCTTTCCTTAAACTCCATATTCTAATAAACCATGGTCCTCAAAAATTGGTAGCACACCTAGGGAGATTTTGAAAATTACACTGACATGTGTGTTTATATATTTAAACAGTTATATACGGAGTACATTTAGTTCTATAAATATATTTAAAACTAAATAAGTTACATACAGTCAATTCTCATTATTTGAAATAGTCATGTTCTCTCAAGTCATCACAAACCCTGAATTAGTGAACAGTAAATTACTGTTCCCAGTGGAAATATAGGGTAGGCTGTGAAAAACGTCTGGTCGTATTTTCCTCAACTGATCAATACATAACCATCGTTTACAGTTGTTTATAATTAAAGACATTGTATTACGTTATACATATTTGGTATATATTTACATATTTACTAGGGGCCAGGTGCACGAAATTCGTGCACTGGGGGAGGGGGGTCTCTCAGCCCAGCCTGCCCCTCTCACAGACTGGGAGCCCTCAGGGGATGTCCTACTGATGGCTTAGGCCTGCTAAGCCTCAGTCTGGCCTCCCTCTGTGGGAGGCGACCAGGCTGATTAGGGGAAGGTGCCAGCCCCATCACCCTGCTGCTGCAGCCACTGTCAGCCACCGAAGCCGCCAAGGTGTTTTCATCAACACAGACTCCAGTCCCTTCACCATGAAAAAATGACAACTTACTTTAGGCATTTTCAAGATGTGTCTTTCATAGGATATGGCCTTTCTTCCTTCCTTCCTTCCTTCCTTCCTTCCTTCCTTCCTTTCTCTCTCTCTCTCTCTCTCTCTCTCTCTCTCTCTCTCTCTCTCTCTCTTTCTCCTCACCTGAGAATATGTTTCCATTGATTTTTAGAGAGTGTGGAAGAGAGATGGAGAGACAGAGAGAATAATCAATGTGAGAGGGACACTTTGATTGGTTTCCTCCTGCATGAGCCCCGACCTAGGCCCGGGCCAGGGAGGAGTCTGTAACCTAAGTACATGCCCTTCATCAGAATCGAACCCGGACCCTGTGGTCGGCAGGCCGAGGCTCTATCCACTGAGCCAAACAGGCTAGGGCAGGATATGACATTTCTTAGCCCCTCCAGCAATGGACCTTCATTTTTTTCTCCAGGAGTGAGGTGGAAAACCCTAGATCACCTTCTTGGATTCTTATTACCCAAGTTACCAAGAACACTGTGAGTGGCGGCATACAGGGAGCTTAGCCAATGAGTGGTCAGAAAAGGTGTTTATGCTCGAACTGGTTTGGCTCAGTGGATAGAGCGTCAGCCTGCAGACTGAAGGGTCCCAGGTTTGATTCCTGTTAAGGGCATGTACCTTGGTTGGGGGCACATCCCCAGTGGGGAATGTGCAGGAGGCAGCTGATCGATGTTTCTCTCTCATCGATGTTTCTGACTGTCTATCCCTCTCCCCTCTTCTCTGTAAAAAATCAATAAAATATATATTTTTTTAAAAAGAAAAGAAAAGATGTTTCCTCTGCAGCTCATGCAGCAGAGGACCCCCTGCGTTGTGTCCACTGGGCTAGGGGCATGTCCCCGAGGCCTGGGTCCGCACACCCCCGAGGCCGGCAGCCAGGCTCGTGTTGTGGGAGCCAGGCTGGGGGGCGTGGACCCAGGCCGCTGCTTGGCGCAAGCACAAGCACAAGCGGCCGCCCTGCCCCCAGCCACTTGGTGCCTGCGCCCGTAGGCCTGGAGTGGCCAGGGGCATTCTGGGAACCCGGCCACTCAGGGCCTACACGCGGGCCTACAGGCTAGGAGTGGCCTGGGTCCCGAGGATGTTCCCTCCGTATGCAAATTAACCCTCTCACTCCTGATTGGCTGGTGAGCATGGTGGAGGTACGGTCAATTTACATGTTTCTCTTTTATTATATAGGATTATATAGGATATGCTATATAATTGATTCCTTTACAAACTCATGTCAATAGCATTATAACTCATTCATGCTTGAATGAAGTTTATCAAACACATATATTTCCTTCAGGAGACACATCAGAGCTTCCTTGAACTAGAAACACCATATGGCATTTCAGCACTGTATTGGGAAGTCACTTTAAACAGGGAAATCATCATCAAAAGCACAAAAGTTTGAAAAACCTGTCATTAAATAGACTTTGATTTATGATAAACTGATAAAATATAAGTGCAAAATGTATAAAATTATAATTACTTCCAAAATTACTCTCCACCTCTAGGAATGCAAGTAGGTAAAAATGATAATAAAAACAAAAATTCAAATTTCCAGCATTGTCAAGAACAAATCCAATCATTGTCAGTCATTGTCAAATTTTCTTTTCTTCAAATTCTCATGTCATTGCATTTTTTACATACTTGGATAGACTGTTATAAAACATATTTCTAATTTAAGATGACAATTTTAGAAGCTGGTCCTCAGAGTTGTGAGTCTAATAAAAATCATTAGACAAGAACTAAAGGGAAAAGCAAGAAAGTAGATGATAATGTAGGAGAAGTTAAAAGGAGTAATGCTTTATTTATGAAATACAAACCACTGGACTTTCAATTTGAGTGGGTGGTGGAAGTAAATCCTCTTAGCATTATAGTGAGAAAAAAAATATATGGAACAGGGGGAAAAAGAAGATATCACATTCTTCACAACTGCAAATTAACTTCAGGATTATTTCAAAAAATCCAATGATGCCATAAAGTCACCTATTAAAAAGTAAAGGACTTTGGAAGACAGTTTGGAAGTTTCTTACAAAACTGAACTACCCATACCAACCTAGCAATTACCACACAAAAATCCACACATGTATGTGTAGAGCAGCTTTATCTATAATTGGCAAAAGTTGGAAGCAATCAAACCCTAACCCGTTTGGCTCAGTGGATAGAGTGCCGGCCTGCGGACTCAATGGTCTCAGGTTCGGGCATGTACCTCGGTTGTGGGCACATCCCAGTAGGGGGTGTGCAGGAGGCAGCTGATTGATGTTTCTCTCTCATTGATGTTTCTAACTCTCTCTCCCTCTCCCTTCCTCTCTGTAAAAAATCAATAAAATACATATTTTTTAAAAAGTTGGAAGCAATCAAGATGTCCTTCAATACGTTAGTGGGTAAATAAACTGTGGTATGCCCAGACAATAGTAATTCAGCACTAAAAAGATATAAGCTACCAAGCCATGAACAGACATGGAGGAAACTTAAATGCATATGATTAAGTGAAAAAAGGCAGTCTGAGGGGAAGGCTATATACTGTATGATTCCAACTAAATTACATCTTCAAAAAGGCAAAACTATCAAGACCGTAAAAAGATCAGTACTTGCCAGGGTTGAGTCAGGGAAGGAAAAATAAATAGGCAAAGCATAGATGATTTTTAGGGCAGTGAAAACATTCTGTATGGGATCAGAATGATAGATATATATCATTATAAGTCTTTCCAAACCCATAGAAATTACTACACCAAGAGTGAACCATAATGTAAACTATGGACTCTGGGTGATTATGATATGGCAGTGAAGATTTATAAATGATAACAAATGTATCCCTCTGGGGAAGGATATTGGTAATGAAGGAGGCTATGTCATTGTGGAGGCAGAGGGTATGTGGGAAACTTCTGGAAACTTAAATGGTTTAAATACCCTAGATTATACAGATAATAAGTAGCAGAGCCAAGATTTGAACCTAACTCTAAAGGTTTTTTTTCATCATCAGTAGGCTGTAGGTTTTCATTAAAATAACATACTGCAAAATTAGATCTCTAACTAGCTAATTAAAAATACTAGTTTTCCATCTCAGATCATTATTTCAGAACATGGACTCAATCATAGCCAATTCATATCATCTGATTTGTTTTTCAAATGGAATTTCAGAACATATATTAAGTAATTGTTTTAAATAATGTTGAAAATCCACATTTAATGTATATATAAAGAGAATTATCTTCTGAATAGTTAGATTCCAAATGTCTTGGCAAGGCAGAAAGTCAATGAAGTTCAATAAATAGACCCAGCGGAAACATTTTCCTTAAACAGCACAGTCTAAAACAATCATTCTTCTGATAATGTCAAGATTAGGTTAGCCTGGTTAAGAATTGCATTTTCTAAATGAAAATTTGCAGCTGACATGCCATAGTTTTTACCGTGCTATTGTCCCCTTGAGAAAAATAACAAGCAGACTGTTCACTCTTTTCTGGTTGTTTGACATGAAACCTAAGCCATTTCCATACGGGAACTAGATTTCTCTCTGACTCACCAGTACTACATTCTGGGAATAGCAGATCATCAAAAAGTAATTGATGAATAAAAGGTAAAAATTGCCACAAATAAATCACAACCCTGCATAGGCTTCCATATTGAATATATTTGCTATTTAAACTTTAGAACACCTAATGGAAAGACCATATGGAGAAACAACTCAATAAACCAAACCAAATAACAGATACTCCCACTCCTCTCCACCACACACATGCACTCAAGCCACAGCTGAGTGCAAATCTAAAGACAGTGAATAACGACTTATTATACCTTCAGATCTAGATAGGTACAGACAAGGGCAGAAATATTGATCTAAAGGCTTTCTGCACCCCAACACTGTACTTCAGAAAGGAAGCAAACAGGATGATATAATTCCATTTTATGCTGAATTGGCAAATCTTATCAATTATTTGATTCTAGATTATTTCTGAGGGTGTATTTGAAAGAAACTATGATTAGTATTGTGAAATAATCTTCCCAAGGAGAAAAATAACACAGCAGCTTTTTTATAAGACAAAATGAAAATCTGAAATATTTGATATTATTTAAATATAAATTGTATTTATTAAACTACTCTGGGCAAAGTAGCAACAGAAAATGTGTTAGGGACAAGATAATTCCATATTCTAGGCCCTTCTGTCCTCATGCCACATTTAGGCCACATTTAGATTTTCATAGTCCAGTTCCAAAGCTTCCTTTTCCATTAAATCATCCCTGATCACTTCAATTTGAAATAATCTCTCATTGCATTATGAACTTTATTTTTCAATTAAAATTATGGGAGTGACATTGGTTAATAAAACTTTATAGATTTTAAGTGTACAACTCAATTATATACCATCTATATATTGCATTTTGTGGTCCCTACCAAAAGTCAAATCTTCCATCACCATATTTTTAACTCTCTTTACACTCTACTATACCCCACCCACCTTCTCTCTCAAATCTCCATTTTGTAGTCTGTGTCTATGAGTTTTTATTTGTTTGTTTTTCTTGTTAATTTGTTGCTTTCAGTTTTATATTCCACATATGAGTAAAATCATATGGTTCTTGACATTTTTATCTGACTTGTTTCACTTTAAATTCCCACCAGCAGTGAATAAAGGTTCCTTTTTCTTCATAACCTTTCCAACTCTTGTTATTACTTGTTTTGTTGGTAATAGCCATTCTAACAAGTATGAGATCCTATCTCATTGTAGTTTTAAATTTCATTTCCCTAACAGCTAGTGAAGTTGAGCATCTTTTCATATACCTATTGGCCATTTGTATGTCTTCTTGGGAGATGTGTCTGTTCAGATCCTCTGTACTTTTTAAAATCAAATTGTTTGTTTGGTGTTAAGGTGTAGGAGTTCTTTATATATTCTGGATATTAACCCCCTATTAGAGCTGTTGTTTGCAAATACGTTCTCTCATTCATTTGGTTGTCTTTTTGTTTTATGGGTGGTTTCTTCTGTTGTATAGAAGACTTTTAGTTTGATATAGTTCCATTCATTTATTTTTGCCTTTACGTCCCTTGTCTTTGGGTCAAATTCATAAATTCTTTTCTAAGACCAAGGTACATAGTTTAGGGCCTATGTTTTCTTCTATGTAATTTATTGTTTCAGGTATTATATTTAGGCCTTTGATCCATTTTAAGTTAATTTCTTTATATGGGACAAACAGTAGTTTAGTTTCATTCTTTTGCATGTGGCTTTCCAATTTTCCCAGCACCATTTATTGAAGAGGCATTCTTTTTTCCATTGTATGTTTTGGCTCCTTTATCAAAAACTATTTGCTGATATACATGTGGTTTTATTTCTGGGCTCTCAATTCTGTTCCATTGGTCTATGTACCTGCTCTTTTGCCATATCATGCTGTTTTGATTAGTATTGATTTGTAATATAATTTAAAGTCAGGGCGTATGATGCCTCTGGCTTCATTATTTCCTTCTCAGGATTGCTTTGGCTATTTTGGGTATTTTGTGGTTCCATACAATTCCGTGTTGATTCTTCCAATGATAAATTGGAAGAATCAACATAGTTAAAATGGACATATTACCCAAAGCAATTTACAGACTTAATGCAATCCCCATCAAAATCCCAATGGCATTTTTAAAAGAAATATTATGAGCTTTGTTTAAAGAAACATTCCATACTCTTTCCTCTGCTACATAACCAACTTCTTAAAATCTTGGATAATGCCTTAATCCATCTTTATAACCAGCACTCACTCAAATATGTCATAGTTGCCCATTAATGGAATTTTGTAGAAGCAAACCAAATTACAGAAAAAGAGGAAGTGAAGTTCCATTTGACACTGTCAGAGTGTGGTAAAGATCAATGTAATAATGATCAATAAGGTACTGATAAGTGCATAAGGCTCTAAAGAATATAATATGGTAGTGATAATATCACTATCATCACCATTATGTTTACCATTGAGTCATAACAATAATCCTATCCTATCTAACAATAGACAAATATGCAAATTGACCATACCTCCGACACACCACAAGCCACGCCCACCATCCAATCAGAGCGAGTATGCAAATTAACCCAAACCAAGATGGCTACAGCCACAGAGAGCAAGGTTTCCTAGGTAACAGAGGAAGCCAAGCTTTCTGCCAGCCATTGCAGGCCTAAGCCTCCACTCAAGCTACAAAGTTTCAATTATAGAAGGTAAACAAATTCAAACAAATGGCGGCAGAATGGAGCTTGAGAGAGCAGGCCAGGGTTGCCACTGGCAACAGGGGAAGCAAAGCTTTCCACACACCCTGGCCGGGCCCACCCGCTTAAGGCAACAAAGTTTCAATTATAACCCCAACACAAATGGCTGCGGGCCTCAGAGGGAGCCCCAGGCTTAGCTCTGCTCCAGGCTACAATGTTTCAATTGTAGAAGGAAAATAAATTCCAGATACCAGGGCCTCCGCTTGCGTTGCCAGGGGGCGTGGTCCGCCTGCAAACCACCACAGGCCCCTCACTCAGGCCGCCTCATGCCCCAAGGGAACCCCACCCTGATCAGGGACACCCTTCAGGGCAAACTAGCTGGCCCCCACCCCTGTACCAGGCCTCTATCCTATCTAATAAAAGAGTAATATGCAGATTGATCATCACTGCAACACACACTATAGCTGCCCACATGTGGTCAAAGATCCTGCCCCCATGTGGACACAAGATGGCCACCACAAGATGGCCAGCAGGAGAGGGCAGTTGGGAGGCACCCAGCCTGCAAGAGAGGGCAGTTGGAGGTGATCAACCCTGCAGGAGAGGGCAGTTAGGGGTAACCAGGCTGGCAGAGGAGGGAAGTTGGGTTCAAACAGGCTGGCAGCAGAGTGGTTAGGGGGTGATCAGGCTGGCAGGCAGAAGCGGTTAGGGGCAATCAGGAAGGCAGGCAGGCAAGCAGTTGGGAGCCAGCAGTCCTGGATTGTGAGAGGGATGTCCGACTTCCCGTTTAGGCCCAATCGGATTGGAGAGGGTACAGGCTGGGCTGAGGGACAACCCCCCTCCGTGCATGAATTTCGTGCACCGGGCCTCTAGTCTAATAATAGAGTAGTATGCAAATCATCACTCCGCTACACTCACAAAGCCACGCCCACCAGCCACGCCCAGCCATGCCCACCATCCAATCAGCGTGAGTATGCAATTAAACTGAAAACATGGCGGCAGCCCCGCCCCCCAGCATCTCCCGGTCTCTGGGAGTCGGAGAAGTCAGGCACCAGCGCCTGAGGCTGGCTGCAGCCACGGAGACCAAGAAGCCGCCCGCCCCATGATCCCTGGCTGCAGCCAGCCTCAGAAGCTTCAGGTCCGCCTGCCCAACGCCCTGCGGAAATGGAGAAACCAGGCCCTGTGCCTGAGGCTGGGTGCGGCCGGGAGACGAAGAAGCCGCCCGCCCCATGATTTCAGACTGCAGCCAGCCTCAGGTCTGCCCGCCCCACGTCCTGGGGAGATGGAAAAACCGGGCCCCAGCACCTGAGGCTGGCTGCAGCCACGGAGACCAAGAAGCTGCCTGCCCCGTGATCTCAGGCCTCAGCCAGTTGGAGAAGTGGTTCACCCCATGTCCTGGGGGAGACAAGAAACCAGGTGCCAGTGCCTGAGGCTGGCTGCAGCCCGGGAGATGAAGAAGCCGCCTGCCCTGTGATCCCAGGCTGCAGCCAGCATCAGAAACCTCAGGTCTGCCTGCCCCACCTCCTGGGGGAGACTGAGAAACCGGGCCTCAGTGCCTGAGGCTGGCTGCAACCTGGAAGATGAAGAAGACGCCTGCCCGGTGATCCCAGCTGGAGAAGCCACCCTCCCCACATCCTGGGGGAGACAAGAAACTGGGTGCCAGCACCTGAGGGTGGATTCGATCTGGGAGACAAAGAAGCCACCTGCCCCGTGATCCCAAGCTGAAGTCAGCTGGAGAAGCCGCCCACCCCATGTCCACCCGCCCCACGTCCTGGGGGAGATGGAGAAACCGGGCCCCAGTACCTGAGGCTGGCTGCAGCCGGGAGATGAAGCTGCCCACCCTGCAGTCCTGGGCACCAGTACCTGCGGCTGGCTGTGGCCTGGGAGACAGAGAAGCCGCCCACCCTGCGGTCCTGGGCACCAGTACCTGCAGCTGGCTGTGGCCTGGGAGACAGAGAAGCCGCCCACCCTGCAGTCCTGGGCACCAGCACCTGCGGCTGGCTGTGGCCTGGGAGACAGAGAAGCCACCCACCCTGCGGTCCTGGGCATCAGTAACTGCGGCTGGCTGTGGCCTGGGAGACAGTGAAGCTGACCACCCTGTGGTCCAGGTGCCAGCACCTGCAGCTGGCTACAGCCTGGTAGATGGAGAAGCCGCCCACCCTGCAGTCCTGGGTGCCAGCACTTGCAGCTGCAGGACAGGCGAAGCCCCCTGTCCACCATCCCCTGAGGCTGCAGCCAGCCTGGGTGCCTATGGCTGACCAAAGGGAGGGAAGCCCAGATCCTGGGTGCCTGTGGTCAGCTGGAGGAGGGAATCCTGGGTACCAGGTGCGGGCCGAGGCAGAGGTGGTTAGGGGCAATCAAGCCAGCAGGGGAGCAGTTAGGGACAATCAGGCTGGTAGGCAGAAGCAATTAGGGGCAATCAGGCAGGCAGGTGAGCAGTTAGGAGCCAGCAGTTCTGAATTGTGAGAGGGATGTCCAACTGCTGGTTATCCCATGAGGGGTCCCAGATTGGAGAGGGTGCAGGCCAGGCTGAGGGACACCCTCCCCACTGCCCCTGTGCACGAATTTCGTGCACCGGGCCTCTAGTTTCAAATATATTGTAAAAAGTATGAAGCTACTCTAAAACGTTTAAAGCATTAATTCTTTTTGTAGTACCATTTGATCACCAAGAACACTGCTATTTAAGTATTCTTACATGCATCTTTTATCATGAGATATAGTAAAGAGATTTCCTTGAAGTAACATCAAAGGAAATTATCACAGTCTCAAACTCATACAGTTTTATAGTTCTAAGCTATTTCACAAAGTACAGCAGGTATTTCTCAAGCTAATTAATAGAGAAGACTGTGAACTACAGGTGAATGAGAATTGAACTGAAAGACAGTAATCCGAAGTTCTAGTTCAAGCTTTTAACAAATACCCTATAAAATCACTTGATTTACCCCTAAAACCTTCAGTTCATTCTCCTATTGAATGAGATATTTACATCATTTTAACTGTTCAACATATCTAAGGTTCTCAGTTAATGGCTAATTGAAGTAACTTGTGTGTATGAAGCCTGATGTAGAAACACCACTTCTACTTTCAAAGAATTTGAAAATACGGGAGGGAGGGGGAATAGAGACCTAATATACTAACACATAAACATAAATAAACATACGTATGCAACAAACAATTATAAGCAGGGATAAGAGACTTTAAAGATATACTAGTTGGCTTGTGGTTCTCATTGGTTGGAACATTGATCCATGAACCAAGAGGTCACTGGTTTGGTTTCCCATCAGGGCACATGCCTGGGTTGTGGGCTCCTAGTAGGCATTGTGCAGGAGGCAGTCAATCTATGATTCTCTATCATCATTGATGTTTCTATATCCCTCTCTTGTCCTCTCTCTCTAAAATCAATAAAAACATATTTTAAAGACATACTAGTTGATCAATGATGAATTAGTGAATGTATACTATATATTCCAGAGAAATGCCTTTGGGGTAAAAATCTATCAAGATGTGAGGAACATGTAGAATAACTTTAAAATAGAAATGAGAATGACTTTGCTGGAGTTAAAAGTAAGAACGGAAATAAGTATATGAAATAAACATGGTGAATTAGAGGAAGGCCAGAATATGAGGATCAGTGTGTGATAATTTAGATTTTATACTTATGGTTTGCTATGGGTGGTCCTTGAAGAATTGTACCAGTAAACACTAGAATGACTGAACCAGTCTGCCTCTTAAAAAAGATCATTCTAGCGCTCAGGCAGAAATGAACTGAAATAGGAATGTAATAAAGCCAAAGAAATCAATAATAAAATATAGAGTAGATTAGTCAAGAGATGATAAGGGATCTGAAATCACAGGAAGGTAGTGAGAGTTATAAGAGTCATTGAGAAAACAAAGCAGTAAGGTTTAGATGTTATTTCATGTGACTGTCAACAGAGGAAGAAGAGTCAGGGATGGCAGCCAGTCTCTAATTTGGGACTTGCATGAGTTGTCCTTGGAGACATAACAACCAGTCAATGTCACTGGTTCACAGCAATACACAATTATTTCTTAGTCACACATCTGTTGCCGTAGCCTGAGCATAACTGGGATTGACTCTAAACTACAGGTTGGGTCCAAGTCTGTTCTACATGTCTCTCATTCTACTTGGGAAAACATCCACCTGAAGCATATTCTTATCAACCAATGGCCTTTTAAGCCTGTAATTTTATCATATACTAGTGGCCTGGTGCACAAAATTCGTGCACATTAAAAGGGAATTAATTAGAGGAAATATTTTAATATTGCTATTTGCCCTATCTCTATAATAGAAGTGTCAGAGATGAAAGAAAATTAGTAAAACGTATATGAAAATCTTCCTCCTGTCAGTCTGGGGTGCACCATGGGACCCAGAGTCAAGTTCCCACCCACCCGCACCTCAAAATCGCACAAGACCCAGACCTGGCTGGCCCCACCCCCATCAAGCCCCACCAGGCAGGGGCTGCAGCCTGAGGTCCCCCTTTCAAGCCCTGCTGGGCAGGGGGCGCAGCCTCAGGTCCCCCATCAAGCCCTGCTGGGCGAAGAGCGTGCCTTGAGGTCCCCTGTCAAGCCCCGCCGGGTGGGTGGGGGGCACAGACTCAGGTCCCCCACACCATGCAGCCTCAGGTCCCTGCTGATCGCTCGTTATGGCTCATTAAGGCTCGTTAAGGGAACCCCACCTCTGCTGTGGGCGCAGTCATCTTGTGTTACGGGAACCCAGCCTCCACCGTGCTTGCCGCCATCTTGTGATAGCGTGAGAGTCAATTTGCATATTACCTCTTTATTATATAGGATATCACTATTGCATTGGCCAAAGCAAGTCATCTGGCAAATGGCAAGTCAAGGAGTGGTAAAGTAACTGCACCAATTACGGCAAGGGTGTGTGTACATAATACTAATCCAGGGAAGTGGGGATCTGAGATCAATTATTCATTTCACCATAACCCACATGGATGGTGGAGAAATTCCTAAAATAAGAAATTAAAGAGAAAGAGAATTATTTGGACATAGAAAAGTGGAATTTGTGTTTATACACATTGAGATGCCTCTATCACTTCAAAATGTTGATATTTAGTAGGCATTCTGGGATATTGGTGGAATTATCTGTGCTGGGAACACACATGAGAAGTTGTCAGCATTGATATTCAGAAGACAACTGCAGGTTGAATATAGAGACTCTGGGGGAAAGAAGCCCAACACTGAAGTGATGCGCAGCAACAGAAGATCCTTAAAGGAAACTCAGATAAATAAAACCAAAAGACAGAGTAACTTTTTGTGTGCTAATTAGGGTCTGGGGAGAAAAAAAACCCTCAGAATTCTTAATTGGATTTAAAATTAAAAAGAAATTAGTGGCCTTTACCAGAACCATTTCAAAACATGGCAAAGTTAGAATCCAGATTCACCTCAGGAAAGACTATTATCTTCCCAGCTGCTCCAGCATTTTCTCCTCTCCTCAGCTCTATCATTCACTGCCCTCTCCCTTCAATACAAAACATGGCCTGTATTGATGCAATTCCCTACATCTCCTCCTCTCAGATGACGATTATAACTACTAGGTCCTGCAAGAGCTTCCTAGCAAGACTCCTGCCTCCACACTTGCCCCAGACACAATCCATTTTTACAAGGAAAACAGACTACTCTTTAAAAATAACAATCAGATGAACGTAGCATACATTTCCTTATGTAAAATACCACTTCTGCTACTAATATCCTGGCATGGAAAGTCCTACATAGCTTGACCTCCGACAGTCTCTTCTATTACTCTCCTTCAAGCCAATGTATTTCACCCAGATTGTTCTTTGATTTTTTCTTCTCACCCAAAGATATGCTTTTTATTGATTTTAGAGAGAGGCAGAGTGACAGTGACAGTAACAGTGACAGTACAGTGAGAGAGAAAAAACATCAATAGGTTGCCCTGAAGAGGTATCGAATCCACAATCTAGGTATGTGCCCTGACTGGGAATCAATCCTGCCACCCTTTTGTGTATGGGACCACGTTCCAATCAAATGAGCCATACTGGCCAGGGCCAGATTGTTGTTCTTTACATGTCTATCACCTCAAGTCGTTCCTTACTTAGGGGATCCTTATACTATCTATTCCTAGTTCTGCAGTGTCTCCTCTGCTGAATAACCAACTTCTTAAAATCTGGAATAATTTTAACTGAAATTTGCATTCCATTGATTTCATATTTCTATACTTTATAATAACTGAGATTTTAACTAAAATCAGGCCTTATTTGACTACTGAAATGAGTTAGCTTTAATTTACTTTCTGTTGCAAAAAACGATTTTAATTCTCTACATTGTACTTGTCAGTATATGATGTTTTTATTATTTATTTTGTTTCCAGACATTAGTGCAGATACATTGCCCTATTTCCTAGTCACTTTCATATCTTTCAAACATGGATCTGGACCTCAGAATTAATATATCTTAGTAACTACTTTTTTAATAAATTAGTATTTTGGATCAACTACAATGAGTTAAAAATAAACAGAATAAAAAGAACTAGGAACCTTGAGGGTAAAAATAAACTCTAAATTGCCCAAACTAAATGTAGAGATGATGAATTACTTACCAGAAATAGGCTTTATTAATTTGTTTGTTTTATGTATGCATGTATTTTATTGCAGTGATTCCAGCAACGGGAGTTAGATTTGGGAGAGGAAACAATAAATGAGAGCAATTCCTAGAAGTGAAAGAGTATGAATGTAGTTATTAGACAGTGATAGAAAAGGACACACTTCTTTCACTCAAAATAGTAAGAAGAAAGAATGGATATAAATGCTTGTTTTAGTCCCTTTCTCAAAATTACTAACCTGCCTTTATCTAACATTCTATTTCTAGTTTATATTTGATGCATATTTTCTTCTCTCATTAGAGATTCTAACACAGTACCACTTTTATTGGCCTTGTGTCTTTATAAGGATGCACAATGCTTATTTAACCAGTATTTTTAAATTTGACAATCAGAATTCTGTTTCCAATTGTTCATTATCACAAATCAGATTACAACAAACCATATATATATGGTTTGTTGCAACCTGATTTATTTCAAAAATTTTATGGCAAAATTATCAGAGTTAATGCATTTGGAGACTTTGTCTTATAAAATATATTACAACATTTGCCTCCAAAATTGTTTCTGCCTCCAATTCTATTTCCTTCTACTCTCATGAGCAACTTGATAGATGAAAAATTGAAGCTTCTTTTAAGGTACATTTCTTTGATTTCTAGGATAGTTAACATTTTTGTACATATATTTTCCATTTAGATTTCCTTTACAAGTAGTTTGTTAATTTCAGCTAATTTTACTGAGATATTTGTTTTTTATTCATGATTCTTCTGATAGCTCTTTATGTGTTTAAATGATCTTCAAGGGTAGCATAAAATAAGTTATGTTTCATAGATTCCAACATGTCATGGTAACATGTAAAAATCATTATATTATGTAGAAAAACCAGTAATGTATCCATTATAATATGCATATTGTACATGACAGGAAAACTTCCTGTCCATTAGATCATGATACACTATTGATTTAAAATCCATCCCATCATAGGGATTTTAAATTGTGGGAAAGCAAAACAATATATTATTCTTAGAAAGTGTGAATATTTTATGTTACATGGAAAAGGGGACTTTGCACAAGTAATTAGGCCATTGAATTTAAAATATAGATACTATATCCTGGATTATCTAAATGGGCCTAAACTAATTACATGAGCCCTTAAAAACAAACAGAAAACTTTCTCTGCCTGTGAACAAATGATATGTGGCAGAAAAAGATTCCAAGAATGAGAAAATTTTATGTGCCATCACTGGCATATAGAGCCCATATGCAATGATAAGAGAGAGACCTCTAGGAGCTAAGGGCTGCCTGCACTTGACAACCTACAAAGAAATGAGGATTACAGTCTTTCAACTGCATGTAGCTGGGTTCTGTCAACAATGAATGAGCCTGGAAGGAAATTCTAACCCATAGCCTCTACATCAGTGCCCAGGCTGGCTCATGCCTTGATTTTGACCTTTTCAGACTCAGATCAGAGACAACAGCTAAGTTACTCAGATTTCTGACCTACAAATTTCGAGACAATAAATGTATATTGTTTTAAACCACTAAATTTGTGATAATATGTGACAGCAGTGATAGAAAACTAATTCTATATAATAAAAGCCTAATATGCTAAGTGTCTGGTCGACCTGTTGGCCATTCAACCAATCAAAGTGTAATATGCTAATGATATGCTAAGGCCCCTCAACTGCTTGCTATGACGTGCACTGACCACCAGGGGGCAGACTCTCTGACTGGTAAGTTAACTTGTTGCTGGGGTCCGGCCAATCAGGATTGAGCAAGATGGGCTGGACATGCCCTGGAGCCCTCCCACGATCCCTCCCTGGCTGGCCAACCTCCCGCGTCCTTCCCTAGCCCTGATCATGCACCAGTGGGGTCCTTTGGCCTGACCTGCACCTTCTCACAATCCAGGACCCCTCAGGGGATGTTGGAGAGCCAGTTTCGGCCTGATCCCACAGGCCAGGCTGAGGGACCCCACTGGTGCACAAATTTGTGCACTGGGCCTCTAGTCCTATATAATAAAAGGCTAATATGCAAACTGTCCCCTTAACCGGGAGTTTGACCAGGGGCAGGGCTTGCTGGCCAACTGCCTGTGGCCTCTCCCCCTGGCTGGCCCCACCCCTGACCAGCACCCCTCACTCGGATCTGGGGCCGGGCTGGCCCACCAACTGCCTGTGTCCTCTCCCCCAGCCGGCCTGGCCGACCTGGCCTGATCAGTCCCGATCAGGGCGGGCCAGCTGGACCCCACCCCTTCACGAATTCATGCACTGGGCCTTTAGTACAGTTATAAAATAACAACATAAGCTATGTAAATTCTGGACAGGTGAGTTCTAAAATCTAAAGTTCACCAGATTTAGAATGACCTAATTTTATGAAACCAGATGTACAATAGAACAAATCCTATATTAAATAAAGAAAAACTTCTGGAGTTTTACAATCAAACATAATATTGTCAATTGTGAAGTTTTAATTATAGAATTAAATTAAGCTCAGACTACATTGGAAACTTGAAGCATGTATATTCTTGGTATGTCTTAATATTTTTAGTTTTTCACCGATTTTGAAAATTAACCAGTGGTTCCTGTACAACATGCCTTGCTGTTGATTACATATTTCTGCCATTCTAAACTAGTAAGTGTAAGGATGTGTATTTTTGCTTCCCTGGGTGAAATACAGATGAAAAGTAGAAAGTAAATTTATTTCTGATACAAAATTCTAAAGAGATAATTAAGACAACAGCCACTATTATAAAAATGTTAACAGGTTGTAAATTTTAAGATATAGGAGAATTATTCTGAGATTGTAAGCCAAATAAAAGAAGTGCTTATTAAAACATAAATATGGGAACACCTAACTTGATTAACAAACCCAAGGCGTAATAACATTTTCTAAATAACATTTTTTATCTCTATATTTCTCTCCATAGTGTTTCATTACTATCTGAATACGAGTGGTAAAAGCAGACATCCCTGTCTTGTTCCTGATCCTAAGGGAAACGTTTTTAGTTTTTGCCCATTGAGTATGATGTTGGCTGTAGGTTTTTTGTACATCACCTATTATGTTGAGGTATTGTCCCTCTACTCCCTCTTTGCTGAGAGTTTTTTTTATCATAAATGGGTGCTGGGTTTTATTAAAAGCTATTTCTGCATCTGTTGATATGATCATGTAGTTTTTATCCTTCATTTTGTTTATGTGATTTATCACATTTATTGATTTGCAAATAGTATACCAACCTTGCATCCCCGAAATAAATCCCACTTGACCATGGTGTATGATTTGTTTAATGTGTTGATGGATCTTATTTCCTAATACCTTGTTGAGAATTTTAGCATCAATGTTCATCAGATATATTGGCCTATAATTGTTTTCTTTGTAGTATCTTTATCTGGTTTTGGAATTAAGATAATGCTGGCCTCATAAAAGTCCTCTTGACTTTTCTGGAATAGTTGAGGAGGATAGGTGTTAGTTCTTCTTTGGATGTTTAGCAAAATTTGCCTATTAAGCCATCCAGTCCAGGACTTTAGTTTGCTGAGAGTTTTTTGATTACTGATTCAATTTCATTAGCTGTTATTGGTCTATTCAGGTTTCTAATTCTTCCTGATTCAGTTGTGGAAGATTATATATTTCTAGGAACTTGTCCATTTCACCCAGGTTGTCCAATTTGTTGGCATATAGTTGTTCATAGTATCTTCTTATACTCCTTTGTATTTCTGGGAAGTCAGTTGTCACTTCTCTACTTTCATTTCTGATTTTACTTATTTGGATCCTCTCTCTTTTTTCTTGAGTCTGGTTAAGAAAATCTTGTTTAACTTTTCAAAGAACCAGCTCTTGCCTTCATTGTTCTTTTGTGTTGTTCTTTTTGTCTCTATGTCTTTATTTCCTCTCAAAAAAAGAAGTGAAAAAATTTTAAATGCACTGCTTATCTGATGGTATCTCATTTGATGGTAGCCTAAAGACATTATTGTGTTCTTATCAGACGTATGATCAAAAATGCCTAAACCAATCATTAACATGCTTTGTGAATGGTCCAAATTGGCAAGAGACAAAGCTCATCAATGTGGGATTACTTTGAAAAATGAGGTCCATACACATAAGGAAAGTGATTTTAAACTAGAAAATGGTGTAAGGAGAGTATCTCTTAACAGGCTTTAATTTTATCATTATTTCTGAGGACCTAAGTATGTATTTTATTGTGTTTCCACTTTTAAACTTTTCTCTCAGGTTAGTTCAGGAATGTAAACCTGAGTAGGGAGTAATGGAGTCCTTTTTCTTTTTTCTCTCTCAAGATTAAGGATATAAATGGACAATGTTGACAAATATAACTGGTAATTAGCACCACCAATTGTAGTGTTAGGGGAAACACTAATAGGTTAAGGAGCTTAGTGGTTCTTTCAAATAATTTATTTAACACAATGTAATGTTGACTAGAAATGATCTGACATTATCTTGTAACTAAATATAAGATTAGTGGAATGCAAACACATTGAAGTAAATTTCTTTCAGTCAAAACATTTGGCAAGATATTTTAATATATAATTCTCTACCTGGCTGGTGTTGCTCAGTGGTTGAACGTGGACTTGTGAACCAGGTTGTCACAGTTCCATTCTGGTTTCAGGCTCAATCTCCACTAGGGGGTGTGCAGGAGGCAGCCAATCGATGATTCTCTCTCATCGTTGATGTTTCTACTCTCTCTTCTTCTCTGCAATTAATTTAAAAAATATATATATATATATATATATATATATATATATATATATATATATATCTCCTATCTAATAATAGCGTACCATGTAAATTACCATCACTCCACTACGCCCACGATTGGGCGGCGGGAGGCTGGGGGGCGGGACTTGGGTGGCCTATCCGGCCATTGAGAGGCACGGATCCGCTGCCACTGAGCAGGGCTACGCTGCTGTTGAGAGGTGCAGGGGGCGGGATTCCCGACCCCTGTGCCTCTCAAAGGCCAGATCTGGGGCCGCTGAGGGGGTCCAGCCCCCTGCGCCTCTCAACAGCAGGGTAGCCCCCCTCAGAGGCCGCGGACCATCAAAAGTGGGGGAGCGAGCTCTGGCCTCAGTCAGCGAGCCACGGAAACCCGGCAGAGGATGGAGAGCAGCGACGAGGAAGACATGGAGAAGCACCGCATCCACCTACGCCCCGTCACTCTGAGCACACGCTGCACCTCCTGCCCTGTGAAGTCGGGGTTAACCGGCCCGCCCCTGTGGGGCGCTTTTTCACCCCGGCCATCCGTCAGGGTCCCGATGGACTCGAAGTGTCCTTTCGGGGCCGCAGTCTGAGGGGTGAGGAGGTGGAGGTGCCGCCTGGCCTGCTGGGATACGTGATGGTGATGGAAGAGAAGTCGGTGGGGAAGCAGGACTTTTCAGCGGGATCCCACAAGGACGAGCAGGAGCTGGTGGAACCCTCGGAGGCGCTGGAGCGGGACTTCGACCGCTTTATTTGTGCCTCCGCCAGTTTCAGCCGCTTCACCCTGTGGGGCCTGGAGAGCATCCCTGGCCCGGATGCCGAAGTGCTTTGGCCTTGACCTGGCCCAGCCTCGCCAAAGCGATCCATAAACAGGTGCCGCAGGACTGAGAACCAGCATTTGAAACTGGAAGCCACCGATCCCTTCACCAGCTCTCCACTTTGGATCCACTGAGTCCACCACCCCAATAAATGAGCTCTTTCACAGCAAAAACAAAAACAAAAACAAAACAAAAAAAAACAAAAGTGGGGGACCTGGGTGCCTGTCTGCTCCGGCACCAGCGGACAGGCACCCAGCTCCACCGCGAAAAGTGAAAGCGTGTAGGGGACCCTACACGTGCATGATTCAATCATGCACTGGGCCTCTAGTATATATATATATATATATATTTAATTCTCTGGTAATGATACTTAGAGCAAAGCATATAGGCAAAAAAAATTTTTCTGTTTTTTTTCCCCCTCTCAATCCTCACCAAAGAATATGTTTTCACAGATATTTAGAGAGAAAGGAAGGGAGAAGGAGAGAGAAAAACAAACCATCAATTAGTTGCCTCCCATAAGTAACCCCACCAGGGATCAAACCAGCAATCTAGGTCTGGGAATCAAACTTGCAAGCCCATGGTGCATGGGATGACATTCCAACCGAGCCACCTAACCAGAGCAGAAAACTGTTTTAATAACAAGCTATATTCTCTTAAGTTAATATAATTATAATTATTTCCTTCTTAGATTATAACATATTCAGCATTTTATCACTAGCATCCTATATAATAAAACCCTAATATGCAAATCGACAAAACAGTGGAACAACCAGCCCGCGGAAAGACCAGTCGCTATGATGTGCACTGACCACCAGGGGGCAGACGCTCAATGCCCCCCAAAAGGGAAGCAATCAGCAGCGGTAATCGGGCTGTGGGGCTGGCCAGCAGGTGGAGCCAGGCCACCAGCCAAGGCAGGTGCTGGGGGCGGGGGGGGGGGGGGAAGCCTCCAATTTCTCTGCCCACCGGTTGCCCCACAGATGGCCCTGATTGCCAGCCAGGCCTAGGGACTCTACCCTATATATTGGGAACAGTCTCTTAGATTTAAAAATTAAAACCTGCCAAGGCTACTCTAACACTGAAAAAACAGGATGATGCAGTGATGACATACATGGATTCTGGCTTGCACATTTTGTGGTCAGTCCTGATTCTGACACTTACAACTATGTGACAAAACCAATTACTTCTCTCTGCTTCAGTTTTTCCACCCATAAGATGGAGAAAATGGTACTACTACCTCAGAAGGATCATGTTATGTACTACTTTTTATAATCAAAGGGAAAAATGTAGCTGCCCATACAACAGCAAGATGCCTTTCACTTGTATGAAAAGTATGGTCACTGGTGCATGCAGCGTCCCGGATTGCAAAAGGGATGTCTGACTGCCGGTTTAGTACCAACATCCCCCGAGGAGAACCCAGATTGCAAGAGGGTGCAGGTCGGGCTGAGGGACCCCATCCCCCTGTGCACTAATTTTGTGCACTGGGGCCTCTAGTTTAAATATAATATTAGATGAATGAATTGCTGTCCTGTTCCCTGTATTTAAGGAATAAATTCTATAAGCAGTAGCAGTAGCCAATAATACCATACTGCATAGGTCTTGCACCATGTTGACTCTTTTGGATGCACTACTGAAAAATGAGCCAAGCTGAGAAGAAAAAATATAAAGGAAAGAAAACCAACAGGAACAGTATATGTCAAGGTTACAGGGTACCTACTGGAAGTCAGAAATCTGATTTTTATTTCCTTCTCTGCCACTTACTGGGGGTGTTCTTGTTTAAGTAATTCAGCTCCCCAAGATTTATTTTCCTCATTTGCAAATGGTGATAATACTCAATGTATAGGATTGTTGTGTGGATTAAATGTAATAATATCATCACTACCTTTCACTGTCTAGCATTTTAGTCCTGAATAAATGTTAATTATTATTATTATGAATATTTTGAACTAAAGTAGCAAAAATAATTTTTATCTTAGTTACTTTAAAATGAATATTTATGAAGCCATCTTTCATTTCTCTTCCTTGTTAAGTGGAATTTTTTCATTAGCTTCTCTTAAATCCGCACTGATTTTGCATTGTCTCACTAATAGAAGATGAAACCAACCATCACAGATTGCATTATGATTAACTGCTAGTCTGTCATTTTTAAACAGTGAAGAATGTCATGGCAATGATATTCCTTAATTAGTTAAACATTTATCATTTATAAATTATAAAAAGATATTGTATTTCAAAGAATTTAAATTTATTTAACCCAAAAGAAGCTAGTTCTTGTGTTCATGGATGTGGGCTGTTTCAAACTGCATTTAGTAGGGGGTTATTAAGTCAGGGAAAATGATCACTTTCCTAAGGCAGACCAAGTAGTTCTATGAAAAGGCCGTCTATATCTATAGTCTGAATTACTTGGTACTTGGTAAAGTAAAAGAGAGGTTAAAGATCCATATGAAAATAGGGAAATATCACCAATGTTAAAATAGCTAAATTATGCTTCAAGTCTTCATTCTATTCCCCTCTACACTTTTATCCCCAGAAGTAATAGAATGCTTTAAATATAATTTCATCACTTTATTTTTAGAAAGTTCTGCCTCATATTAGCCTAAAAACTGCTTTCATGAATCATCCTAGATTATTTAATGCTTAGACAATAGCATAATATAAAAAATTCAAATGAAATCAGTACTCATAAAATAGTGGAAAGCTTTGTTGGAACATGTTTAAGTTACACCTAAATTAAGTCACCTTGGGATAAATATACTGCAATAAAAGATACATTTTAATGAGTGAAGGAATGCAATTAGTGTTATATCTAAAAACTAAAGCACAGACTAAATCTTTATGGAAATTGAAAGGTAATCTAAACCTGGAGGTTTTGTGCATAACTTGCTATAGTTCTTTCCATGTATTATATATCTGATCCCATTGAATACAAGAGCTCAAATATCTGTTGAATCAGCCCAGTAGGGTTCTGATTTGTGCATTAAAGGTATGATTAGGGTTTTGTCAAGATAGATAACTACTTAAGAGTACATTAGACTAATTCCATGAATTTATTCATTAATGCCTGTGTTCAGCTTCTTTGGCCTTCATTTTGTAGAGATTGAAACCTCTTCACTTTTCTATCACAAAATGGAAATACTTAAATGAATATGCATTCCTCACTGTAACTTCATCTTCATATGATACAAATATATATTCCTCTGAAGCTTTTGACTAGAATGAATTCAGAAATTTTGGTACAGCACTAGCACTTAATGAGAGTATTGAAGAATTTAATCTTAAATTGATGTGCAGTTTATCTAAAATTTATTAAGAAACTACAACAAAGTTGGAAGACAAATGCAATGACCTCAGAGGTGATTTGTAACTCATAGACTTTAATTTATAAAAATTACTAGAGGCCTGGTGCACAAATTCATGCACGGGTGGAGTCCGGCCAGCCTGCCTTGATTGGGCGATGGGGCCTGGCTGGCAGGGGGGAGGGGCCACAGTCAATTGGAGAGCTGGCCCCGCCCCTGATGGGGGAGCAATCAGGGGCAGGGCCAGCCAGGGGGAGGGGCCATGGGCAGTGGGCCAGCTGGCCCCACCCCCGATCAAACTCCAGGTTGAACTCCTGGTTGAACTCCCAGTCTAGGGGACAGTTTGCATATTAGCCTTTTATTATATAGGATATGTGATATTATTTTTATATATGTTGTAAGAAGTGACATGAGAGATTAACCAGGGAACTTATATACATACTAGAGGCCTGGTGCATGAATTTGTGCATGGGTGGGCTCCGTGCGGCCCACCCCAATGGGGCCTATCGGGCTGGGCTGGCAGGGAGGAGGGGCTATGGGCGGTTGGCTGGCCGGCCCACCACCAATTGGGGTGTTGAGAGCTGATCAGGGGCCAGGCCGGCCAGGGCAGGGAGGGGGTCCGATCTGGGCCCAGAGCAGGCTGGTTGTCTGCCACAGTATGAGTCATAGCCACCGGCCATTCTGGTCATTCTGGTTGTTCCACTGTTCCAGTTGCTGGGCTTTTATATAGAGAGACTAGAGGCCCGGTGCACGAAATTCTTGCACGGAGGGGGGGTTCCCTCAGCCCAGCCTGCACACACTCCAATTGGGGACCCCTCAGGGGATGTCTGACTGCTGATTTAGGCCCAATCCCACTAAACCGGTGGTCGAACACCCCTGTCACAATCTGGGACCACTGGCTCCTAACCATTCACCTGCCTGCCAGCCTGATCACTCCTAACTGCCCTCCCTTGCTGGCCTGATCTCACCCCCAACTGCCCTCCCCTGCAGGCCTGATCAAGCCTCCAACTTCTTTTCCCTGCCAGCCTAATCTCACCCTCAACTGCCTCTGCCTGCCTGATTATCCCTAACTGTCCTCCCCTGCTGTCCTGATCTCACCCCCAACTGCTCTCCCCTGTCAGCCTGTTTGCCCCCAACTTCCCTCCCCTGCTGGCCTGATATCGCACCTAACTGCTCTCCCCTGCCTGTCTGATCACCCCCAACTGCTCTCCTCTGCCGGCCAATTTGGTTCTGATTGGTCAGTTTCTATGCCAGTCAGCGTCAAAAGCTCCACCTCCTAGGCAACCATTGGCTCCTTACATTCACTCAGATTTAGTTCTGATTGGTCAGTTTCTATGCCAGTCAGTGTCTCTGGGCCTATCAACAGGGCCTGATCAGAAAGGCGGGGCTGATTAGCAGCCCTGGTGGAGGACTGGAGAGAAATGGAGGCACAGCTGTTGGCCAGGCTGGGAGAGAAAGAGGCAAGTTCTGATTAATGGCTGCCACAGAGGCTATGAATCAGACCCTGCCTCTCTCTCTATAGGCCTCTCTCTGGGCCTGATCCGCAGCCCTCTAGGCAGTCAGTGCTGGATTGGGGCATTGGCAATGGCCCTAGTCAGTGCTGGGTCGCCATGGCAACCCAGCAGTTACTTTTGGTCTGGTTGAGCCTTTGGTTGTAATGGTCGTTATGACCCTGGCCCTTTATTATATAGATATGCATAGGCCATGGACACAGACAATAGTATGGTGAAGGCTTGGGAAGGAAGGATGTGGGGTGGAGAGGGTCAATGGAAAAAAATAAAAGGGGGTACATCTGTAATACTTTCAATAGAGATAAATTTTTTGAAAAAGATGTAGAAAGATTTTACCTATCAGGACAATGAGGGCTGCTTGCACCACGGATTTTATTTCTTGTAGCAACATGTTCACTCACTACTGACTTAAAATTTCTAAACTAAACTGCCACTTTTTGTCTGTAATAATTTAATCATATTTACACAAATTTACTTATTTAGGGATCATTAAAAACAGATTTTGGGAAGAGAAATGCATGTTTAGAAGGTCTTAACTATTAATTAGGTATTTATTATTTTTCTAATGAAGCCCCATAGACCATTTGTATCTATATGCATAATAACCATTGTCAAATTGCACCAATTCTTCTTACAAAGAAGAAGCTGGGACTAAAAGACAATATTAGTAAACCCACAAAAACTGATGCCCTGTTTTACTTACAGTTAAAAGATGTTAAAAGATCCAATTCTCAACCTTTAAACCACATTCAATAGCTGAGTGGGCCCCCTCAGTTTCTTTGGTAAACAACCTCCAATAAACTCTACTACACTCCTGCTGCAGTTACACATCACCCGAAAATAGCAAATGACAGGTCTTTACTTTTTGTTGCTGTTACTGCTCCTTGCTAAGGTCTTCCTATTGCTCAGCAGTCTCTATCTTTAGTCCCTCACAGTGCTGGTGGATTTAAATTCCATTACTTTTAGTATAAAAGACCAGTTTTATTCCTCTACTCAAACCCTCATATTTAACAAGTCTTTCCTCACTTTTTTCTTCCCTAAGTGCATCATGCTTAAGCTTTCTTAAGAAAATTATTTCACATGGATAACAGACATAACTAGATTTGTTAACTCTGTAAGTTGAACATTAGTAAGATGATGGATAAGAATGCTTATCATTACTATAAAATCTTAATGTAGTAGATATTTTTTCAGATTTATTATGTTATAATTGGCAAAACTGTAAGATATATAAAGGATTCCCACAATTGAGTTAATTAAGACATTGCATCACATTGTTTTCTTGAGAACATTTACGTTCTATTCTCAGCAAATTACAATTATCCAATATCGTGTTTTCAACTACAGTCACCATGTTATAAATTAAATACTCAGACATCATTTATCTTTTATAACTGAAAGTTTGTACCATTCTCTCTCTCTCTCTCTAATCAATCAATAAATAAAACATTTTTAAAGAAAATGCCACTGGAATTTAGATAGGGATTGCATTGAATCTGTAGATCACTTTGGGTAACATGGACATTTAACAACCTCTCCTCATTTCCTCACAACCCATTTCCTGACAACCTCCATTCCATTTTCTGATCTTCAGCACAACTTTTTTAAGATCCCACATATAAGTGACACTACACAGTATTTATCTTTCTCTGTCTATATGTCTCACTTATCATAATGTCCTTAAAGTTCATTCATGTTGTCAAAAATGGAAGGATTTTCCTTTTGTGTGAGTGTGAATATGTGTGTTTTCTTTATGCAGTCATTTAGGTTGTTTCCATATCTTGGTTATTGTGAATAATAATAATAGTAGTAGTAGTAATAATAATAATAATTTAGTAGTTCTATTTTTAATTTGAGGAACCCTTCTGTTGTTTTTCACAGTGACTGCAACAATTACCTTCCCACCAACAATGCTCTAATGTTTCCTTTTGTCCACATACTTAGCAGCATTTGTTCTCTATTGTCATTTTGATGATAGCCATCCTAGCAGGTGTAATATGATATCCCGTCATGGTTTTGATTTGCATTTTCCCCATGATCAGTGATGATGAACACCTTTTCATGCACCTGATGGTGATTTGTATGCCTTTTGGGAAAAATATCTATTTAGGTCCTCAGCCCATTTTCAATTTGTATTTTTGCTATTGAGTGGTATGAATTCCTTGTATATTATACATACTAAATTCATATCAAATATATGGTTTGAAAAATATTTTCTCCCACTCTATAGGTTACCTTTTCATTTTGTTGATTGTTTCTTTTGCTATGCAAAAGCTTTTAAGTTTGGGTAGTCCAATTGTTAATTTTTGCTTTTGTTTCTTAAGCTTTTGGTATTATATCTAAAATATCATTGGCAAGACTCATGTCAAATAACTTTATAGTTTGTTTGTTTTTTTCCTGGGAGTTTTATGGTCATAGGTCTTACATTTAAGACCTTACAAATATGAGTTAATTATTGTGAATGGTATAAGAGAGGGATCAAATTTCATTATTTTGCATGTGACTATTCAGTTTTCTGAACATTTATTGAAGAGACCATTCTTTCCCCCATTGAGATTTCTTAACTCTCTTGTGAAATATTAGTTGACAGTATATACATGGGTTTATTTCTAGGCTCTCAATTATGTTCTGTTACTCTATGTGTCTGTGTTTATGCCAGTATAGTATTGTTTTGATCACTATAGCTTTGTAATATAGTTTGAAATCAGGAAGTATGATGCCTCCAGCTTTGTTCTCTCTCAAGTTTCTTTGGCTAATTAAGGTTTTTTTGTGGTTCCATGCAATTTTGTGAATTCTTCTGATTAATGAACATGCGATATCATTCCACTGGTTTTCTTCAATTTCATTCACCAAAGTCTGACTGTGTTCAGTGTATAGATTTTTTTCCCTTCCTTGGTCCAATTTTATTTCTAAATATCTCATTTTTGTTGATGCTAGTATAAATAGAATCATTTTCATTATTTTTTTTACAGATAATTTTTTTGTGAGTGTACAGAAATGCATCTGATTTTCTGCATTCATTTATTAGTGCTAAATGGCTTTTGCAGAATCTTTACATAAGATCACAAATTGTCTATATATAAGATCATATCTGCAAAGAGTGACAAGTTTACTTCTGCCTTTCCAATTTCAATGCCCTTTATTTCTTTTTTTTTTTTTTTTTTTTTTTTTTTTTTTTTTTTTTTTTTTTGCCTAATTGCTCAGCTAAGACTTTCAGTACTATGTTGAATAGGAGTGGTGAGAGTGGGCATCCTTGTTTTGTTTCTAATCATGGCAAAAAAGCTGTCACCCTTTCACCATTGAATATGATGTTAGCTGTGTGCTTATCATATAGACTTTATTATGTTGAGTTATGTCATTCTATAGTCAATTTCCTTTTTTCTTTATTATTGAATGTACTGAGGGTAGAACTCCAATATGCTCAGTATTTTGAAAAATGAAAATTGCCATTAAGCAGAAAGCTTAGTAAGACCTGCATATCTTTAATATCTTTTTAAATGATTAGAATAAAAAATAAGTGCGACCTTTTTTTCCCCACTCCTCACCTGAGGACATGCTGAGAGAGACAGAGGGAAAGAGAGGGGGTTAGGGGGAGGGGAGACAGAAAGGAGAGAGAGAAACATTGATGTGAGAAAGAACCAACGATCTGTTGCCTTCTATACATGACCAGACAGGTACCAAGAATCGAACCGAGAACCCTTCAGTGCACAGGACCATGCTCAACCAACTAAGCCACTTCAGCCAGGCAAGAGGGACTTCTTGAAAACCTCTTGTTGCCACATTTTTATCTCAGTGTTCTGAACCTCTATCTTGTTATATAAAAATCAATTAATTAGAAACCGAGAAAGAGAAGGGACTCATCTCAATCCAGGAAAGAGTTCTAACAATATAATTATATTTTATTTATTACTGAATAGTTTATCTAAATAATTGATTTAATCACTTATCTTCCCTTAGGGGACAAAATATGTAATTGAAGGTTGGTAAATGTTGTTAGAAAAAGGAGGTTGGGGTTTTTGGGGAATGTATTACCTGTGAAATTCTGATATCTGGTCTATCTTAAATGAGAGATTATTTTTCAAGAATATATAGTCTAAATGGATTTTCTTGAAAGGTGGCTTTCTATAAGTGGTGATTCAGAGATTCACTTTTCTTTCATATACAGGTTCCTCTGTGTTCAAGGTATAGCTTCTAATATTGCCAAAGGAAAGGAAAGACATGGGAGTCCACTTGTAAGAGCCTGGCCAGAAAGTGAAGCAAGTCACATTGTTCACATTCCATTGGCTGGAAATCAGTGATATAGACACATCTAACTGCAAAGGAGGCTGAGCTATGCAATCTAGATGAAATAGGCTATTTGTTGGTAGCACACTCTGCTGCAAGTTTTGAGGCAACACAACATAAATCTACGGTCCTTAAAGCAGGGAGGTTCCAGCTTGAAAGCTTTGGGTGCCATTGAGGATTGAAGGAGGGATACCAATATGGGCTGAAAGATGAAGTGGAGAAGCAAAACTTCAACAGTTGGCCATAGACAAACCGTTATCGTGTCTGTATTGGACCTAGGAAGTCTGGGTCTGATTATAAATACATGTGGAAATTATTTCTTTCCAATCCTAGCATGGTGCACATATCAAGGCATGACAGAACACATCCTATGTGTAAAAAGGGGCACCATGCTAGGAATGGAAAGTATGTTTTTACTTCTTTACGTAAGTTTGAAAAATTGCTGTGACTTGAAGTTAGGTAGATAAGTTTTATGGAATGTTGATAAAAGTGTTGTTTTCAGATTAATCTTGTACATAATAATTTGGAGGTTTCCAGAATAAAAGTCATATGGAGATTTGAAAAAAGGAGATCACCTTTGGAGAAACTAGAAATGCTCTACTAGAAGGGGTTAAAGTGGTTTACAGTAAAGAAATAAAATACACCAAGAAAACTTAAGAAAAACAAAGGAAAGAATAATTTCTTCTCTTTGATTTTGATGTGGTAGATTTTTAAAAAATCAGTACTCTGCTGAAGAGAAATATCCAGTGTTGTAAAAAAATACTGTCAATGTTTCAGGGGTTTCTTTCCTAGGGAACTTTTATTTCTCCGTGGTCTGACCAATCTTTCTTACTACTCAGAGATCTAAATTAGCTGGATGATTTTTTAATATTATTACCATAAATACTCCAAAGAATAGTTTTATTCTCATGATAAATTTTTATTAGAGACAGAAAATCAAAAGAAAAAAATGAAAAGCATCTAATAATAATTAACAATGTAATTTGAAAGAGGGCAATATTATTTGACATAGAGGAGGATGCTTCATAATTTAAAAGTCCAACCACTGAGCTGATAGAGATTAAATTTTTATGCAGCTACTTCTCTCTTATTTATTAAAAATCATGAATACTAATAAGAAAATTCAATTCGTTATTTAAAAAGCTATGAAATGTAAGTTTAGCTTGCTAATTAGATCTAAACTTTAAATGGTCTTTGCAACTTATAAGGACAAATTTATTATGTTTTTACTTTAAAATAAAATGGTTAAATTTAATGAAGATATAACTTATACAATTTTTGCTATAAAGTGTTTGATACTGTTTGAACAAGTTTGTGAAATATCCAGGCATTTATAAAGCCAAACACAGGCAAAACATTGCTTCAGAAATGGGGCATGGACAACCACCAGGTCAAAGGGCAAATAAAATCTTGCATATATATGACCTGAGATGAAACAGGAAAAGTCTGATAATATTTGATGGAAGACAGGAAGGGAAGATAACCTTCCTCCCACCCCCCATAGCACCTTGGTTCAAAAGAGAACGTTTGGAGTTACGTATTTTGGAAGTTCTGGCTGAGAGCTTATGAAGGGCTTTATGTCAGTGCTTGTGTGAATATCTGGAGACCAACATTTGGGACCCTCAGTGTAAAATGTAGAAAGCAGTGGCCAACAGAAATCTGTGGTATCGTTTAGGAAAAGTCAACATGGCCTGGTCCCTTTCCTCAGTGTTCCTGATTTCCCATTACTCACAAGATGCCAAGGAAAGATGACCTGACTTCTCTCTCTTTACAAGGAAAGCATAAGAAGTTGGGAGAGCAGGAAAGCTTCCACTGGTGCCCAAGTAAACATCCTGGAATGGGCTTGTTTCTATAGCTACAGCCTGTCATTCCAAAATCATCTTCCACCACTGGTGAGGATGCCCTTTCTAAGGGTACTCCAACAACTGCATCTGGCCCCCAAGAAGCCAACAGAGATAAATTGAAGGGATATATCTGAATGTCCAGGGGATAATAAAAGAAGGTCAATTAGGACACAAAGTAGAGATTTTGAACAATCCAGACAATAACTTTAATTTTAAAGTGGGGGAGGGAGGAACAGGGTGTATTTAAGGAAATTCAAGTGTACTGCTAGCAAGAAGAAAAATAAAACTTTTCTGGATCTTAAAATAGGATGGGTTCCCCAATAATTCAGTAAGTTAAAAGAGCAGCATAATAACTTCCTGGATAACCTAGATTATCAACCAAATAAATAAATAAATAACATTTTATTGCAAGGAGAAAAATATTGATAAATGGTTGAGAGAATGAATTCAGGAGATCTAGCTCATAAATAATAACAGATTTAGAAGCTGGAGGAGAGTCAATATTGCATGCAAAAGTATACAGATCTCCAAATTAACAAGAAAAAAATTTAATGCATAATAATAAAATCAATAAAACAAAAAGAAGAAAGTGAACAAAAAACTATAATGCAAGATAAATCACAAACTCACAGTAAGGAAGGAAAAATAAAGTATTACCCTAAAAGCATATCATTTGAATTCTTCAATTAAAACAGAGATCATCAGGTTACATTTAAAAATACACATAGCTATTTTTTATTTAAAAGAAATATTTAAAACAAAGGGATAAAGTAAAAATCCAAATAGAAAGTAGCATCAAACAAGGTAGAACTTAAGGTTCAGAGAACTGAAGATGAAACTGGAGAATATTTAATAATAAAGTTCCTAATTAGGAAAAACGATAACACATTCATTTAAACTCAGTGTGCCAGATAAATACATGAAGCAAAAGCTAGGCAAAAAATACAAAATTTTTTAAAACCTTGATTGAAATTAAAGTAGGAAACCAAAATATTCTTCTTCCTATGTTGGACATACCTGGTAGGCAAAAATCAATAAGGATTGTTATGACCTGAATGACTGTGTACCCCCAAATTCAAATATTAAAATCCTAATGCCCAATGTAGTAGTATCAGGAGGTGAGAACTTTGGGGAGAGATTAGGCCATGAGAACATAGCCATCACAAATGAGATGAATGCCCTTATCAAAGAGGCCAAGAGAGCTCCCTTACCCCCTTTAATCTTGAAAGGACAGATGGAGAAGTTGGCAGTCTGCAACCTGGAAGAGGACCCTCACTAGTCCGTGCTGGACCTGTGATGCCAGACTTCCCCTTCCTAGAACTGTGAGAAATACATTTCTATTGTTTATAAGCTTCCTAGTCTATGGTACTTTGTTACAACAGATGGAACAGACTAAGAGAAGGGTATGCAGGAATTGAATTTTAAAAGCCAATAACTTTGAACACACAAATATAAAACCTTACATTTTAGTGGCTAACCTGCTAAAATGTAAGCAAGCTTCATTTAAACAGCAATTGCTCCTTTGATTTAACTGAAATCATTCAATGATTTTCAATAATGTGAGCAAATGCTTGTCTAATAAAATAGGTATATATAAATAGGAAGTTGAAATTTATATTCATTGCTCAATTGACTTTGAACTGCTCTTATGTTCACCTACTCAAAAATGTCTAGTTGGCTGATTTGAAAGCTTCTAATCTTTGGGATTTATTAAATAAATATTTCATTATGTGTCCCCTCCCCACATAAAAACCTTACAGCCCTCAAATGGGAACAAATATATATTTTTAATTTATGTTCATGAAACACAAAAATGAAATAATTTGGTCACATAGAAACTACATGAATTTAAAAGTGAAAAATTACAGCACTGGATCCTCTGATCAGAATTCAATAAAATTAAGACTGAATAATAAAAAAAGTGACAAACCTAAATTCATTAGAATTTAAGGAATAGACCTAGATAATCCATGGATCAAAGAGGAAATCAACAGAAAATTGCAGAACAAGTTGAAGTTATTGAAAGGGGACTACTCCACACTGACAACTAACCTATGGGACACAAAAAAACTATGCTCAGAAAAGGTACATTTAATTCTTTCCATCTTAAAGAAAAAAGCCTAACAATGGGGGAAAACCACAATGAATTTTGCATGTTATGAAAAACTACAACAGAAATGAAATTAATAAAGATAAATGTTGACATGAATGAAACAGAATATATATAACCAAAATTAGTAGCAAGAATAAATTCAAAAGCTGAATCTTCATAATGATGAATAAAATAGTTAAACCTCTTGCTATTCCAACACAAGAAGGGAGGAGAGAGAGAGAGAGAGAGAGAGAGAGAGAGAGAGAGAGAGAGAGAGAGAGAGAGAGAGAGAGAGATACAAAATTTAGAGAAAGCATAAACAGGCTCAGGAAAGGTGAAATTAAAGTAATACTTGCAACTCTATAGCAATGCATTTCAAAAGTTAGAAGAAATGGATGATTTCCTTACAAATTTATTAACTGTCAAAATTGAAAAACCCCTAGAAATGGAAAACTTGAGGAGATTAATTAAAATTGTTGGTTCTTTGTGTTAAGTTACACAGAGCTTTTGACAGCATGATGGAGCGTACTACCTGAATGGTTCTGACTTTGAGAATTTAGAGATGGCCTGTAATAACAGTTCATTCTGTAAATAAACAGTATTCGGTGCAACTGAAAATGTGAAAACTACAAACCTCAGGATTCTAGGTAGAGCTAATACTTGTAGCTCTTTGAGAGAAATCCTCAAACTGAAGTTTATATTTAAACAAAAGCGGAGATAAGGTGCCAATTGGAATTACTCAGGCCATAATTCTTGTACACGTGTTTTATTTGCGCTTATCTGAGATGAGGGGACTATTCAATTGTTAGCCCAAATCTAGATTGATTTATTTTAAAAGAATGTCCTCTGATGTTGGTGGGAGGTAATTGTCATCATCCCACGAGGCAGAGAGACTTATTAGTTTGTAGTGGGTAGATAAAAACATGTTAATATTTCTCTATGCTGTGCTCAGTCTTCACTGAATAAAGCTGTAGGCCATTCATTGAAGATGATGAATATTACTATTCATTATTAAGATAGAATAATCAAGCACAGCATGCAAAATTTTAAACCTATATTACAAAATTGGCACCATTTTCTAAAAAAAACAAAAACCAACAACCCAGTATTTTCAAGTCTCTATTTTTCTCTTACTAAGAATCTAACTTCAATAGCTATTCAGTGCCTCCTCCAACTCACTGAGCAGCCATTATATTAAAAGTAGTTCAACACCATAGCTGATGCAAGTATGTGGTCTTTAATAATTCATTATAAGCTAAGAAAATAAATTTAAAAAATACATACTGTGCAAAAACTTCAGCCCTCATATTCGGGGGATATCAACTTGCAACAGTCTATGCTTTGATTTTATCTGTTGTCAAATTCAATTTTGGTTTGTACTTGCTAATGCTTATCTCTACTACTTAAAATATATTCCATTTATCACAGTCATAAATATATTTAAGTGTTACCCAGCTTGGTATTGATATTTTTCTGGAATATCTACATTATAAAACATACACCAAAACAACTTTTCTTTTGTTAATCCTCACCTGAGGATATTTTTCCATTGATTTTTAGAGAGAGTGGAAGGGAGGGGAAGAGACACAGAGAGAGAAACATAGATGTGAGAGAGACACATCAATTGGTTGCCTCCGGCTCATGTCCCAACCAGGGCCGATGATTATACATGGCCTTGACTGGAATTGAACCCAGGACCCTTCAATCCATGGGCCAACACTCTATCCACTGAGCCAAACCAGGTAGGGCCCAAAACTTCATTTTAAGGGGATGAGATAAAAATAAATAAACCAATGGCACTTCAGGACCTTTACTTATCCACATAGTCCACTCTGAAGACCATACTTCTTGAAAACTGGGTAAAAACAGTTTTCCTTCTTGATAAAAAGTTTTGAGCACACTCATGAGTTCTCTATGCAAATATGTCCTTGATATAAATAAGCTAAGCTGTACAGGTTTCCTAAGAAGATACCCCAGGTTCTACCTATTGTCTTAGCTAAATATAAACAGTAAGAGAACCATTCTAAAGCTAGTGACATTAAAAACATTAAATATATCTGTTTGGGAAATATTTACTAGCTTAATTTCAGCCATCTTGTCACTTATTTCAGAGCGGGAGCTCTCTGGATTCTAGATAAGAGTAGGGAAGATGCCAAAACCGGTTTGGCTCATGGATAGAGCGTCAGCCTGAGGACTGAAAGGTCCCAGGTTTGATTCCGGTCAAGGGCATGTACCTTGGTTGCGGGCACATCCCCAGTAGGGGTTGTGCAAGAGGCAGCTGATCGATGTTTCTCTATCATTGATGTTTCTAACTCTCTATCCCTCTCTCTTCCTCTCTGTAAAAAATCAATAAAATATATATTTTTAAAAAAAGAGTAGGGAAGGTCACACTAGGCAGAATAAATTTTGTGTATTCTAAATATATTTTCTTAGCTCTATGTCTGTTAGGTACCTGAAATAGACCTGAATTATTAGTTACATTGTAGAGTACATTCCAGTGTGATAGAGTCAAGTCTGAAAATCACTTTAAAACTGTCTCTTTCCAGTGACTGACATATTCTACCCAAATCTGGGGTATGTCGAAGTGTCACAGGCTGTTGTGCTTTTCAGTAGGCAACTGAATATTAAAAACTGGGTTTGAGAAAGAAGAATTTGGGCACATAGACTGACCATTGCTGGCTTTAAAACAGAGACGACAGCAGAAAGGATGAGAGGGGAACCGATTAGGTCTGCTGGTAAATGATAGTGATACTTTTCTAAACTGTCTACATTGATCATATCTTCTTTATAAAATAAACTAGTATAAAGTTTAATTTTAAAAATCTGGCCCTAAAATTACTGCACTTAATTTGAATTTTTTAATTTTGAACCTATTTATATTTCAAAAATTGTGTTGGATAAAATAATTATGTAAATCGACTTTCATTAATATGCCACTATTACTCTGCTGCAATTATTAAACAACTAGAGGCCCAGAGCAAGAAATTCATGCATGGGGATGGGGTGTCCCTCAGCCTGGCCTGCATGCTTTCCAATCTAGGACCCCTGTGGGATCGGGCCTAAACCGGCAGTCGGACATCCCTCTCACAATCCGGGACTGCTGACTCCTAACCACCTGCTTGCCTGCCTGCCTGCCTAATTGCCCCTAACCGCTTCTGCCTGCCACCCTGATAGCCCCCTAACCACTACCCTGCTGGCCTGATTCATGCCTAACTGCTCCCCTGCCGGCCCTATCGCCCCCAACTGCCCTCCCCTGCTGGCCTGATCTCACTCCCAATTGCCCTCCCCTGCCGGCCTGATGGCCCCCACTGCCCTTATCTGCAGGTCTGGCTGCCCCCAACTGGCCTCCCCTGCTGGCCTGATTGCCCCCAACTGGCCTCCCCTGCTGGCCATCTTGTGGTGGCCATCTTGTGATAACATCATGTGACGCTACCTAGACTTTTATTATATAGGATATTTTGTTGCTCTCAGGCTCAGAAGTGGAAATTATTTACCTACTTTAGTTATATAAGATTCTGGGCCCTGAAATTTTTACATTGAAATATACATACTGTTCCATGTAGTCCATTGAATTATTTAAATATCTGAGTCAACTATAAAGTTTTATAGTTAAAATCTAATGTATTGGCCACTTATGCAAAAACTTTCCCACACAAAAGTAATTTGATCTTTGTAGAAAAAAATACTATATTTAAATGCCTGGCTGGCATTTTAAGATGAAAGAAAATTAATCTTACGTAAATATGGGAAAACAATATTGCCTCCAGTTGTGACAGAATTGCATTTAATCCACTAGTTTAATATATATATATATATAGTTAACTATTTTAATACTTAGTAGAAGTAAAAATGATCATTTTCATTACACTTTACATTTATTTGTTTCTATAAAAATGATAAATCCTATTTTTAGCTACTGAAATTTAGATATGGTAATATATCAGATATGATCACTTATTAAGTATTTATTTCACTTTTTAAATAACCCTAGTGATCACTTCAGAGTACTATAAACTGTAACAGAAAATCATCATTAAAGTTTTGAGATCCAGCTGTGATAGTCATTTTAATAAGTGAAAACAATATTTTTAGGATAGAAACAATTAAAGTACTCTATTATTTCCAAACAAATCACTAAGTTTACAAAACAATATTTTCCCCAAGTTCTCCTTTCAAAAAGAATGCATTTTTTTTCATTTTATTTTATTTTATTGATTTCAGAGAGGAAGGGAGAGGGAGAGGGAGAGAAACATCAATGATGAGAGAGAATCATTGATGGGCTGCCTTCTACCACCTCCCCCCACTGGGGATCGAGCCCGCAACCGGGGCATGTGCCCTTGACCGGAATCGAACCCGGGACCCCCCAGTCCGCAGGCCGACACTCTATCCACTGAGCCACACCGGCCAAGGCAAGAATGCATTTTTTTTTTAAAAGTGTCACATTGTGATGAATAGACTAGTACTTCCCACAGTGGTCTTTATTTTCCCAGAGCTTGGATACTACTTAATTGTATATAAGCTTGCACAAATATCTGTTACATCTTTCAACTCATGGTAACAGCCAATGTCGGAAAAATTTTGGAGGTAACTTTCTAGTTGCCACTTTGCATTTGCCCATTTATAAAATGACTAGAAGCCCGGTGCACGAAATTCGTGCACGGCGGGGGGTTGTCCCTCAGCCCAGCCTGTACCCTCTCCAATCTGGGACTCCTGGAGGGATGTCCAACTGCCCTCTCACAATCCAGGACTGCTGGCTCCCAACTGCTTGCCTGCCTGCCTTCCTGATTGCCCCTAACCACTTCTGCCTGCCAGCCTGATCACCCCCTAACCACTCCGCTGCCAGCCTGGTTGATGCTTAACTGTTCCCCTGCCAGCCTGTTTGCCCCCAACTTCCCTCCTCTGCCAGCCTGGTCACCCCTAACTGCCCTCTCCTGCAGGGTTGATCACCTCCAACTGCCCTCCCTTGCGAACCTGGTCCCTCACAACTGCCCTTCCTTGCAGGCCAGGTGCCTCCCAACTGCCCTCTCCTGCTGGCCATCTTGTAGTGGCCATCTTGTGTCCATATGGGGGCAGGATCTTTGACCACATGGGGGCAGCTATAGTGTGTGTTGCAGTGATGATCAATCTGTATATTACTCTTTTATTAAATAGGATAGAGGCCTGGTGCACGGGTGGGGGCCAGCTGGTTTGCCCTGAAGGGTGTCACAGATAAGGGTGGGGGTTCTCTTGGGGCGTGGGGCGGCCTGAGCGAGGGGCCTGTGGTGGTTTGCAGGCCGGCCACGCCTCCTGGCAACCCAAGGGGAGGCCCTGGTATCTGGAATTTATTTTCCTTCTACAATTGAAACTTTGTAGCCTGGGGCGGCAGCCATTTCTGGGGCGGCAGCCATTTCTGTGGCAGTTAATTCACCTTCTACAATTGAAACTTTGTAGCCTTAAGCGGGTGAGCCCAGCCAGGGTGTGCGGAAAGCTTTGCTTCCCCTGTTGCCGCCGGCAACGCTGGCCTGCTCTCTCAAGCTCCATTCTGCCGCCATTTGTTTGAATTTGTTTACCTTCTATAATTGAAACTTTGTAGCTTGAGTGGAGGCTTAGGCCTGCAACGGCTATGGAAAGCTTGGTTTCCTCTGTTACCTGGGAAACCTTTCTCTCTGTGGCTGTAGTCATCTTGGATTGGGGTTAATTTGCATACTCGCCCTGATTGGCTGGTGGGTGTGGCTTGGCTGGTGGGTGTGGCTTATGTAGCGGAGTGATTGTTAATTTGCATATTACCATTTTATTAGAGAGGATGAGGCTTTCTTTATATGAGTAGGTTGAAATAAATTATTTCTTTTTGGATTGTTTTTATTTTTATTGTTTTAAATATATTTTTATTGATTTCAGAGAGGAAGAGAGAGAAACATCAACGATGAGAGAGAATCATTAATTGGCTGCCTCCTGCACTACCCACACCAGGGATAGAGCCTGCAACCTGAGCATTTGCCCTGACTGGGAATCGAACTATTACCTCCTGGTTCATAGGTCAAGGCTCAACCACTGAGCAACCATAGCCAGGCATCATTTTGGATTGTTTTTAGTTTGCACAGTAGCAATAATGATGAGCCAATAGATAATCATATACAGTATATCACGGATTGTTTTCCACATAAAACACAGGACTTGTCATTCTTCACAATGTACATACTATTACTTTCAGAGTAATAGTTTTGCTTTAGTTCATTTTTGGTTTTAGAGTGAAAGTACACTATTATTTGGACATAAAATATCTCATCTCAATGACCTATTTTCTCAATGATATGGCAGAAATTTCCTTGGAAGTTTTGGCCCAGAAAGCATTGCCTTTAAATTAATTCATTTAAAAATTTTTCCTACTTAATGTTCAGAAACATTAACTTAGCAAAAATTTGACTTCTGTATGTTTTCTAGTCTAAAAAATTTAGAATATGATAATGGCACAATGAGTAGGATAACTATCAGTATCTTCTAAAAAATTCAAAGAGTTACTTGATTGAACATTGAAAACTATTTTACAATGAAAGCAGAATATTTCAGTTTTGTTTTAAAATTAATTTAAAACAGGGTATATAAAAGTACTATACTAGAAATATAAAAATTTTTTAATGAACCTGAAAATGCTTTACTAAGATATAACACACATACTATAAGAAATATAGTTTGGAGAGTTGCCTAGACCTGGATATTTTGCCTCTTCCATTTTACTAGATGTTTGACAAGGGATGAGTTATTTAATTTCTCAATTTTATTATCTGCAAAATGGCTTAAAATGTTTACTTTAAGCATCTGTGAGGTTTACTAAATGAGGTAATTCAAATGCCTAATGTATGATCTGACATATAATAAATGTTGAAAATGCCTAAGTCTCTAGCATGATTTGTAGATTCTAGGAGGCTGGCAGGTATTGAGAAGTGGGAAGAAAAATTATGAACTAGTTGGTAATATCCTGAGGGGATCATGTTAGTGTCAGTATAAGTTGAGTTCTCCATCCTTCTCTTTGAGGGCTTTCTTCCATGCAGAGATGGTAAAAAGATGGGTAGCACAGGTATGTGGAATCATGATTTCTCTTTGCTGTCGTAACTACATCACTAGAAGAAATGTGCTACTACATCCAGAATGTTCTAGAACATGCAGGCTTTTCCTTTCCTTTTATTTCTTTAACCATACAAGCCATTCCATGTACAATGTTTCTTCTTTTTCCTGTATTTGATCAAATAGTATTTCTTGCATTCCTCCACCAATGTGAAGCTCACAATGCCAGGTATTACTTTAACTCCGATTACTCTTTAATTGTTTGCCTATGACTTTACCTGTTAAATCACACTAACATGAGGAGGAGAACCCATAACCAGGGCTCACAGGAATGCTGATTATAATGGATAGTCTTCCCTGGATCCTCTGCTATATATCTTTGATAGCTATTCGGTTTTTACTCACCTTAATCTTATTGCTACTTGAATGTAAACACACTACTGTTTCCTTTGATTCAACTCACCTTAATCTTCATTTCTCAAATGGACTAACATATATTATTTTAAATCCACCAAATTAGAACATATTTTTCTACTAACATATTATATGAAACTTTCCCAAATATATGCATACAATATTTGGAAACTTTTCTAAATATAACATAATATCTTTTAAATTTACCAGCTAAAACACTACATTTACTTACTACTAAATTCAATATACTTTTTTCCTTTGGTATATGAAATTTACCTTCTGATCACCACTCTTTTACCTGTTATTTGTATCTTTTAATATTTTTAGTCCCCTGTGGAAAACATCTACTTCCCACAACTTTTTTTTTTTTTAATTAAGAATACCCATCAGAACATAGCAGCCATAGCACTGGAGGGAGTTTAATTGACTTAAATTGTAAAACACTATTCCAATATTGTACTCCATTTAAAAACAAATGGTTAGAGAACATCTTTTATAGGCCCTGCATTGTGTTATATATTTTTAAGATAAACATAAAAAAGTTACGATCACTCTTTTTAAGGAATTCAGAGTTACTTGAAAAAGATGGACAGGTCAATAAGTATTGTAAGTTATGGTGATTTCTAAAACTCTTGGGGAATTCAAGTGGGAAGCAATTAATTCTACCCAGAGGCAAACCCTTTGTGTTTAGTAGAATTCAAACACAAAGGGTGCTATTTGATCTTGGTTGTTTAGGCAAGACTGAAAGGCAATGATATGTCTATTATGATCCTCACAACAACCCCATATGGTAGGTACAACTGAGACACAATTTAAGTTTAAGCAACTTTGCCAAGGTCTAGCATGGGGGTTAAATGTGTTGTTACCTATGATAGTAATGTTCAGTGATATAATGAAGAAAGCAATCAATTGAGAAATAAACTGCTGCCCTATGAGTGAACTAGAGATGGGAAAACAGAAGAAACTGGCAGCCTCCATGTCTACATTAAACAATTATTATTAGTTTTTCTAGCCTTTGGGTCCCTGGCGCACTCCTGGGAGCTGTGGATGACAGCCAGTGATAAGGATGGTGAAGTCAGTCAATAGCAGAGATCACATGCATGAAGGTAAGCAATTGCTTTGTGTCAGTGTTCAATAGGCACCCTGACTCATCAGCAGTTCACTCTTTGCCGAAGGTTTTATGGCATCATCTACTACTAGGTATTAGTTACTGACCCCTATTCTGCTGAATACAGCTCTCCTTTGTGGACGATTTCTGTCTATTCACTTATTTGAGTGAGGGAATATAGCTTTGCTCTGAGATATCTTCTCCAAATGTTGTTGGGGCAGCTAGTCAAAGAATCTAGCCCACCCAACTTTAGAATCTCTACAGGACTAATAATGTTCCAGGGAGTACTCAGCTACTTTCCAAATGTCAGGGCTAATCACACCCACATTCCCAACCCTGTCACCTCTTGAACTACACTGTGCCTCTAGGCCTAAGGGGCTTCTGACCCCAGCTGACAATTCCCTTTGTTACCTTCCCTTACTCAATTAAGATCAATGGGCAGACACGTGATTCATATTTATAAACAAAAAATTCTATCACTGTAAAACTAAAAATTCTACCACCATCTCCTGGCCCCTAAGAAATAAAAAATATGTCCCCAGAGGAACTTAATAATGCAATTATCTACCGTAAAGGCAAAAATTGCATATAACTTTGAAAGCTAGAATTTTTTAAACATGTAGTGAAAATATTAAGGTCTAGTCAGCTAGGGCACCAGATTTTGAAGAAAAAAGTTTGGGTTTAGGTCTCTAATAAATGAAAAATTCTCTTTCTTTCAGGCCCTAGTGTCTATTGACACACATTGTGATCTTACAAAATTGGTCTTGTTCTTTAGATAGAAAAAAAATTAAATATCAAGATAGAATAATTAGTAAACTGGTGAATAAAGGTTAACTGAATATTTATATTTATAAGGAATACATCTTAGTATTTACAGTTATTCAAGGTTTATTCATTGTTTTCACACATATAAATCAGTAACTTTGACTAAAGAGCCGGCTAATATACAATTTTCCAGAGCAAAGATGAATCAGGATGTTTCTTTAAATAATTGATAATCTAATGAATGATTATGCATATTCCAAGGATATTATATTTATTATTAAAAATATCTTCCAATTTAAAATTACTGTGAAAATCCAGGGGTATTTTAATCACCTATTAAAGGCTATAGTAATATTGAAAGTATATCTTTCCATACATTCTTGCTTAAAATGTTTTATAGGATAGGGTTTAGGGTTTTTTGTTGTTGTTTATTCTTTTATGCAACATGCAAGCAAAAACGTTGGATATTTCTACTTCTTTATAAGTCAAATATAGGCCAGATGCTCATGTAGACCAGACTGCATGTGTTGGTGTGTTCAAAGAACTTCAGATCAACAGCATGACAATATCTTATAAACATCCCCTTGCCTCTCCATATAGATAAATGAAACAGAACAGAGAGCCCACAAATCAACCCATGCCCATATGATCCATTCATATTTGAAAAAGGAGGCAAGAGCATACCATGGGGTAAAGACAGTCTCTTCAATAAATGTTTTGGAAAATTTGACATGTACATGCAAAAAAGGAAACTAAACCACCAACTTATACCATACACAAGAATAAATTAAAAATGGATAACAGACTTAAATGTAAGTCATGAAACCATAAAAATTGTAGAAGAAAACATAGGCAGTAAAATCTCAGACATCTCATAGTAAAATTTTTGCCACTATGTTTCCTAGGGCAAGGGAAACAAAGATAAACAAGTGGGACTAAATCAAACTAAAAAGCTTTTACATAGCAAAAGAAACCATCAACAAGATGAAAAGAAACCCACTGTATGGGAGAACATATTTGTCAATGATACAATAAGGCGTTAATTTCCAAAATATATAAAGAACTTCTACTACTCAACACCTGAAAGATAAATAACCCAATTTAAAAAAAAAATGTGCAAAGGAGTTGACTAGATATTTCTCCAAAGCAGATCTACAGGTGGCTAATAGACACATGAGAAAGTGATCAACATCACTAACCATTACAGAGATGCAAATTAAAACCAAAATGAGATATCACCTCACACCTGCCATAATGGTTACCATCAATAAATCAACAAACAACAAAAGCTAGTGAGGATGTGGAGGAAAGAGAATCCTAGTATACTGTTGGAGGGAATGCAGACTGCTGCAGCCACTGTGGAAAACAGTATGGAGTTTCCTCAAAAAATTAAAAATGGGACTGCCTTTTGACCCAGCGACCCCACTTCTAGGAATACAGCATATGAATCCTGAAACACCAGTTTGAAAGAATACATACACCCTATGTTCATAGCAGTGTTATATGTAATAGCCAAGATCTGGAAACAGCCCAAATGCCCAACAGTAGATGAGTAGGTCAAAAAGTGGTGATACATTTACACAATGAAATACTACCCAGCTGAAGAAGAAGAAGAAGAAGAAGAAGAAGAAGAAGAAGAAGAAGAAGAAGAAGGAGAAGGAGAAGGAGAAGGAGAAGGAGAAGGAGAAGGAGAAGGAGAAGGAGAAGGAGAAGGAGAAGGAGAAGGAGAAGGAGAAGGAGAAGGAGAAGGAGAAGGAGAAGGAGAAGGAGAAGGAGAAGGAGAAGGAGAAGGAGAAGGAGAAGAAGAAGAAGAAGAAGAAGAAGAAGAAGAAGAAGAAGAAGAAGAAGAAGAAGAAGAAGGAGAAGAAGAAGAAGGTGATCATCATCTTACCTTTCATGACAGCATGGATACAACTGCAAAGCATTATGCTAAGTGAAAAAAGAGAAAGACAAATACCATATGATCTCACTTATACATGAAATCTAATGAACAAAATTAAGTGATGAACAAAATAGACACAGAGGCATGGGTACTTGGAACAGACTTACAGCTGTCAGAGAGGAGTGGGGAGGAGGGGACTAGATGAATGAAGGTGAAGGGATTAGCCAAAGAACATATATGTATAATCCATAGACACAGACAATAGTGGGGTGATGGCCAGAGGGACAGGGGTGCAGGGGTTGGGTGGAGGCAGCATGGGGTGGGGGTGGGGGGTGGAATGGGAACATTTGTAACAGCGTCAGCATAAAAAAATCCCCTTGCCTCTCATCACTAATTCTCTCATACTCTCATAGCTTGTCATTGCTCCAGAGTTTCTCAACCTGTAAGACTCTATGAACTTTCTCCCTGAAACTCTCCCAAATACCCCATTCACACAAACTCTCCTCTGCTATTTACCTCATGCTACTAGTGCCACTTTTTAGTCATACGTTTCATTGGAATTCTTGAATATATCTATAAATTACCTCAGGCCAAAAGATGGGGTGTCTACCTAACCACCAATACTCCATTTCTCCTCACAGAGAAATGGGTTGCAACTACTGGAAAGAAGTTCTCTTACTACCTGCTTTTCCATGGTGAAACCACTGTGAATTACAAAAAATCAATAGATTGTTTCATACCTAAATCTTGGAGCTTGGTGGTTGGAAATGTAGACACATGTATTGACAAACATCCTCAGTGTCCACAGAATCCTGCTACATTCTTTGAGCTAAGAGCATAAAATCCACCCACACAGCTATTCTCATCGCTCAAGTCCTAAGAAACAAAAATTAGATGGAAGAATTGCTCTCTCTCAAGCTCATCTACATTCAGCATCCTGCGATTCATCAAAATTAACATGTAAGTGTTTTTACTAGTAGATGAACCCAGCAGCTTCTATGCCAGGTCCAAATCCTAGGGCCCCACACTTTCATGGGTTTTATCTTCAGAAACCCTACCAAGCTTTTAAGGTAAAGAGCCAAGAAAAATCACCTTGTGCTTCTGGTAAGGGGAGGGCAAATATAACCATTTTGAAATATATCCAGAATGTTCTCCACAACAAAGGCCTACAGTCCTAGGGAGAAAAAAAAAAATCATAACACAGCCTTATCTGACCTGGATGAAGGGCAATTAGCCAACTCAAGCACCCTCTCATTTTCATTTCTCACCTAACTGGGATGGGGGAAGTGAGAAACACTTCTGAAAGTCACAGTTCAGGTTTTCAAGCCTACAAAAACAGTGAGATTCAATCATAAGATTATAGACTGCTTCCCTTTCCCCACACTTTACCACAGCATTAGAGGACTCCTATAAAAACAGTGGGTTATATTTGAAATAGCTATAGACACAATCTATTCAATGTTTAGTTCTTAAAGGACCCCAAAATAACAGGGAGAAACAAGGATGCTGCAGTAATCTGCAGCCTCGAATACCTGTAACTACAGCAAACATTAAAGACCACTAATCTCTGAGCCTTATTAACATAAAATCTCACATAAGTATGTGTCTGTCTCAGTTCCCATTACCTGATAGATCATGTCTGACTTTCAACAACAAAATTACAAGGCATGCTAAAAGGTATAAAAAGAAGCACAGGCTGAAGAGACAAAGCAAGCAACCCAGATTGACTAAATATATGACATTGATTTTGGAATTATCAGATAGGGAGTTTAAAATAACTGTGATTAATATGTTAATGGGAAAAAGAAGACTACATGAAAGAACAGATGCACAATGTAAACAGAGAGAGTAAGACTATAATAAAAAAAATCAGAATTAAATGTTAGAATTAAATACACCAGTAAAAATAAAGAATTTGCCCTGGCTGGTGTGACTCCATTGGTTGGAGCGTCGTCACATATACCAGAAGCTTGCCAGTTTGACTCCCAGTCACGGCACATGCCCAGGTTTCAGGTTCAATTCCTGGTCAAGGTGCATACTGGAGGCAATGGATTGATGTTTCTCTCTCACATCAATGTGTTTCCCCCACCCCCATCCCCCATCTCTCTCTCTCTCTCTCTCTCTCTCTCTCTCTCTCTCTAAATCAATTAAAACATATCCTTGGGTAAGGATTAAAAAATAAATAAATAAAATAAAGAATTCATTTGACGGGCACATCAGTAGGGCGGGCATGGGTGAAGAAAGAAGCTGAAAGATATGTCAGTAGAAACTTCCCAAAATGAAATGTGAAGAGAAAAAAAATAAAAAATAAAAAAAGAAGTAGAAGAAATATTTGAGGTAAAAATACCTGAGAATTTTCTAAAATTAATGCCAAACACCAAAACACAGGTTAAGGTAGCTCAAGGAAACTCACAGAACACTCGGAAGAAAAATCTGCAAAACTGTCACACCCCCCAAAAAAATCAAAGGGGAAATGATGATTAAATGTAACGTGACATTATAGATAGAATCCTGGATTACATAGAAGAGATTAGGCGCAATTAAGATAATCTAGAACAACTACAGATTTTGTTAACAATAATTTACTAATATTGGTTTGTAGTTGCAAATGTAACATACTAATGTAAAATATTAATAATAGTGGACACTGTAATGGGTTGGTATACGGGAGCTCTATTATTTGTTCAATTTTTGTACATGTAGAACTGCTCTAAAAAATAAAGTCTATTAAAAAAAATAAGCAAGCTAGCCCTAGCCAGTTTGGCTTAGTGGATAGAGTGTAGGCCTGTGGATTGAAGGGTCCCGGGTTTGACTCTGGTCAAGAGCAGGTACCTCGGCTGCAGGCTGCTCCCTGGCCCAGGCCCTGGTCAGGGCTTGTGCAGGAGGCAACTAATCAATTTGTTTCTCTCACATTGATAATTCTCTGTCTTTCCCTCTCTCTTCCACTCTCTCTAAAAATCAATGGAAAAATATCCTTGGTGAGGATTAAAAAAAAAAAATCTTAGCCCTAGCTGGTTGGGTTCAGTGGATAGAGCATCGGCCTGCAGACCAAAGGGTCCTGGGTTCGATTCTGGTCAAGGGCACATGCTGGGTTGCAGGCATCCCCAGTAGGGGGTTTGCAGGAGGCAGCCGATCAATGATTTTCTCTTATCGTTGATGTTTCTATCTCTCTCTCCCTCTCCCTCTCCCTTCCTATCTGAAATCAATAAAAAAATATTTTTTTAAAAAGCAAGCAAATAGAGAGTAACTCCAAACAATGTAAAGATGAATATTTTTCTCGTGATTTAAATATAATAATGGAGATCTACTAATTTAATTAATGACATTAGGTCAAACAAGGATGAACACAAAGATTCTGTGTTCTGCATAATAAAGAGAAATTGAAATAACTGAATTTATGCTTTTTGGTCAAGAATATAGCTTACTTGCATTCCATTAAAAAATTCAGTAGTTGGAAAATGAACTGAGAGAACTTAAAAACGATCCAGATAAATTATGTCATTGAATATAGTTAAGCTTTAAAGAAGGAATTTTGAGATTCAACAAGGGCATATGAATTGTGTGAGGCAGTGCAGCACTCAAAATAATCTCTTTAACATATTACACTAAGATAAGAGATTGTGAGCATTACAATATTACCTACCTAGGGGGCTTATATTATGGTTGACTAGCAAATTCAAGAATTAAAATCAAGCTCAGCCTTCAGCAGTCATAGGAGTAAATCTGATGAACCCATGTTTAAGCACTCTGAGTTCTAATGGTGATTCAAATGTGCAGCAATTACTGCTGCTTAATAAGCAAAGAACATACTTGTTTTATTAAAATAACATACTTTACAACACTACATCTAATACTTTAATAACCAATGAGGTTTTTAACCCTCAAAAAACCTTTTCAGAGTAAAGTTATCATGGTGGCAAAAGACATTATTTTTTCCCTCACTCAAAAAACTAAAATTCAGCATCAGTTATGGACAAAAGTGCCTTTGAGAGAACCGTGGGACCCAGCACTATATGCCAAGGGACCCCTATGCCAAGGGACCCACCCCTGCATCAGTAAATAAACAGACAGGATATCATCTGTAGTAGCCTGTGAACCAACTTCAGCCACTTTAGGCTGTGGTCCAGAGCCCCCGAAGAACGCTGACACAATCACCTGCACACCAGAGAGCCTCTGTGGAAGTCCAAGTTTCCTGAGGAGGAGCGTCAGCACTGTGTTGGACTATGTCTATGGTCTCTGTCTCTACCTCTGTCTCTACCTCTGTCTCTACCTCTGTCTCTACCTCTACCTCTACCTCTACCTCTACCTCTACCTCTACCCTCTACCCTCTACCCTCTACCCTCTACCCTCTACCTCTACCTCTACCTCTACCTCTACCTCTACCTCTACCTCTACCTCTACCTATATCATCTATCTCTATCTCTATCTCTATCTCTATCTCTATCTCTATCTCCATCTCTATCTCTCTCTATCTCTATCTCTATCTCTACCTCTATTTCATCTCTATTTCTATCTCTCTCTATATAGAGAGAGTTTGGATGTGCTGGAGGAAGTAGAGAAAATTTTAACTTTACCTGGGTCACCGTCCCCCCAAGGGGTTATAGTTTAGAGTCAGGAGATGAGGAGAGATTTTCATGGGCTCATGATTTCTCCTGCGAGGGTAAAGGAGAGCTAGTGAATGACCACCCAGCTTCTGCAGCTGTGCACTGGACACTGCCAAAGGGGTTCATTTCTCTTTGGCCCTATTCAGAGCACAGAATCCTGAGCTAAATGACCAGCATGTGAGAAGTAGTGAGGAGAGCAGAAGATAGGACTCTCAAGGGACATTGAAAGGATGTGGACAGTACTAACTGTGTCACAGGTTCCATTAAGAAGCCACCTAGTCCTGGCCAGTATGGCTCACCTGGTTGGGCATCATCCCGTGCACCAAAAGGTTGCTGGTCCTATTCCTAGTAAGGGTACATGCCTGGATTGCAGGCTTTATACCCAGTAGGGTGCCTACGGGAAGCATCTGATTAATCAATGTTTAGCTCTCACATCTATGTTTCTCTTTCTCCTCCCTTCCTCTCTAAGAAAATCAATAAAAATTTTAAAAAGAAAAAAAAAAGAAGCCCTCCTAATGAGTCACTGGGGATACCTCATCTATGGATTTCCACAGTTGGTCCATGGGCACCCCCAGTATTCTAAGTGCTTCACCCACACAACCCACCCTATGGCCATCTCCCTGTGCATGCCCCAATAGTAATGGCAAGAACAAACTTTGGCAGGCAGCTAATGAGTGCATGTAAAAAGCTGAGCAATTCGATAGGCCAGGGACAAATCCCAAACTTGATATTTAGGTCTTGTTTGGGAAAACAAAAGAGAGGCTGTCAGCACATAGCCCAGAGCATTGCAGGATACAAAGCAGGCATACAATCTTAAGAATTCTGCCAGAAGAGGGAGCAAGAATTGTGGAGCAGTTGTATTTATTGGTCTTAGAAAGCCTTGGAATCCCTTGCGGAGCTGTTGGAAGTTATTTCTCCCCCAAAGGTAGTTAGTAAAGAGTGGAGGAACTGACTGCCCTTTTATATGTGAAGACAAGAATGCAAAAATCTTCAAGGAACATGAAAAACTAAGGTAACAAGACATCATCAAAGGATCACATATAGACTTCTGGTAACCATAACATATGGAGATCTGTGATTTTCTAGATAAACAAGTAAAAATAATAGGAATTTCAACAAATTACAAGAAAACACAGAAGGACAATTCAACAAAATCAGGAAAATAATACCTGAACAAATTGAGAAGGTTAACAAAAAAATCATAAAAAACGAACCAAACAAAAATTCTGCAGCTAAAAACAAATCAAAATAATGAATGAATTAAAAATGTCAAGAAAAAAAAAGAGCATAAATAAAACTTTCCAGCAGAAGAAAGAATCTGAGATTGAAGACAAAACTTTGAAATTCTTCAGCCAAAAAACAAAGAAAACGCATTTTTCAAAATGGAGGAAAGCCTACCTGAACTTTGGGATACCATCAAAAAACAAAAACGCAAATCACTGAAGTGTCAGGAGAAGATAGGGAGAAGGGAGCATGAAGCTTATTTAAAGAATTGATGAGAACTTCTAAAATCTGGAGAGAGATTTGGATATCTATGTTTATGAAGCTTATAGGTTACCAAACAAAATCAACTGAAGGAAAGCCTCTCCAAGGTACATTGCAATAAAACTGTTAGAAATCAAAGACAAAGCGATAATCTTAAAAGAATAAAGAGGAGGGGGAGGCTTGGAACTGACAAGGGAACTCCTAAAAGGCTGTCAATGGATTTTGCAGCAGAAACATTACAGGCCAGGAGAAAAATAGAATTATATATTCAAAGTACTAAAAAAAAAACAAAAACAAGAAAAAAAACTTATAAACCAAAAATAATTCAGCTGGCAAATCTGTACCTCAGAAATGGAGAGACTAAAAATATTCAATTTATTGGGTACAGAAGGAGCATTCATCAATATAATAAAGTCCATGTATGACAACCTCACAGCTAACATCATACTCAATGATAAAAGGTTGAAAGTTTTCCCTCCTAAGGTCTCAGCACTCATGTTCAACAAAGTACTGAAGTACCTGCCAGAGTAATCAGGCAAGAAAATAAAAGACATCCAAATCAAAAAGGAAGTAGTAAAACTGTTTTTATTTGCAGGTGATATGATCTTGTATACAGAAAATCCTAGACTTTGTCAAAAAAGTATTAGAACTGATCAAAAAATTTAGTAAAAATTTTAATACAAATTCACAATACAAAAATCAGTTGTGTTTCTACACACCACAACAAAATATCTGAAAAATAAATAAAGAAAATATTCCCATTTACAATAGTCTCAAAAACACTAAATTACTTTGGAATAAATTTAACCAAAAAGGTGAAACATCATACTGAAAACTACAAAACTTTGATAACAGAAATTGAAGAAAACAAACTATCCTACCTAATAATAGACAAATATGCAAATTGACCGCACCTTCGCTACGCCCAAGCCACGCCCACCAGCCAAGCCACGCCCACCAACCAATCAGGATGAGTATGCAAATCACCCCAACAAAGATGGCGGCTAATTTGCATATCAAGACAGCATAGAAAAAAGCCAAGAGCTGCAGAAGGGAGCAAAGCTGCGGAGAAGCAAGCAAGCCGGGGGGAGGAGAAGGGAGGAGCGGAGGCGGGGCCGGGGGAGAAGGGAGAAAAGCAGGCAGGCTGGCAGAGAAGGCGGGGCGGGGGAGAAGGGAGGAGCAGAGGCGGGACCGGGGGCGAAGGAAGGAGAGCGGGCAGGAAGGTGGGGCGGGGGAGAAGGGAGGAGCGGAGGTGGGGCCAGGGGAGAAGGGAAAAGCAGGCTGGCTGGCGGAGAAGGCGGGGCGGGGAGAAGGGAGGAGCGGAGGCGGGGCCAGGGGAGAAGGAAGAAGAGCGGGTGGACTGGAGGAGAAGGGAGAAAAGCAGGGGGGCTGGCGGAAAAGGCGGGGCGGGGGACAAGGGAGGAGAGCAGGCAGGGCAGGGTAGAGTGCAGCAGGAAACCCTATTGCAGGATTTTTCCTGCAACGGGAACGCTAGTTGGGAAAATAAACAAAGAAAACATAGAAAACGTTCCTTTACATTGACTGTTCATTGGCAATGATTTTTGGGATATAACACCGAGTGTAAGAAACAAAAGGAAAATAAGTGGGACTCCATCAATCTTAAAAGCTTCTGCACAGCAAAAGAAACAATAAACAAAATGAAAAGGAAACATTGCCAAATCATCTGATATGGGGTTACTATTCAAAATATATTAAAACTCATACAACTCAATAGCAAAAAATACCCAAACAATCCAGCAGAAGAACTGAATAGATATTTTTCCAAAGATGACATACAAATTACCAACAGGTATATGAAAATGTACTGAACATCACTAATCATCAGGAAAAGCAAATCAAAAATGCAATGAGATAGCATATGACACCTGTTAGAAAAATTATCACAAAGAAAAAGAGATAACAAGTGTTGGTGAGAATGTGGAGAAAAGGGAATATGTGTATTGTTGGTGGGTGTGTCAGTTAGTGCAGCCACTGTGAAAAACTGTGTGCAGATTCCTAAAAAAAAAAAAAATAAAAAAAAAATAGAACTATCTATGATTCAGCATTTCCGGGTATACATCCAAAGGAAATGAAAACAGAACCTCGAAGATATATCAGCACTCTCACATTCACTGCAACATTATTCACAATAGCTAAGATATGGAAACAATAAAATTGACTACAGATGAATGGAAAAAGATGTGATATATACACACACACACACACACACACACACACACACACACACACACTAAGGTCCCTAGAGGCTGCCGGCTGGGTACACCCTCCCTTCACCCAGTCACCTGCTGCTGCCAGCCAGGGCCTCCCTCCCTTCCCCAGGCCACCTGCCACTGCCACCACCGGCTGGGGCCTCCTGCTGCCACCAACGCCACTGGCTGGGGCCTCCCCCCTTTCCACTGGTGGGCTCCACCCCCTGGTCGAACTCCCAGACAACCTCCTGGTCGAGGGGACAATTTGCACACTAAGCTTTTATTATATAGGATACACATTTTTATACACACATATCTTACCTAATAATAGACAAACATGTAAATTGACTATACCTCTGCTACGCCCAGAGCCAATCAGAGTGAGTATGCAAATTAACCCAACAAAGATGGCAGTTAATTTGCATACACAGGCTCCAAGCGACTGGGGGTGGGCAGGATGCTTGCATCATCGCCATGGCAATGACGCAGGCATTCCGCCCCACCCCCGGTCTCTTAGAGCCTCTGGGCAGTGTGGGAAGGTGGGGCTGGAGAGAAAAGAGGAGGCTCCGGGGCTGGGCCAGAGTGGAAAGGCGGTGCCGGCATCCAGGGAAAAGAAGGCCCATTCTAGCACAAATCTTCGTGCATCAGGCTTCTAGTAATAAAGTATTATCCAGCCATAAGAAAGAAGGAAATCCTGCCATTTGCAACAACATGGACAGACATTAAGGGCATTATGCTAAATGAAATATCAGAGAGTGAAAGATGAATACTCTATGATATCACTTACATGTGGAATCTACGCAGTCTGTACTCATACAATCAGACACTAAAATGGTGTTCACCAGAGGCTGGGGATTGGGAAAATGGATAAAGTTGGTCAAGGAGATAAATTTCTAGCTATAAAAGAATACATTCTAGGAACCTAATGTTTGGCCAGTGATTACAATTAATAATACTGTATTATCTACTTCCAAGTTGCTAATAGACTAGATCTTAAATGTTCTTGCCACAAAAAATAAGGTAATTATATGACACGGTGATGTTCTTAGGTAATACTAATGCAGTAATCATTTTTCAATATATAAATGTTTCAAATCAATACATTGTGTACCTTTAACTTACACAATGTCATATGTTGATTATATTTCAATAAAACTGAGGATAAATAAAATAACCTTTTCCGCCCAGCTGGCCAGCCTCAGTGGTTCAGTGGTTGAGCATTGACCTATGAACCAGGAGGTCACGGTTTGATTCTGGTCAGGTCACATGCCCAGGTTGCAGGCTGGATCCTGCAGTAGGGGGTGTGCAGGAGGCAATCAATGATTCTCTCTCATCATTGATGTTTCTATCTCTGTCTCCCTTCCTCTCTGAAATCAATAAAAATATATATATATTAAAAATAATTTTTAAAAATAGCCTTTTCAAATGGGAGAGGATTTTTATTCGATGGTTTTGGTACCTGAGATTTCAAAAATCACAACATGTTTAAAACTGAACCAAAAGTTGAACCCAAATCCCTAATACATAGTATGTGCTCTTTAAACACAAATTATTCTCTCTGTGGTGACAAATATTCCAAACCATTTACTTCAGTATGAAGCCACTTACTGCATGTTCACTACATGACAGGCACTGTAACTTTTGTAAGTAATACAAAGATTAAGATGATGCAGAATCAGCTTATCTCTCAATGGCCATACAATCTGGAATAAATGTTTGCTGCATGCTGAAAGAAAAATGAGCTTCAGAAAATCTGTATTTCTGATTATAGATTTCTTGATTCAGATACAAGCTTAATTCAGATGAAGCTTCTCTTGCTACATCCATTTTGCTGTAGCTTTTACTGCAGAGGCTTTATTCTGGATATGTAAGATTGCTTGTCAAAGCTAGGCCTGATAATAAATAACCCCAAAATATTCCTCTGACATTGTCGAATTGAAAATCTATAAATCAACACCCAGATGTTGGGAAACTAAAATCACTCTGACACTTAAGAGAATATGTGTATTTCTTGAATGAGGAAACAATAAAAACATCAATTTTCTGATAATCCATTTTGAATTTTTTATAACTATTTATATTTTTAAAAGTAGCATAATGTATGCATTTAGCTAACAGGATTTTCATGATTATATGTGTACCTTAAAATGAAGACGCAGTGAAAAAATGCTTAATTTGGTTAAATCCCACTCAATATATGGAGCACTTCTTGTCTTTATATGATGTCAGAAAGTCACTATATTTATATGCTCAATAAAGGGGGAAACAGACTATAATAATCTTGGAGTAGCCAATAGCTCCTTGTCAGAAGTGTATCTTGATCAAAAACACCCAGTCTTCCCATTGTCTGGCAAACTAGCAATCGGGTGCCATCCCTTTGTTATCCTTTACTATAGAACTGTATTAATTTGGTTTGCTAAGTCCCCACTCTGGGCATAATAATAAGGAAATATGTTATTGAATGAAACAGACTTTGCTTCTGTGTACTTTATTTCCCTACACCTTGAAGCAGAAATTTTACAAGAGGCCACACATACCATGCACATCTCTGCTTGGGCAGTCACGGGATTAGTTGCCATTCTTTCATTCCACATGCTCATGACTAAAGCGGTATTAGCAAAAACCTAGCAGATTTGGAAGGTTCTTCTCATCCATTTTGGCTGTGTCCTAAAGGACTTAGGCTATTGTGGTGATTCCTCTTCTGCTGGCCAGAAGATATCTAGACTTGTACAGGCGTGAATTTTTACTTTCTATTCCCATCTGTTTTCTTGTTGTCTTCCCAGGCAAAGCAGGCAGATGCTCTGGTACTGCCTTCAAATTCCTCTGTGCATTTTCTTCCTAAAACTAAGCTGGGTCTTTTTTTTTTTTTTTTCCCTAGGCTGCAACTGCTTCCGGAAACATTCTTAAAGGCTTTACCTTACCAATATTTGGAGATCCTTCCAAATTCTAGTTAATTAGTTGTGATTGATTTACCTGTTTTAAGAGCCAAAAATATGTTGCTGTGTGTTTTTTTAAACAGAGCACATAAATAAGTTATATTTGTTTATGTTTTACTAATACATTTCAAATCTTCAACCATAACTTTTTTAGTGCTTTCACTTTGACTAATTTAGACACAAATTTAAGTAACTTGGCATGTTGAGATAAGTTGTCAAATATTTCACTAGCTACATATAGGACCAGTTACAGAACTCATTAAGCCTCCTGTGTAAAATGAAATTACAAGGCCCCTTTTTCCAAGTGTATTCAGAATAATGCTCAGTTGACATTAAGGCATTAAACAGAGCACATGGTCCCTCTAGGCACAGAGCCTGTGTGACTTCACAGGTTGTCTACCAATGAAGCCAGCCTTGTCTATATAATTTTTTTCTGATCAAAATACTCATATTAAATTTAAGTAATTAATTTTGAATACTTGGCATTTATGATGATCATCCTGATATGGCCTCAGGGATATGTTAAATCTTTTTCTATAACCTATTTCCTCAATTAGTTCTCTAATAGTCCTGAGTTAATTTTTTTCTACTAAAACAATGTTTAATTATTGTACCATTCTTGAATTCCTTGTTTCACCTTCCTCTCAGTTAAGACACAGAGCTCTAGGGACAGTCTGATTGGGTGTGAATCCTGGCCCCTCTCACTACCTGCAAAACCTAAGCAGGGTATTTACCTCTCCAGGCCTCCATTTCCTATATGTCTCTCCAGATTTTGTTTTTGTTTTCTAACTAGAGGCCCAGTGCACAAAATCCGTGCACAGGTGGGGGGTCCCTCAGCCCAGCCTGCACCGTCTCAATCCGCGACCACTTGGGGGATGTCTGACTGCCGGTTTAGGCCCGGTCCCACAGGGGCCTAAACCAGCAGTTGGACATCCTTCTTGCAATCTGGGACCATTGGCTCCTAACCGCTCACCTGCCTGCCTGCCTAATCACCCCTAACCACTCTGCCTGCCTGCCTGATCCCCCTAAATGCTCTCCCCTGCCGGCCTGATCCCCCTAACTGCTCTACCCTGCCAGCCCAATCCCCTAACTGCTCTCCCCTGCCAGCCTGATCGCCCCTAACTGCCTCTGCCTCAGCCCCACCACTGAGGCTTTGTCCAGAAGGATGTCTGGAAGGTCATCTGAAAGATGTCCGGTCTAATTAGCATATTAACCTTTTATTAGTATAGATCGGGATTAAACAAGTTAATTTAGCTATAATTCTAGGACAGTATCTGACACATAATAACAACTTACCAATGTTAACTATTAGCTACTTATTTAAGCTAAGTTTTTACTTTTCTAGCAATCACTTGTTCATCTCTTGACTTTATTTCCTCTTTTCTCTCCCCATGTGTTCTATTATACCAACAGGTACAGAAATTTTATTCTATTATTGCATATTACATATGCTTATTAACCTGGAGTTCCCAACTCTTAAAACCCTTTCTCAAATTGTCCTCGCAGTAGTGTTTCAGAGACCACCTTGAGTTCTTGAAGATTGTATGAATTCAGCTTTCATGACCACATGAATCTTACAATCTGGTCCTGCCTAGCCTCTCAGATGTGACATCCCTCTTCTTTCTACATCTTATGGACCTTATTTTTTCTCACTCAGGTGATGCCCGTTAGGCTATACATGAACAAAAACACACACACACATTCTGTATTCTGAAAGTAGTAACTCTGAATCAGAAAAAGCAAAATCACCTCCTCCTTTGTGTAATAAATGTTCTCTCACTGTTCAATAACAAAATAACTAAATATGCAGAACTCTAGCTTATACTGATTGTCAACTCTCTTGAAGTAACTCTAAGATAAATTCAGAGAGAATTGAAATAAATATTTACTTTTTACCTCACCATTCATAGATGCCCAAGCCTTTAAGCCTCTGGTGTCATTAGGTTCTCTTATCCTTGTTTTAATGGGTACAAAGCTAATTCTATCCAAACTCCATTCCTCACCACCTCGTAAATGTTTTTAATATTTCCTTTAGAATACCCAATTGAAGATCAGAAAACTTCTCTATACTTTCAGTTTCATAAGTATTACCTTGATGTACCTTGAGGATACAACTTCTAACAGAACCCTGGAGTGAGAAGCTGTGTCTCTCAGATACCTCAAGTGTGTAAGAAAACTGGGCTGGAGTATGGGTGATTGATCTCATTACACTTTGAGCCAATTTTACCTTATAAATTCCACTCAATACATTTTCTTATTAATAAACTAGAGGCCCAATGCACGAAATTCGTGTACAGGTAGGGTCCCTAGAGGCTGCTGGCTAGCGCCTGGAGCACCTCCCCCCAGCTGCCTACTGCCGTGGCCGCAACTGGCCCTGCCCCCTGGTCAAGCTCCTGGTCAAACTCCCAGTTGAACTTGCGGTCGAGGGGATAATTTGCATATTAGGCTTTTATTGTATAGGATATTCAACCTATCCATAAATCTCCCACCCAACCCTTGGATTTGTAAAGTTCCAAGTTTAGACTTCTAATTGAATTTTGTTAAGGTTCCCACACATTCAAGTGAGCTAAGGAAAATTAAGAGGACTTTAGTTTAATTTTAAGCAACAGGTAGGATCATGTTGGCATCACCTGAGATGAGAAGTGTTATACATTAGAGAGTTGGAGATGAGTAATTCAGTTTCCAGGAATACAGTTTTCAGATACTACATATTTCTCTCTTCCTTTTCACAAAATCCTCAGCAACACTTCTGAATCACTCTTCAACCCACTCCCGTCTGGCTTTTGACCCCACCACACATTGAAACTGGTCTTCACAAGGTTCCTGTCAGTGACATCAGTGTGGCCAAATCCAGTGGCCTTTTTTGGTTTTATCATTAGTATTTGGCAAAATCTATAATAATAAAAGCATAATATGCTAATTAGACCAGACGTCCTTCCAGAAGACCTTTCAGATGAAGCAGGGTCTGCAAGGGAAGCTTGGGTCCCAGGTGCCTGTCAGCGGCTAAAGGGAAGCCTGGGTCCTGGTTGTCAGAGGGAAGCCAGTGCCAGCAGCTGGGGGAAGGAAGGCCTACTCTTGCATGAATTTCATGCATTGGGCCTCTAGTAGATTATGATTTACTCATCAAAACTCCTTTCATTTCATAGCTGCTGTGGCATCACACCCTCCTGGGTTCTTTCTTCTTTTTGCTGGTTTCTTCTGTCATTTGCCCATCCTTGTTCTTCTCCAAACACTCCCTACATTAACGTGGTCCAGGCTCAGCCCTTGGCCTTGTACTTCCTCCCATTCCATGACCTTCCTTAATTTCTTGACTTTATTAGTCATCTTTATTTTTACAATTTTCCAAATCTCTATCTACAGCATTGATTCCTCAATTAAGCTTCAAACATATTTACCCAATATTCTATCTGATATGTTCATTCAAAGACCTAATCACCATTCCATGATTAGTAATTCAAAAGTTTAACTTTTGATATCTCTTTCCCTCTATGTTATTCATTTCAGTATGTAATTGCAATCAAAACCTAAGAGTATTCCACGATAATATTCTTTCCTTCTGTCCCATATTCAACCCATCAGCAAGACCCAAAAATATATTCTGTCATCCAAAATATATTTTATGTGTTTTCACCCAAAATGGTTTAAATCTCTCTATTTCCCTCTATTTCCATTGCCAGCACACAATTTCAAGCAAGTATTGTAAACTGTGTTTTACCCACCATACTATCCCTTTCCCAGATTTTACGTTTTATTAAGGTAAAGGCTTGCATGACGTTACTGCCTTACCTTCAGCACCTGGAAGAGTACTGGGCATATTCCAAGCACTTAATAAATCAGGAAGCAATGGGTACTCTTTTCCCTTCCATTATTCATTAAAGTTTCCTTTTTCTGCTTTAATATCATATCTACTTCTTGTTTTCTACTCTAAATCTGTTTCTTTTTCTATTTTGTTTGCTTCTCTTCTTCTACCCATATAAAGATGACTGAGAATTTTTATTTTTCTAAATAGAATGTCTCACAAGATATCTAGAGTCTTTAGTTTTTGTTGTTGTTGTTATTGTTTTTTAAATCAGATAATGTTTCCAGGGGAAGCATTCATATTATTGATACTTCTAGATTTTCTTCTAGCACCAACATATCCAAACAACCAGCTCAGAGCCCTACAATTCAATTCAATTCTGATACTATCTACCTGAAGATAGAGTCAGATCCCACAGGTTAAGTGCTCAGTCCTATAACACTGCCCTCTCCCCTTCAGAGGCCAATTGCAAGTTCAGGTTGTCATCTGAGTTTCTTACCAAGGGACTATAGATTGGAAGTCCCAATGACACTCCCCTTGGGTTTGATTAATTTGTTAGAAGGGCTCAGAGAATTCAAATATTTTACTTACTAAATTACAGTTTGTTTGTTAATTTTTTATAAAAGGATAGAACTCAGAAACAGCCAGTTGGAAGACATGCATAGGTTTGAAGGTTTACTCCTCTACATATTATTGTATAATGTGCTTATATACAACATAAACATACTTCTGAATTAGTTTAGTTAATTGTAATTTAGTTTAGTTAATTAAACTTAATTATTTTTAATGAATGGGCATTTCCATTATACAAACTTATTCATTTTAAAGGTTTACTTCTCTATATATTATTGTATCATTTGTTTATATATAACATGAACATATTTATGAATTAGTAAATTTAGTTCATTGTGGTTGTTTAGTTAATTAAGCTTAATTATTTTAAAGAAATGGACATGATTCTATTATACAACTGTTGAATACTTAGATTGTTTTTAGGTTATTTTGTTATTGGTGTTAATCCCCACTTGAGGATATTATTTTCCAGGTATGTGCACTTGACTAGGAATCAAACTCATGACAGTTTGTTACTCAGGCCAATGCTCTAGCCACTTAGAAACACTGGCCAGGAGTTTTTAGGTTCTTAAAAAATATTTTGCGTATAGGTGTGTATTCTTAAGCATTCCTTCAGACTAAAATCCCAAGAATGGAGTATACAAATCTTCAGAGTCTATTCTATCCATTTTCAAATTGGTCTACAGATATGTTACAGCAATTTACCTTTCCACCATAGTGCATGATTATTTATATTCTTTCCAAAATAAGTTTTTCCTTATTTTACATCTTTATTAATTTGTTAGATACAAGATACATTTAATTATTATTTCAATATGTAATTCTGGAGTATTACTTGGGTTTCCATATTTTCATATTTTAATTTTCACATTTACATTTATACTACTTTTTAAAAACTTTACTTTTTACATATTTAATCTTACTTTTCTATTGGAATTTTATTTATTTCTTTTTTAAATATAATTTTGTTGATTTCAGAGAGGAAGGAAGAGGGAGATAGAAAATCAGTAATGAGAGAGAATCATTGATCAGCTGCCTCCTGCATGCCCCCCACTGGAGACTGAGCCCCCAACCCGGGCATGTGTCCTTGACTGGAATTGAACCCAGGACCCTTTAGTTTTCAGGTCTATGCTCTATCCACTGAGCCAAATCAGTTAGGGCTCTATTGGAATTTTAATTATTTATCTTATTGAATGTTGTCACATCATTCTGAGACATGTCAGAATATTTACCACTTTTTGAAGTTTACCTGTAGCTTTATTTTGTTAATAATCATAACAATTTAGAATTTTTATGTAATCAATCAGTACTTTTCATTGTGGTTGTTAACATTACATAAATAAGGTTCTACTTCATACTTAGAAAAGTTTTTCATCTCTTCACTATGTTACCTATTTTTTCCATTTAAAATCATCGCTCTTTCTGGAGTTTACTTTGACATGTGGTTAGTTAAATCTAATATTTTTGTTCTGTTACTGACTAACCCAGTTGTTGCTGTACAATTACACCTTTTGATGCTTTTGGCATTATATACAATTCAAGTGTTTTTCCCTATCCTAAGTGAATGGTGCCACCTTCATTATAAATTAATTTTTATGTTTACATGGAACTGTTTCCAGTCCTTCTGTTCTACTGGTTCAAATGCTCTTACCTTTCTGAGTACCATCCTGTTTCAAATATTGCAGATGATGGTGAGGCTTTCAATATTGGAGGAACCAAACCATTCATTATTTTCTAAGTATTCTGAGCTGTTGTTGCTATTTTATGACTGTCACATCTCTGAAAAAAAGTCCTGATGATATTTTGCTCAAAACTGCATTAATTACATTAATCATTAAACAATTAGTACCATTACAGTAATCAGTTTTTCTACCAAACAAAACAGACCATCTAATCTATTTATCTAGATGCTCTTTTATATCTTTAGTAAAGTTTTATAATTTTCTTTATTATGTATTGAGAATTACTATTTAATTAATTTTATGTAATACCATATATTTTATTATACTTTCTTGTTATTATGAACATGAGTCTTCATCCATTGTATTTTAAATCTGTTAATTACTGGTATTTACAAAAACTATTGATTTTTAAAAAAATATATTTTTGTGACTGGATGCATCATTATCCCTCATTAATTTTGATAGATTCTAGCTGATAACTGATTATCCTGATCATCCTATCTAATAAAACAGTAATATGCAAATCATCACTCTGCTACACTCAAAAGCCATGCCCACCAGCCACGCCCACCAGCTAATCAGAAAGCGAATATGCAAATACACCTAACCAAGATGGCTGCAGCCTCGGAGAGTGGAGGTTGTTGGAACTGGGATATTGGAGCCGAAAATCAGAGGGGAAGATCGGAGCCAGCGGGGGTCCCCCACAAGTGATCAGAGCCAGCTGGGGTCCCCTGCAGGTGATCGGAGCCAGCTGGGGGTCCCTGCCCAGGGCCCGAGCCTCAAACAGAGGCTTGAGGCCTTGGCCAGGGGTGGAGCCGGAGATCACAGGAGATAGGTGTGAACTACAGAGGAAATACCTTTCTGACCGCTCATTGGCTAAGCTCCCTGTATGCCACTGGTAATATTCTTAGTAACTTGGGTATAAGAATCCAAAAAGGTGATCTAGGGCTTTTCCACCACACTCCTGGAGAAAAAAATGAAGGTCCGCTGCTGGAGGGCTAAGAAATGTCATAACCTGCCCTAGACGGTTTGGCTCAGTGGATAATGCCTAGGTTTGCCAACCGCAGAGTCCAGGTTAGATTCTGATCAAGGGCATGTACCTAAGTTGCAGGCTCCTCCCTGGCTGGGGCCCAGGTCAGGGCTCATGAAGGAGGCAAGCAATCTAAGTATTCCTCTCACTTTGATGTTTCTCTCTGTCTTTCCCTTTCTCTTTCACATTCTCTAAAAGTCAATGGAAACATATACTCAGGTGAGGATAAAAAAAGAAAGAAAGAAAGAAATGTCATATTCTATGAAAGACACATTTTGAAAATGCCTAAAGAAAGTTGTCATTTTTTCTTGGTGAAGGGACTGGAGTCCGTGTTGATGAAAACACCTTGGTGGCTGCGGTGACTTGCAGTGGCTCCAGCAGCGGGGTGATGGAGCTGGTGCCTTTCCCTGATCAGCCTGGTTGTCTCTCACAAAGGGAGGCCAGACTTCGGCTGTCAGTAGGACATCCCCTGAGGGCTCCCAGTATGTGAGAGAAGGCAGGCTGGGCTGAGGAGACCCCCCCCCCAGTGCACAAATTTCGTGCACCGGGCCCCTAGTATCATCTACTAAAAAGGTCAGTTTAAACCTTCTAAGATGCTTGCATACTACTGAGCTCTTCTCATAATAATAATCAGTTTCTCTGGGAAATTTCTTGCATTTATATGCTCTATTAGTCTGCTTAGTCTGCCATAACGAAATACTATGGACTGGTGGCTTAAACAACAAAAATTTATTTTTACAGTTCTGGAGGCTGGGAAGTTCAAGATCAAGGTTCTGGTCATTCAGTTTCTGGTGAGAGGTCTCTTCCTGTCTTGAAGATGGCTGCCTTCTTACTATGTCCTCATATGTGAATATGTGCAGACTGAGAACAATGAGTAAGAGTTCTCTGGTATATTTTTTAATGAGGACATTAACCCTATTAGATCAGCACCTCATTTAAGCTTGATTATTACCTTATAGACCCTATTTCCAAATATAGTTACAATGAAGGTTAGGGTTTCAACATATGAATTTGGTGGGGACACAATCAGGTCCATAACAGGTGCCTTGTAATTTAAGTCTTAGACTAAAAGTATCACATGTATATCACTTTTCCACTCTTCAATGATCCACTCCATTCCTTCTATGAACTCCAGATTGGTATTTCCAGCTGCCAATTAAATAATGGATTAGAATTTATCACCTTTGCTCACACACCTAAATACACTTCAGCCATTTATATTCTCTTTCTTCCTCATCCCCTCAAATCTTTAAATCCATTCCTCTTACAAGGTTCACTGCCCTGACTTTATTTGGGTTCTTATTATGCTTTCCTAGATAGGTGATGCTATCTTTTTCTACTTCAATTTCCTCCAAGCTCCCTTTCCTTAAGGAACTGGATTATTTCTCATTAAGTTTTTTAAATGTCACTCTCTAAAAAACTCAGCCTGTGGGATCAATGCTATGGTGTAAACCTGAGAAAGGGTAATTCCAGTATTAGCCAGAACCATGATTATCATATATTTTATCTTCTTAGGAAGTTTTAAATGTCTTATGTTATTTGTTTGGGTATCTAACTAATATGATTCAAATTATAAACAAAAACAACAAAGAAAAATAATTACATTATGTACAGACTAGATCATCTACTTCTAATGCTACTGACTTGAGTTTCTGAGTCTCTGTATGTATTAATATTATAAGCCAAAAATTTGCCATTCTCAGATATGCCTTTAAAGGCTAATTTATATGAATTTTTAAAAAATGAAACTGTCAGCACATGAAACTCCTGCATAGATCAGGTTTCTGGGTTTCAGGCTATTGGCTTAGCTTTGAAGCAACAGCATAAAACAACCACCTCCCAAAAATTTTCAAGCAAAGAACAACAAAAAACGCAAAAAAAATGGCATACATTTTTAAACAGTGAAATAACAACTCATATAGCAGTCAGAACAGATAACAGAGGGGCGGGGGGAATCAAAGATCCTAATTTTACTCCAATATATATATATATATAAAAGGCTGCTATGCTAAGTGTCTGACCATCAACCGCTCGCTATGATGCACACTGACCACTAGGGGGCAGATGCTCAACATAGGAGCTGCCGAGCTGCAGTGTCTTGGCAGCAGCAGCTCTCGGGTGACGCACCCCAAAACCAGAGAGGAGGGAGCATGATTCCTCTTGGGGCTGCGCAATTCCACCTTCAGCCGTGGGTTATGTTGTTGCTGGGCACTCTCGGCCCTCAATTTGGTTTACTGCACACTTGCATTTGCGTTCCACACCCTGTACAACAGCAACTTTGCAGAGTGCCCTCTTGCACTCCCGGATCCCTTGGGGGATGTGGGAGAGCCAGTTTCGGCCCGATCCCCACAGACCAGCTGAGAAACCCCACCTGCCAGAGGGACCCCACTCGCTCCACAGATGCCAGAGGGGGATAGCAGGAGGTTGGCTCCAGGGCATGTCCGACCCATCTCGTCCAGTCCTGCCCCACTGGCCACCTTCTAATTAATTTTCTTTAATGTGCACAAATCTGTGCACTGGGTCACTAGTATACTATAATTACCAGGCAAAACATTGAAAATGCTGATTATAGTGTCTGATAAAGTCAATTTCTGAGTCTGAAAGGAAAAAAAGCATGATGAAATTTGAAAATTTAACAGACAAAAAGGAAACTAAGTCTCCAGAGTCTGTGTTAACAGAGGCAAGTAGAAAGACACACATTTTCTATGTTTGTGATTTTTGGGGGGAGATATACTTTTTCTTCTCCACTGATTGCCTCTCCTCTCCCAAACTCATTTTTGTGTTTTAAATGTTACCCAGAGATTTTTGGATACACCAAACCCTAGTCTCCTATGCCCTCCCTCTAATACTAAAATAAACCGCACACACAACAGACAAATATAGGAAGTGCCTGGAATGTGCAAAGAAGAATGTGGACTGCCTAGGGACCTCAGGATTTGCAGAACAACACATGGCGAGTTCTCTGGATTCCGTACTGCCTCCCAGATGTCTCAGACAGAGCACTGCGGAAGCCTCCATTCAGGAACAGAAAAAACCTTCAAGAGCCTGTACCTCCTAGCCAAAGACTCAGAAAAGAATGACCTAACAAGAGATAACCTTTCTGGCAATTCTTACCCTACTCCAGCCAAAACAGAAGAAAATATGCCTCTACCTCTTAAGGAAGTGCTGGGAGGTGGGGATAATAAGCACTCCATTGCCCCTCCTTTGGTGTCAGTGGGGTTTAACAGGGAGCAGAGCTTCCACCTTCAATCAGAGGCAAAAGGCAGTGTGTACCCTTTGGCCACTTTCACCTAGAAAGTGTGAAGGAGGCTGAGGGCAGAGTTGAACTTCCATCCCACTTTTGCCTGGGTGGTGTCAGGAGGACAAGTGTAGTTGAACATACACACTCACCTAACCCTCCAGGTGTACCTCAACAAATGTAGATAAATGTGTAACATATATATAATATGTATATTATAGTAGCCCCTCTTACTTGCAGAGAATACATGCCAAGACCTCCCCAGTAGATGCCTGACATGGTGTGTAATACCGAACCCTACATATAGATACTATTTTTACATATACTATATACCATATTTTCCGGCATATAAGACGACCTTTTAACCCAGGAAAATCTTCTCAAAAGTCGGGGTTCTTATACGCCGGAAAATATGGTAACCCACCCATTATTTGGCAATAACTCACTTTAATTCTAAATTGTAAATACCGTATTTTCTGGCGTATAAGACCCAAACTTTTGAGAAGATTTTCCTGGGTTAAAAGGTCATCTTATACGCCGGAAAATATGGTAATAAAAGGGTATTATGCAAATAGACCGAACAGCAGTATAACCAAACAACCAATCAAAACGTAATATGCTAATGATATGCTAAGTTGCTCAACTGCTCGCTATGATGTGCACTGACCACCAGGGGACAGACAGTCAACTGGTTGACCAGTTGCTATGATGTGCATTGACCACCAGGGGACAGATGCTCCAACCAGTAGGTTAGCTTGCTGCTGGGGTCTGGCTAATCGGGACTGAGTGAGATGGGCTGGACATGCCCTGGAGCCCTCCCACGGTCCCTCCCTGGCCCAATTGTGATCATGTACTGGTGGGGTCCCTCAGCCTGGCCTGCGCCCTCTCGCAATCCAGGACCCTTTGGGGGATGTTGGGGAGCTGGTTTCAGCCCAATCCCGCAGGCCACTCCCCTTGGGAGGGCACCAGACGCAGGGCTCATGGCTGGCAAGCGCTGCTGCAGCAACACAAGCTTCTCTGGGTGGGAACTGATTGGGCGCGAGCCCAAGGCAGGCACAGTGGGGCTGGGATGAGCAGGAGCAGCAGGTAGGAGCTGCAGGTGGCATTGGACTACGGGTTTCAGCCCGATCCCTGCAGGCCACCCAGAGGGACCTCACCCGTACACGAATTTGTGCATTGGGCCTCTAGTACATACATGACTATGATAAAGTTTAATTTATAAATTAAACACAGTAAGAGATTAATAAAAATAACTAATAATAAAATAAAACAAGTATAACGATATACTGTAATAAAATTTATGTGAATGTGGTCTCTTTCAAAATATCTGAGAACCAATATGGCACCTAAGTGACTAATGGGCTGGTATATAACATGGGTACACTGGGCAAGGGGGATGGTGTCATATTTCATCACATGACTCAGAATGGCATAAATTTAAAACTTATGAATTATTTCTGGAATTTTCCGATCACAGCTGACTATAGGTAACTGAAACCGTGGAATCATGAATAAGGGGGGACTACTGTATACATAAGCACATACTGTATAAATAAATAGGATCCCGTGTCTCATAAATATGTGAAAAGTCCACGATAAAATAGAAAATTACTCATCATGTCAGAAGCTAGGAAAATGACATGAATGAGAAAGACAATCAGCAGACGACAACAAGATACCTTTGAATGAGTGAATGGTTAAACAAAATGAAGTACATCCCATCCAATGGAACAGTGCTCAGCAATAAAAAAGGTATGAACTATGATGTCTCAACTTTCAAATCTCCCAGGAATTGTTCTGAGTGAAAAAGCCAAATCAACAGGTCACACATTCTGATTGTATTTATATAACATTCTTGAAATGACAAAATCATAGAATGGAGAACAGATTAGTGGTTGCCCAGGGTCAGTGATGGGAGGTGGGGGAAGGAGATATGGGTGTAACTATAAAATGACAACATAAGAGAGCCTCTTTCACAGAAACGCACTAGACAGAGTGTCAGCACTTATGCCTAGGAGCCATTTTAAACAGCAGAAGTACCAAGAATACAAAAAGTATGGCACTACACAGACCACGAAAAGGACACATTTATGAGAAATGAAATACGGAGGCAGTACCTTGCTTGGCCCCGGCTGGAAACACGCACATCAGGCAACTCAAATTTTTCATGGCCCTGTGCTTGCTGATGAATGACAACAAACAGCACCTTGAGGATGGATCTGGGGATTGCAAATAAGTTTAAGTAGATAGGTGAATTCTCACATGTAGAATGGGTGAATAATGAGAATTGACTGTAATTTCTCAGGAAACCCCTCTCTTTGGGTTAGACAGGCTAGGTAAGTGCGGTTAATAACACAGTCTAGAAACAGAGATGAAATCATATTCTCAGCCAACATTTATGAGTAGCAGTTTTTGAATCCTGCACATTTGTTATGCCCTCCATTAAAGCTACTCAAGATCTTTATCTCACCCCAATATTGCATGTCCTTCAGCTTTTTAGTTTCACCATGTCATTTTTTCACTTGAACTGTGTGCCTTTGTGAAAGGTTCATCCGTTGTCCAATATTCCAATACATCATATTTTCTATTTAAGACTGCCACTTTATGCTACCAAATGCATTAAAATTTATTTTTATTTTATTCTTATATCACTGGTGGATTTTAAAATATTTGTGTTTCTAAATATACAAGATAATTCCCTAAAATTCCTAGAGGCGAACTCACCTTAAGAGTTCATTGTAAATTGAAAAGGTTTTATTCTCTCTACCAACATAGTAGCCAAGGTTGCATTTTATAAGAACAAAGAAAGATTCTTTTAAAGCATGAGAAAAGTCAAACAAAGAGAAGTCATGCACCCTTTAGTTTGCGGTGTTGGCATGTAGCAAAACAGCTTTTTGCTTTATCAACAGAACAGGCAACAATAAAACATGGCATCATAGCAGGACCCAAACTGTTTTTTCTCCCTCCTGAATTTTTCTGATTCTTAAGATAAAAAACGGACAACATAAAGGCTAACCCTCCTAGTTTTTTTACATACAGGTATGTGTTTCTTTCTAAAGTAAACTGTCCCCTTCTTACTGCTCTGTGACATCTTTAGGATAGCAGCTTGCAGTGCACATTGGAGCTGACTCTGCAACACCCAGCCACATTATGTTGCAGCAGTGGAGTCTGGGGATTAACAACCCCCCAGGGGTGGCTGTGGGTAGTCTAGGCCAGTTGGCTGCACTTTGGAATTACCTGTGGAGCTTTAAAAACCATAATGCCTGGGTTCCAATGCAGAGATTCTGATTTAATTCGTCTGAGGGAGAGCCCAGGCTTCTGAAACTCCCCAGGTGACTCTAAACTGTGTCCAAAGTTCCTTAGCATTGATTAATTCAGAACGAGGAGCCAAAACAACCAAAACCTGGTATTTATATCAGTTGTGGTTAGTGTCAACCGTCAACCTAAAAGAAGTCTGGAGGCTCCAGAAAGTCATCAGAGACTCAGGTTCTTTCCATATTTCCCTCCAATAAAACTTGATGCCAACTTAAAAGGATTGAATATATTTGCTTTGTAGTAAAAATAACAATTCACCAATCTTAGATTGTGTGAGAACTATTTGCAATTCATCCTTTCAGTCTAGAAAAGGAAAAATCAATTTACTTTCCTATAGTAATGTATAAAATTCTACAAGTTGAGAAATATGCATTAAATCCATGTATAATAAGCTAAATTGGGAATTTAAAATATTTTATTATAATATCATTTTCTTAAAATGAATTCATTGTTAAGAAATCATTGTTTCTATTAGATCCAAAGAAAAAATAGACTCAATGCTTCCAAGTTCTGTATTAATTTTCCTTTTAGTAAAAAAGAAAATATCATGTGGAAATTAATCTCAAAACATTTTGTCTGTCCTTCTTCTTCCTTAATTTTTTGTACTACTTTGTGTATTCAAGAGGACTTGGGATATATATGGTTTGATTTGGGGACATGTAAGGATAATCTAAACCAATTTATTCTAGGCCTATAAATTACAAAGACATCACTGAGAGCTCATATCCTATCTTCGACTTTGATTCACAGGCAGATATAATGAACTAAAACAAGTCAGAACTAGTAATCAGAAAGAAATATATAACAATAGTTATGTCTCTCCCAGACCATCTCAGGTAAACCATTTATTCTCATGGTAAATTCAAAACTGGCCTAGGAGTCAAGAATATTAAGATCAAGATGGGTTCTCTTGCTATAGCTAGTTGTGTAACATTAAACAAATAATTTAACTTTTTCTGTCTCAAGATGATCATGTAGAAAATAACTAGCTCTGTTAGCTGGTCTTATAAGTCTATTCCAATGCTAAATGTATCTTAGTCTCAATGTTAGTTCTCTTTCAGAAAACACAGTGTTGGGCTGGTAAATGTCTAGACTCTGTCATTTATTCTTTCTGTCTCTCTTTGTCTCTCCTTCTAAGATTAAAACTTCTTTTAACTTTCATATAGACAGGGGTAGGAGAGAACATTTGTTAAAGATGATTTATGAAATATGTAATTGATCTATTACATGGGTCAAATCCAGTTTGTTTGTTTTTTTCTGATCACATTCTTTGTTCTGTTCCTTGGTATCATTTCAATGAATCTCACAGCTTTCTGGTTACTTTTTGGTTAAAAAGAATACTCACTTTCAGATAATAAAAAATCCAGTGAAATTTAACTCAGTATTACCAATTCATATCCAATTTAAAATTTCTCCTCTTATCATCCACAGGTTGGACACAAGCCTGGGCAACTGTATTAGAAAAGGGGAGTATGCCCTTTCCTATCTCTTGTCTTAGTTTAAACCCTCCCCTATGAATTTAGTTTTTGGCTTCTCCTGGATGAGGTATGTGGATTAGAGGAAAGAAGGAAAATCTGATTTGTGCTTTTACAATGTCATTATCCACTCTCTGTGAGGCAGATGCTCAAATGCTGGCTCTTTTAATGAAACAAGTGAGGAAGTCAGACACCCCACACCACTGCACCTTTGCCTGTTTCAGACTATATACTCATCATCTGATTGCTCATCCCACCCATAAATCCCGCCTTCTAACAGATGATCCCACACTGTCTCTTTCTTCTGGGGTCCACACCTTGTAAGTAATCCCCCTATATCCTGCTTCTTGTTACATTGCTCTTAGTCAATGTCCTTTAAGGTGGCCGTTGTCTGGCCATTTTTTAAGCATTCATTTAGCCCATGAGAAATCATATGCTCTTTCCCAACTAAACAGCACAAATGAAGGTTGTTCCAAACGTAAATGTTTTTCTTTCCTTACAATTAAAAGTGGTTCCAGCCAACCCCCTTCCTTTAGACTGCTCCTGATCAAAGCCAGACACCACTTTATTTGACCCACAAACTGCAGGCAACTTACATTTAATTTTCCTAATAATCCTTCCTATACTCCTCCAGAAGTAGGCATAAGAGTCCTTTCTGAGTGTGCACTTTGGTAGCATCCAGCCAGAAAATAAGCAACACCATCTGGAAAGCTACTCCCAATATCTCTCATGTGTTCTTCTGTCACTCCTGTTTTTTTGCTTGAGAAGGGGAAATTGCTCCCAGCCACCATCCACCCAAAAGAAAGAGAAGATCATCACAGTGTTCTTATTGTACAAATTCCCACGAAAGGATCTTCTTCTCTAACCAATATGTGGGCTTTACCTTTGTAGGCTAGAGATCAGTGATGTGATCATGATCTCAGACCTGGTTATGGAACTTATTGTTCCACATGTTGTTTCCTTTTAAAATATAGAAGGGGACTCTTAGCCTTTATCCTCAGCCGTAAGGAAGAATTTAGCCAAAATTCTGAAGCAATTGCGAATATTTTATATAGAAGCCACAGTGTAAAACAGACCCCCAAAGGCTGTATTTTATGAGCAGGCCTTGAAAATAGGAATTCTCCTTGAAACAATATTTTCTAAATTACTTATAAGGTTGGTCCATATTGAAATAAAATTTGTATCTGAAACATACAAAATGCTACTGCTTTTCCCTGGATGACGTGTTTACATGTTATGTAAATCTCTGTTTAATAGAACATGGAGACTGTTTTATGCTTTCATTGCTTCTTTTCAGAAACAGAAACTTGGCTAACGCTCTCCTAGCTACTTCTCAAGGGTGCATGTGAATTATATTGCAGCCAAACACATAAACCTGCTCTTCAACATGACATTTATTCTATTTGGGATGTGGGCTTTGTGGGAATTCCCCTTTATCCTGCTTCTTGTTACAGCGACATTCTTCTGCATTTGAGCCCATGATAATTACTCATTATTAGAATTTATCATATCATGCACACCATAATTAGTATTATATTTACTTTTATTGACTTCCTATACACATGGGAGCTGTGCAGGTTATTCTTTAACATGTGCTCTCCTTCTGGGTTTTCCATTTGGAGCCAAGCAATTTAAATAACAGACTCATTGAGATGAAGAGCATTTTATGGCCATAACTATAATCTCTGTAATCACCGCCATTATGATGAGTTGCCTCCAATGTGCTGAGTTTATACCAGGCACTTTATTATATCATCTATAATTGTCAAGTAACATGGTTGCTATGTGGCCTCTCCATTTCCTCTTACCATGGTTTGTGGGTTTCATTAATTGATGGGATAGTTCAGAAGTTTGGTCTCATTGGGTTTTGAGCTGTAAGTCCTACCTGGTGCTTTCTTAGTGGGGTTCACTGATGCTATTAAGCTCCCCATTGTCTGACAGAGTTTCTAACAGAATGACACAATGCAGACACTGTCTGGAACTTGTGAATCACCATACGACCAGCATGGTTATCTATACAATACCTAAGACATATTGGGAAATCTTTAAAAATAAGGCAAGAAGAAAACTAATGAGAAAATTTTCAATCAACATAGCTCTTCCTCTACATAGTGTAACAGGTGTAGATACACTGTACTTTCATCTCTAAGGGGAGGGTCTCCTCACATGGGATTTTACTTCTGACCTGACTTTAGTGTTGGCCTCCTCACACTTGCTTCACCCCTTGGAGCTTCTCACCTGAGAACTACAGCAGCTTGCATGAGAAAATGCCAACCCTTCCTCTGAAAACTTGATTGATGCCTCTTATTTCAGGAGATTGAACATTGTATTTTTGTGACCCTATTCTCAGACTCAGAGTGGGTGAGTACCTTTCCTATTGAGAAAGGGAAAGTCATTCAATTGCAATTTAGACTTTCTACCACAGTTGTCTGTGAGGTTAGCATATGTACAGGAGCTAACATATTTCTCAGGGACTACCTACCGAGTCTAATCCCATACAGAGGAAATGATACTGTACATTACCATGCTTTAGATAAGGTCTTTAGCAATAAGCACCTTTCCACTCTGTTACTTTCTTTCCCCCACTCACCACCCCCACTCTTGACTCTTACCTGCCTTTATCAAAGTCTAGAAGCCTCAAACATCCTAGATTATTAATTTGTCTCTTTATTCTTTGTTGCCCAGAAGAAATGCACCAGTTCTCCTTGTGTGTGTGTGTGGGGGGGGGGGGGGGGGCGGGGGGGCATGTAAGTAAGAGGTAAGGTGATTTCAACAACACTGAAAAATAGGAATTATTATTCCTAATTTACAGATAAGCAAAATGCCTGTGTACTCCACTTCGATCCCCAATAAATACTTGCTCATGGATCCTCACTCTCTCTGGACTCCCTACCTGCTTGATTGCATTCACTCTCTTGGCACCCTTCCCATATTCCCCCCCCCCCCCAGCGCCCCCCACCCCCACCCCCGCTTCAAAATGTGCCATCCCTGTCTCTTCTAGGGCAGTGGTCGGCAAACTCATTAGTCAACAGAGCCAAATATCAACAGTACAATGATTGAAATTACTTTTGAGAGCCAAATTTTTTAAACTTAAACTTCTTCTAACGCCACTTCTTCAAAATAGACTCGCCCAAGCCGTGGTATTTTGTGGAAGAGCCACACTCAAGGGGCCAAAGAGCCGCATGTGGCTCGTGAACCGCAGTTTGCCCACCACAGGTCTAGGGCATATGAGTATGACAATAAATCTTTTAATTTCATATGCTTCTCCCAGTGTAATTTCTGTGATCATGTTGGAATAATCTTTAAAGACCCCACAAGGAGGACTTACTCTCCATTTACAACGCATAAAATAACCTAGGCTTTTCCTATCTGTGGCTCAAAATTCTTTCAGCCTCCACCCATTACCCATTTCCAAAGTTACTTCCAAATTTTTAGTTATTTGTAACAGCAGCACCCACTTCCTGGTACCAAATCTGTATCAAGCAGAGTTCTCCAGAGAAATAGAACTAATAGGATATACTAAGGAGGGAGAGAGGAAGGGAATTAGAATGAGAGAGAAAAAGAAAGAGAGAGAGAGAGAGAGAGAGAGAGAGAGAGAGAGAGAGAGAGGGAGGGAGGGAGGGGGAGGGAGAGAGATTCATTGATTTTAAGGAACTGGCTCAAGGGACTGTGGACTGGCAAATCCAAAATCTGTAAGGCAGGCCAGTGGGCTGGAGACTTGGGCAAGAGTTAAAATTGCAATCTTGATTCCAAAATCTGTAGAGTGGGCTAAAAGGCTGGAAACTTACATAGGATTTCTATGTTAAAGTCTTTTTTTTTTAATTTTTATTGATTTTTTACAGAGAGGAAGAGAGAGGGATAGAGAGTTAGAAACATCGATGAGAGAGAAACATCGATCAGCTGCCTCTTGCACACCCCCTACTGGGGATGTGCCCGCAACCAAGGTACATGCCCTTGACAGGAATCGAACCTGGGACCCTTGAGTCTGCAGGCCGACGCTCTATCCACTGAGCCAAACCGGTTTTGGCTATGTTAAAGTCTTGAAGAAGAATTCTTTATTCTATGGGAAACCTTATTTTTTGCTCCTAAGGCCTTCAACTTATAAATAATCTATTTTATTTAATGCCAACTGATTATTAGGCATCATAGCCTAGCCAAGCTGGCATTTAAAATTAACCATCATAGTGTTAATGTTTAAAAGACATAAACATTTACAAGACAATGTACAAATACAATAGTAATAACTATAATAGTAAATATAATTTATATAAATAATATAAAAATAATAAACATTCATTGAACACTTCTAAGTACTCCTCACACCAAGCCTATGATTAATTGTTGTCTTTATTATCCATAAGAGGAAACTAAGGCATGGAGAGGTTAGGTGACACAGAACCCAGAACCTATGCTCCTAACCATTAAACCATCTGCTATGCACATACCTTTTAGTTGATACCTCCTTCCCTCTTTCTACTTCCTTAATCTGCCTGATTAATAATAAGTACGGGAAGAAAGCAAAATTAATTCTAAATTCACAACTCAAAACTATTTACAGATACTGGAAAATATGAGCTAACAAAAAGGCACCCACTAATTTTGGAAGATTAGCCAGCATAGGGAAGCAGCAGTGTGTTTCCAAACCGGGACCTTGGGGGATCACTGAAAGCAAAGATACATTCCTTGAGGGAAAAAGCTACGACAAAAAGAACATTAAAAAGTACATGCTTTTACCATGTGAACATGTGTACCTCAGCAGGTCTAAAGGATCTGTAGTCTAAGTTAATAAAGAAATTATGTACTCATATTATGAAGCAGTAATTCAGTAATGTTTGAAAATACAAACAAACCACTCCACAGGACAGTGAAAAACAAAAAATGAACCTGTCAAGAGAAAGGTTGGGAGCACTGTAATGGATATTCAAGTAAGTTTTCTATATACATAGCATTAGGAGAAATGAGTTAAAAGCATCTAGACATAATAGAAAGATCTTAAATTTGTACAATCAAAGTAAATCGTGACCAATAAATGTGGTCGCTTTTTGGGAAGCAGTGAACTTTGGAAAATAGGTGGTCTTTCAGAGTTTATGTGCATTTTTGAGGAAGTGGAAATACCAAAGGGAAAAAAATCAGTGCATATTTATAGAGACTAGAGATCTGTATTTACCCATGTTGATTTTATATCTGGCCTATTGCAACTCACTATCTCATTTATTTTGAAGATATTTGTTGAACATCCTCTCGCTGCCAGACACTGTTCAGATGGAGTGAAAATTCAGGTAAAAACCCCTACCCTTATATAGCTTATAGAGACAACACCAAAAATAATAAATAAAATATATGATAGTGGTAAGTAGTATGAGTATAATAGATAGGAAAAAGGAACTGAGAAAACGTGAAAGGGAAAGTGAAAAGGGCTCATGGGAATCTGACTGGAGTTGCAGAAAGAAGAAAGAAAATGAGAAAAGGGCAAGGAAGAGATAATGAGTATGCTACATCTAGAATTGATAAAAGCATCAATCTTTATGTACAGAAAACTCAACACTGACGAGTTCACAGATTATACAGTAGCTACATGGAGCATACTGTGTATATGAAGACAATGACTCAGTGGTGTATTCGAGTATGTCCCTGCCTGTTCAAGGGAGCCAATTATTAAATTTTTAGGAATTTGGGCAACCAGTTATTAAACCATCAGCAGCTTGAAATTAGCCACGGTAGGAATACTGAAACCAACAGTAATCAACAAACACTACCATCAAGAGCCAATTGTTAAACATTTACCAGCATACCCAAACTCTGAGTCCTGGAATCTTATCTCTATGACATGCTATTGCACAATATTATGCCTTTGCAGCATAAGCTCATTGAAAGCAAAGATACATTCCTTAAATGCTTTCGTGCACTCTGCAGAACCAGACACATGCTCCTCAAATATTTGATTGTTTCATGCTATAAGTAAGACCAGAGGTAATCCTTAATTCCTAAGGAAGCAATAGAAGTCTGCAACTGGCTTAATTAGTTACCATCAGAAAACTACATATCTCTCAGCTTTCAGTAAGTAGCATGAATTACTAAAGCCTCAAAATATCCTTAATATACATATCCTTTACTTAGGAAAAGGATTTGAACAGATAATTTTAGATGTTCCACTGTGAAAAGAACACATTGGAGGTATTAATAATTTCAAAATAAATGCCTAAAAGAATGAGAGTATATTGATTTTCTGAATGATAAATTAAATGTCCTCCCAGGCTGTGGCAAAGTGTCATGAGCTCCCTGTCAAGCCAGAGAGATAAAATGATCAGTCTTTTTAAAGAAGAAAATGAAAACATACAGTGAAAAGTGGGCAGAAAAAGATAGAGTTAAGGTTCAATCAATTAATTAATTTGCTAAAAGAAATCCCTAGAAATTAATGTTTCAGTATTTGCATGACAAAGTTGCCACAGTGGATAGCAAAACACATGTGTTCTCAAATATAATGAGATCATTTTTTAACTATTACATATAATTTCGAAAAAAAGTACAAGTTGAAGAAAAATGGATGTACATTGAGCCAAGAACCAATCAGAGAAGAAAGAGGACAAGAATCCAAGTTCAGCTTGATGGGAACTTAATGAGTTAAATAATGAGAAAAGGTGGTTAAGATCCTATAGAAATATTAATCTCATTCAAAAAGAAATTTTATTTTATTTTTATTGAATTTATTGGGGTGACATTGGTTAATAAAATTATATAGGTTTCAGGTGTATAATTCTGTTATACATCATCTATATTTTGCATTGTGTGCTCACTACCCCAAGTCAAGTCTTCTTCCATCAAAAGAAATTTATAATTCACTGGTAGGAAAAATTGCCCCAGTATATCTCTTTAAGCTTGTGATGAAGAAATCCATCTCATGATTTAAAATTTACCTCCAGAAATCTAAAAAATTACAGTGAACAATTTTACCGGCCAAAAGGCTTAATTAGAAAAGCTTTGGCCTAACTCCCATCTCACTCCATTCTACTTCTCTAATTAATCAATACACATAAGCTCTAATTAAGACCATAATCCTATATGAGAAGAAGTTACCTTTTCTTCCCAGTTTCTACCTCTACATACTGAACTTATAATTTTATAAAATGGCATTTGAGACTTAGGCCAAGTTGAACAATTGACATAAAATTCATGGGCTTAAATAAAGCACTGTCTATTCTTTACAGAAAAGGATCCTTTATTTTTTATGAAATAAGAGAGGTAATACTAAATTAAAGGTCTAAAAGCCATTTTACCTAGTTTTTTCCACATGCTTTGAAGATAGCTGAATAATATTTATAGGAGGTAAACCTTTTTTTTATCTTACCACAAAAGAAATTTACTTTTGATCTTAAAAAAATATCTATCTGTTGCTTTTGTATTTAAAAAAGCATTAAAAGAAGATTCATATTGAGCTCATAAGAAATTGTTTCAACCTTTACTTAGACATCTCCAAACCAATATTTTTGGAACTAAAAGTAAGCACATACAATGAAAAATGTAATAATTTCTAAACCAGAAATAAATTATTTTGAAGTAAAAATTTTTTATGAAGGTCAAATGCTTAATGTGGAATTCAGTGTTCTTTTCCTCAGTGATTTGGGCCCACCACAAAGTATGACCCTGAAAATTTATATTAAAATGGTGTGGTCATATATATTTCTAGATGTAAGCAAAATAGATTCCAGAGGGACATCAAAATTTAAGATGTAGAGAGTTATTAGTTTGATTTAAAACCAGGCAGCCCCAAAGCATGACCTTACGAGAGTTTAGCATACCACTACCTTCTCCAATCCTCAAATATACAAATCTTTTGGAAGAACAAAGAGCTTGTTATGCAAATAAAGACTCTAAGCAAGTTCTCTAGTTATCTCAGTATGCTCCTCCTCCACCAAAAATTTAGCCAGATTCCTACTCTGAAAACCTTCATATGTAGGTTTAAAAAAAATTTTTTTTATTGATTTCAGAAAGGAAGGGAGAGGGAGAGAGAGATAGAAACATCAATGATGAGAGAGAATCATTGATCAGCTGTCTTCTGCACACCTCCTACTGGGGATTGAGCCTGCAACCCAGACATGTGCCCTTGACTGGAATCGAACCTGAGACCCTTCAGTCCGCAGATAGACGCTCTATCTGCTAAGCCAAACCAGCTAGGGCCATATGTACTAGTAGGTTTTCAGAGCTTTTCAAATTGCCAGTTGTTTTGTTTTTTATTATAAGGAAAGCTAGAACATTCTGGGAAATTAGATGTGCTCAGACTCATCCTTGCAGGTGGTGCAGGATTGCAGGGGTGTAGAGACAGGTGCATTGATTTGCATGAAATTAGGAAAAGTAAGATAACGTGTTGAGAGAGAAAAAAAGAGAGTGTGCACTGGTGTGTGTATGTGTGTCCACTAAGAAAGAGTATTAATACTGCTTAGATAATATTTTTGAACTTTTTTCTTGAAAAAATAAAATTTGGTAACTTGAAGTAAAATACAAGAATTTAGAAACCACTTTTCTAAAGCATTCGGTTTTTATTTTGGACACTTTTAATTTTTACGTCAGTGATTGTTTCCTAATAATATGCTTTTAGCTATCTGCTATGACTATATATCAACGTACTCCTAGTGAATGGGGATATTCCTGCAAAAAAGCTGACGCCATTGATGTCTGGATTTACTTGAAATGTTATAACCAAGCAGGAAACTGTCATCATGGACCCTCTCCCCTACATGCTATCTTTCTTCTCCTGGTGAAACTCGGAATCCAGTGTCCAGAGATGTTTCTCGTTTATTGAGTAGGACACCCAGTTCCCTAACTACAAATGGCCAGCTAATGTCATAGGTGTAATTAGATCTGTGGTTGCAAAAGGAGAATGCTAAACACGGGGGCACTAAAAATAAAGAACTTCGGGATAGACTATCTTTTATAGGTATAAATGGTAGATAAGATTAATGGAAGCCAAGGTTTAAAAAAGGAACTGGGCTTAAGCAGAAGAGAGGAATTCAAAGTATCCTTTGAAGCACCCATATGTCACCCCAACAGAAAGCCAACCAATGTCAAGCAGGACTGCTCTAGTACCCAATTGTTCCACAGGAAACTCATAATCCTTGCCTTAGGAAAGGTAGGGCCATTGGCATGCTTATTTCTTTACAATTCTCTATGGATAATTGCAAATTAGAATGTTCCACTAATTAAGGAAAATTCCAACTGGGGAAAAAACTGTCAGTCTTCTCATTTCAGGCACCCCATCCTTTGGAAGTGATTGTCTTGCTGCCCACTCCATTCCTACCTTGGAAGCAGGCAGGAGAGGGAGTAGTTCTTCTAGAATGCTGCATTCCACACAAAAAAACTGGACATCCTGATTTTCCCCTCAGTCCTCTTCTTATGTTGAATGTGGGAGTTAGTTCTGTACTGATGCCTCCTAGAAAGCCCTTCATGGAAATACTAGTACATGTGCTGTGTTTAGGGAATCTGTCATCAGCTTTAGATATTGGCCAACATTTCAGGAGAAGAGAAGAAAATTCCTGTTATCTTGGTACACTATATATAGAGAGATTGGTACACTATATAGAAACTAAGCATGTAATATATCAAATATCACAAATTGAAGGTTTGAAGGGGGCCAAACAGTCTTGGGTACAAGCTAAAAATATAGAAATGGTGAGTGCAGCCACAGCAGCCTCATTATACTAACAATACAGTATTCAGTAAATTTAATTGTATTATTATATATTTATTTGACAGAGGTTGTAAGAGGGGTGGGGGGTAAAGGAAGAAAGAGAGAGGAGGAAGAGTAGGAGGAGAAGGAGGAGGAAGAGGAGGATGAAGGGAGAGAGAGAGAGAGAGAGAGAGAGAGAGAGAGAGAGAGACAGACAGACACATATGTGGATTTGTTGTTGCACTTCTGTATGCATTCATTGGCTGCTTCTCGTTTGACCAGGGATCTAACACATAACCTTGGCATATGGGAATGATGCTCTCACAAATTGAGCTACCTGGCCAGGGCTTCAGTATATTTTAGAAGGTATGGGAAGCTATCTGTGTTGATAAATGGTAGCATGTCTTCTTGATTTTCTATGTTATTGTCCAAAGATGCTAAAATAAGGTGCTTCATGTTCAGGCTAAAATATGACTAAATCTAAAATAATGCAACTTGAAATTTTTATCCATCTCCTACCCCTGAACTCCAAATCTTGGAGTGACCTAGGGTATCTTCAGTGTCTCTTTTCTATCTCTACTCTTTGCTGAGAAGATATCCTTATCCTTGAATAACTTGGTTATTCCCCAAATTATATTTTTATTTATAACCTCAAATTTAACAGGTTTAGGAATCTTGATCTCTCTACTAATCCCTAAGGACTCCCAGACAAATGTTCAGATCATTCATGAATTTACTTAAATCAAAAACTTGGAAGTCATCTCTGATTCCTCTCATTCCATCGCATCTAATCCAGCAGCAATTACTAACAGTTCTATTCACAATTATATCACAAATCAGGCTACTTCTAACTACCAATAACAATAATTCCTGGCTAAGATTACTTCAAACGTATCCAATTATCTCCATGCTTATAAAATCTCCTTCTCATTCTTACTCACTATAATCAATATCTAACTCATTCTAGGCAGAAAGTGTTTTCATTATACTAAAACCATACAGATATCACAGGATATCTTAGAAAACTAAGACAGACATTCACAAAAATATTTTTATTTCAAAAAATCGACCAAAAATACCTTTGAGGTTTAAATTTAATGTATTAATTTTTTCATTTAATATATTTATTTCTATACGATTTCATTCTAATGTGAAAGACTGAAAACAAAACACAACAATAATAGGAAATACTATCTGCTATATGGAAAATAAACCGAGATGATGTAATAATCTTCATTAAGAGGTATTTAAGCTAAGATCTGAATGATCAGGAGAGGCCTGCCATGCTAAAATCGTGGGCAAAAGTGTTTTAGGCAGAAGGAACCATTAATACTTGGCCCTAAGGTAGGAAAAACTAGTGTGTTTTCAGGCCCAAAGAAAGACCGAAGGACTGACTGAGCGCTTAAAGCTTACTGACAAGTAGTAGAATAAGGGACTGGGGTGTGTGGGAGAGGAACTCACTGAGTTAGGTAAATTCAGAGAAGTATAGTACTTGTTGGCCTTGGTTAGTTAAGTCCATTTTATGTAGTTTGGGATGAGAAACCACTAAAGGGATTTAAACAGAATACTGATGTCATCTGATTTGTATTTTAAAAGATCTTCTGGTTTCCAGAAGCAAGTATTCTCTCCCCAAGAATACGCTTATTTCCCAAGACCAATGCTAATCTGTGATTCCATGACTTCATTATATGCTTATGACCCATGTTTAAAGAACTGTCTAGGAATCTTTCATGCTGAACTGGAAGGAGGGAAAATGGAAGTCAGTTTCCATTACTGAGCCTATGACCAATGAACCAGGAATGCTCTGAACTGTGAAAGGAGCAAATCTTATTGCACCATAAACCCATTGATGTGTCTCTTCCTTCAAAAGCACATATTACTTTATAGTTCTGTTAGCAGACCATGAATATTAGCTCTCAGTAGAGGGAGTTCATTACAAGTAATAATTTACCTAAATCTGGAGGTTCTTGGGAATCAAGGTACTAAAATCTGGAAAATACAAGTAAAATTGAACAGCAATTAGAAAAGTCCCACAAATTTTAGGCTGTCTTTTACCATATTCTAGTTATAAACATCATTCATCTCTTAAACATGTGCAATCTGCCTGCAGAAACTAGAAATCAAGAGATAAGGAAAACACCCAATGCCTCACATTGGAGATCATTATGATAGTTCCTCTGAGTCGTCCAGTGATGATGCCTGCATGATCTGTGTCACTGTAATGTCATCAGAGAATACAGAGCACATTCTCAAATGTTCTCCTATAACTCATACATACTGTGAATGGAAAATAGCCCTCCCATTCATGATCAGCCCCTGCCAAGGTAAAAGCAAGTCCGCATACCGAGGATGCATTCTATGCTAAGCTGACTCTCCATTTGGTCTTAAGTCAAAGGCCAAGATAATAAAATAAAGCAAAGTAGAACAAGCTCAGTTGATTTAGTATATGAGGAGATATATTTTCTTTCTTAAAAACTGCACAGGCAGTTACTTTCCAATTCACTGTGTTCAAAGAGTAATATAATTATTTGGCTGATTTTAGTAAGTTAGATTTTAAATGTAGGGGGGACAATTTTACTTGTTGTCAAACAGACCTGAGAAATCATGTAGCCCAGCTATCCATTCCCAGAAGAAAAACTAAAGTATAAGAGTTTCAGTATTTGTTAAAAGCTACCACAAGGAGAGTTGGGGATGATGCCCAGGTGTGTGATCCTGGTCTAGTGTTGGAACTGCTAGACAACAAAGCAGAATTGCAAAAGTGAAGAGGGGCTGCTTCTTGTTGCACACTGGAGCAGGAAAAAATGAAGTATTTTTTGAACTTCCTTAGAGCCAGGTTTTGCACAGCCAGACAGGAAACTAAGCATCTTTCTATAAAAGGCCTCATGTGGTGTTGCCCTTACAGTAATCACGAGTTGGACTGAAGATGTACTATGATGTCACCAAGAAAGCCCAGGGCAGAAATGCCCAATTCTATAAATGTCTCATTGTTCCATGTGGGCAGCACACCAAAGTCCAGATATGTTGGGTGTTTAGATTTTAAATCATAAAATAGAGGCTTAGGGACATCATCATTCTGAAGTCTTAAACAGTGGAAACAGATTGCATCAGAGCTTGCCAAAAACAATGCCATGGACTGAGATGAAATAAAATAACCAAATTGAAATAAACTAGAAGAGGTAGGTGGAATTTTCATGTTTTTTGCCCAGCCTCCTCTGGCAAGGGGAACTTTGGTTCCGATGATAACTATTTTGAGTCAGGGTACCCTTGTTAGTCAGTTGTTACCCTGGAATAAAAAAGTAAAAAATAAACTGGATGTCAAAAATGACAAGCACATTGCCATGTCAAAGACCATTGCTTAGCATAAATTTTTTATGTAAATCAAATAATAGTAATCTCTTTATTAAGAATGTACTATAGAGAGCAATGAGAATTTCATCTTTAGATTATTTCCATAATCTGAATTTAATTCAACTTTTTATAAGATATAATATATATATATATATATATATATATATATATATATATATATATATTAATTTGGCAAAAAAAAATAAACATTTTACCATCCTTATCAATTCTTAGTCTAAGCTTTTTCAGAACAGGTATGTTTTAGTTGATCAGCATTATTTTAATTACAAAGGTTAACTCATAAGATACAATTCCTTGAAAACAGCATAATACTTTTTATAACTTTTTGGCTTAATCATAATAGCAAACTTTTAAGTAGATACTATTATTTTGCCCATTTTACAGATGAGAGAAAGATGAAGTAAACTGTCCAAAGTTAACACTTGAATTTCAGGCATCACTTCAGTTGCATTTCCTAGCAGGTCTGCAAGGGCATGGTTGTGGGTGTTTGAGAGGACAAGATTTCACAGCTTTCAGCCGAACTTCAAAACAGGTGATGATGCAATGACTTCTCTAGAGGTTGGTGACTTACTTAAGATGTTCCATACGGTAGATGCAGGTAGCAAAATATACCCAGATGGTGGGGGTCAGTAGTTGAGCATAGATCTATGAACCAGATTCAATTCCCAGTCAGGATACATGCCAAGGTTGTGGTTCGATCCCCAGCGCGGGGCGTGCAGGAGGCAGCCAATCAATGATTATCTCCCATCATTGAGTTTCTGTCTCTCTCTCTCCCTCTCCCTTCCTCTCTGAAATCAATAAAAATATATTTTTATAAAAAGCAGTGAAGCCTGGGGGAATTTAACCCTGAAGCTTTCATTCTGTTCTCTCCTAATAAAGATGCTATTTTGCTATTTTTCCAGTTTACCTCAGACAGGGATGTTAAGTTCAAAAACACTCTTATAACCAATGTCCCTCAAAACAATTTACCAGAATACTAAATCTCTCTTGCCCTCTGTCATGAATGATATCTATGGTACCCATTAGGTTGGAGGTAGTCCCTAATATAGCTGTATTTTTCTGCTCCACCACTTTACTTGTATGCTTACTTACCTGGAATCATCCCAAATATGTTTATGGCTGTAGGATACACTTATTATGCAATCATGTAATTTAATTAAATCATGAGTATAAAAACAAAGTAAATTAAGAGAAGAGTGTTAGAAAAAAACACAGTGAACTAGGGAAAGGTAAGGAAACTGTGAATATTAGAAGTAAAATTGTAAAGCTCTAAAAGGATTCTGTCTTCAGTTGGCTTTACAAATAGTACAAATATTTCATTCCATTTTAGAGAAACCCAAACAAAATCATGAATAGTATAGTTCCGTGGTCAGCAAACTGAGGCTCGTGAGCCACATGCAGCTCTTTGGCCCCTTGAGTGTGGCTCTTCCATGAAATATCATGGCCTGGAGTCTATTTTGAAGAAGTGGCGTTAGAAGAAGTTTAAGTTTAAAAAATTTGGCTCTCAAAAGAAATTTCAATCGTTGTACTGTTGATATTTGGCTCTGTTGACTAATGAGTTTGCAGACCACTGGTATAGTTTATATAAGAAAGATAGGAACTCTAATCTGATGATTCATACTTTTAAAAAATTTTAAAGGGTTAATATTAAAAGATTGGTGAATGAATGCATACCTAGGTTTCAAGCTAAAATAAAATATTTAGTGTATGTGTCATTTTGAAATGCAACTTTTCCTTTTAAATTGAATAATCAGAGTAATATTGGGAAAGATAAGAGCATTTGTACTGTATTGTATTTACTACTTTTTAAGTCCTTTTGAAACCACCAAAAAGGTAGATCTGAAAAGAGATCATCTACTCACTGAAAATAAAAAGCATATGCAAAGATTGTTTGCAAGAGGAAATAAAATTAAATCTGTGACATACAATTTGCAGATTTTGCCTGGCAGGAATGGCTCAGTGGTTGAGCATCGATCTATGAACCAGAGTCACAGTTTGATTCCTGGTCAAGGGCACATGCCTGGGTTGTGGGCTCTATCCCCAGTGTGGGGCATGCAGGAGGCAGCCAATCAATGATCCTTTCTCATCATTTATGTTTCTATCTCTTTCTCCTTCTCCCCTCCTCTCTGAAATCAATAAAAAATATTTTTTTAAAAATGCAGGATTCAGTATCAACTGTGATGGCAATAGTCAGGAGGATTCAAAAGGAGTCCTACCTTGGTCAGGGTAGGAAAACATTCCCCACATGTGTAAGGAGACTTAAGTTGTTACTGCATGTTCTCACTGGAAGTAATTGTGACCCCAAATAACTTACATAATATTGTCTGTACTTCATCTCTAAAATAAGAAAATTAAAAAATTAACCATTACCCTCTAACTTTAAAATTCTATGATTTTCTCATAGGGTAGAAATTTTAATTGCATAAAAACTACTAGATCACTCATTCACTGGATATTTCCATTTAATTAAGGTGTTTGTTTTTTTTCTTTTATACTATACTAGAGGCCCGATGCACGAAATCCATGCAAGAGTAGGCCTTCCTTCCCCCGGCTGCTCGCACCAGCTTCCCTCTGGCTGCCAGCACCCAGGACCCAGGCTTCCCTCGCAGCCCTGGCTTCATCCAGAAGGTTGTCCAGAAAGATGTCCAGTCTAATGAGCATATTACACTTTTATTATTATAGATAAAAGCCCAGTGACCCCAACAGTGGAACAACCAGAATGGCCAGAATGACGGGTGGCTATGACATGCACTATGGCAGCCAACCAGACTGATCTGGGCCCCAATCGGCCCTCCCCACCCCCCCGCCGGTCTGGCCCCCGATCATCCCCCAACACGCTGATTGGAGGCAGGGCCGGCCAACTGCACGGCCCTTCTCCCTGGCTGGCTCCACTGCCAACCATCCCCCAACACCCTGATTAGAGGCAGGGCTGGCCGGCCAACTGCACGGCCCCTACCCCTCACCAGCCCAGCCTGATGGGCACTTATCAGGGTGGGCCAGCCGGAGCCAACCTGTGCATGTATTCATGCATCAGGCCTCTAGTATCAAATATTTAGGTAAAATGTCACATTATATATCTGAATTTTACATCTTAGCACATTGAGAAAAGGAAATGGTCTATCTTTACTACTTGTTTTACCTTTGAATATATAGTAATATATTAATGTGCATATTCAGTCTGTATAATTTTGTGATCCACCATGTGTCTTCCTTTCTTGGTGGACTTAGTGGAAAACCTCAGAAGAGCAACCATAAAAGCAAGTCTCAGGAAACTAGGACTTTAGCTTCATGAATTCTCCCTAATTCCTTCCCACTGTAATTCATTAAGCTTTACTTTATAGTTTGGTGATGTTATAGTACATACACAAGTTATCCAGAAATAAGAGCTTATTTCTGGAATGCTTTACCTATTAAGTTCATGAAGGGGTTCAAAATATGCAGCATGCTGCTGAAGTTCTTTTCATAGGCCCATACATGGGAACTGAAGGAGGACACTGTCTCATTGAATACACAAGGACGTCCAATTAAATCTGATGGATTGTGGCTTTCAAACTGAAGAACCAGAGAAGACATGTTTTTGCATAACCTTGACTCTTCAAAAATGTAGTAGCTCATTAACTACAGAATAACATATCTTATACAAATACTAAGATAACTCTTTTTAGGGTCAATCTCAAACATTTTAAATTTTTGTTTTTTGTGTACAGAGCAATTAAATTTTCTGAGTTTGTTGCCTTTTAGGGATTCAAATCTATAAATTTGATAATGTTATTACCCTTCAGGTTATGTCACGTGGAAATATGAGTGTAAAATGTAGGTCTTTTTATGACTCCATTTATTCTAGAAAAAGAATGACATCTATCTCTTCCACAATATTTCATATCATAACAGTTCAATAGACTTGAGTAAAAAAAGCAGAAAAATGGACAAAAAGTCACTTTGAAAGCACATGATGCATACTGTTACACTAAATATTAGTCCATATGCTATCAGTATTGTCACTAATATGCTACATTTTATTTAATTATTATGCTTTATTTTTAACTAGATTTTAAGCTTATTTTAAGTAGCCATTGTGTCTTACATGGTTTATCTGTCAAAATGTCTGTTTTAGTATCTTACACAAAGAAAATGATCAGCAATTATGTGTTAATAGATCAATTTATTAAATGATTTTCTTTGCTGAGTCTCCCTAACCTCCAGGTAATGCCAGTAGTGAAAGAGGTGGGAAGATGGAAATGTTTAAAAGTGACCAGATAATTTACCTAAAGTTTTAGTAGTATAAAATTGTGCTTTGGTTTATATAAAATCAGTGGAATTTCCTCTGCTTCCTACTGGACACTCTTTCACCTCATTATCTTATCCTGAATTTAATGACTCTATAGCTCAACAAGACCCAGAATGTGTTACAATGCATAAAACATCTTTTATTGCTTCCAAAATTCAGTGAGGGTGATAAAAATTTATTTAAATATAGTATGAACTATTTAGTTCTCGCTTCTCACCAATCTTCATCTAAGTGAGGCAGGTTAGTAAGAAAATAGGAAAATCCCCTGGCAAGTGGAATGAGGAAACTGAGACAAATGGCTGGACAAATGGCTGGAAGGGCTGAGCAATTAACAGCCAGCTGATAAATCACACGGCTCCATCCTCCTTAAACAAAGATACCCAGGAGCAGATGGTTTAAATCACAGGGATAGTTAACAACAACAACAAAAAAAAAACAGAGCCAGACTAATCAAAGACAGAGGTGAAACTAACCAGAGAAAGACCCCTGACCTCCCTGTATGCTCATTTTGACACATCAGCAAACTAAACAACACATCTGGAAATCTGATAAATACTCTGTTGAGATCCTTCCCTGGGACCAACACTGAAATTCCCACCTATAGAAAACAGATGAAACCCTCAGGACAAAGGACACCAGCTCCTGCTCTTCTCTGAGCGTACCTGCACCCTCCTTTCCTCAGGAATGCACTTTGCCTCTTCTATCCTAAGCTCCCAGATGAGACTTGTACCCAGGGGAACAGTGGGAAGTGGCAGCTTGTCCAGGGCTGACTCCCTGATCCTGGCTCCAGGATCCTTTCCTTTGCCTCACTGTCCCACGCTTTAATAAATTTATACGTACTTTCATCTGGACTCGTGTCTTGACATTTTTCTTGCAGAAGTTAGGAACCTGGAGGTTGCCTGACACACAAAAGATCCAGGACCATGCCAGGGCAGGGCCAGTCCCCGGCATGGAAGCAGTCCGGTAACATAAGAGCACAACAATACATGAATGGCTGAAGACGAAAAAACAAGTCTCAGTCACACAAGAAAAAGAAAAAGGGGAAAGTGCATTAAATCGGCTTTGTTTTTCAGATGAGACTTGCAACCGTGTGTGTGCAAGATGCAAAATCTTTGTAATTCAAAATGTCTCCATTTTCCTTGAAACATTCTATGGATAAGAGAAAGAGCCCCTTATTAAAGTTAACAATTAGCATTAGGAACAGAATTTTAAATAGAAACACAAATGCTGAATAAACTAATGGACATTGGACAGAATCCAAAGATTGCATACAAATTAAAGAAGGCTTTAGGCCTAAAAAAAGAGAGAGATTTTATATGCTTTGCTATATAACTCATGCTATAAAATCAAAGCATTGATATAAATAGTGTGAAATCTATGCCATATATATATACTTATAATAAAGTTTTATAAAAGGTTTTAGTTACTGAGTCATTCGGGTGCCGAGTCCCAAATGAATGATTTTATTTCAGGCAGAGCAAGTATCCACATTTCTAATGTTTGTTTAATGACCCAATAGAACTTGGATAATGAGACAATTGAGAGTTGAGAAAGGTATTCCATCCATCACAGTGAGTATAATGCTAGGGACACACTGTTTATTTACAGTGCAATATAGGAAGACCTATGGCTCACACTGCCCAACACAAACAGAACAATAAAAAGTACTCAAAGCCATCTATATTCACTTTAAAATCAAACCCATGGGATAATATCAAGATTTCTCCTCTTTCTGACAGAGATATAGCATTTTTCAACAGCTAAATACCTCGTTTTTCAAACAGTGCACAGTGGGGGCTTGGATATCTATAATTCTTGTTCTATTCTAGTGGAGAATCAATGCAATTGAAGAGAAAGAGTTATTAGATCATCTACTAACAGTCTCCACAGTTATGTCTATGAACTGTCTTTGATGGTTTCCAACAAAAATTTTCTCACTACTTTTCTACATCACAGTACCATATAATCTAGGTGTTACTAAATTCCTTTTCCACTTCTTAAGGTTGTGATCCTTTTTCTTGACAATGAAATTGTTTAGCTATTTGTAAAAAGATATGTGCACATTTAATCTTAACTTACTATACTAGTCACATGTTGTCTCATCATATATCACCGCCACATTCTTGCTTTTTCCTTCAGGATTTAATTGCTATTATAGCATTAACTCACATTCTAAAAAGATTCTATATAAAGTCAGGAAAATAATTCTATTTGACCTTCAATAACTTAAAAGTGAGGGAACATTTACCTAGTTCTATTCAGAGTTTGTCCTTCAACGCGAAGAGAAGTTCAATTACATACACTACAGGAAAATTCCATTACAATTTTAGCACCGAGACTGGCTCCTTGTCTGTCTTGCTCACTGAATTAGCCCCAGTACTAAACATAGTGCCTGGCATGTGTCTGATAATCTTTAACTAGAAATATTTTCTTGTTGTAAATACTATGCTATTATAAAACCACCTATTGTTAGTGATAAGAGAAATGTTTCTGATAATTTCACTCCATAAATATTAAGATTCAGCCTATTATAACTGCTACATCTTTTTAGTGATGTTTTTAATAGAATCCACCTTCAAAGTAATGAAAAAGAGTTGGAAAAAAACTCAACTTTGTTTTCTTTAGTTCACTTGTAAAACACTAACTTGACTGATTCATTCTTTCCCAAAACAACTATTTAATTACCCTGTTTTGTACTTAATTTTTCTCTAATAATATACATAGCCAGAACAATTTTTGAGAAAAATAAATGACTACAATTTGTCAACAAATTATTTTTGACAGCATTTTTATTATATTCATTCTCTTTGTACCTATAAATCAAAAGAATCATCAAACGTTGCCTTAGTGATGTTTAACCTAATAAATTCTTGCTAGTGGGAAATATAACTTGATTACTATAATTCAAATTTTGATATTTTACTTATACATACACATTTTACCTCATGATAATTTTAAACACAGACTGTGTTAATATCATAATTTCATCCTTGACCATATTTTTCATTTTGCTTTAATTATCATTATCACAGTTATATTATCCAAGTCTTTAAACACCTTTTAAATACTTTCTATACTACTTAAAAAACTTTCTAACCAGAAAAATTTAAATATAAAAATTAAATAGTAATGTGACTAGATCATATTGATATGTATACTTTGAGTATATTCTAATTGATTTATATTTAGTCATTACTAAAAATTGCCACAATGACCTTATTGTTTAAAATAAATGTCCATATATTTGCCATAAATGTTAAAGACTTGCATAACAGTGATTTTACTGGGAAAATTTGAGATCCAATAGACATTTTTGTTAGCTATTATTTTTAATAGCTATTAGCTATTATTTTAATAGCTATTAGTATTTTAGTAGCTTTACAGCTATTAGTAACTAGATATAGTTATTTATTTATTTATTCTGACACCTGCAAGTCCATTAATATAAACTGAATATTTCTTAAAATAATTTTATTCTAATACGATACATAAAATTCAAAAGGATATAAATGTCCATGTTCAATTATCATACTATGATTTAATATTTTTAAAATACTATTTTTTGTTAAAAAGCAGTTCATTTTAATTTCTAGTGAAGTGTAATAAAATCTCAATTCATGTTTTCTTCAGACTTTTATCTCATAAAACAAAAATTTGCATATTTGGTTTTTCATACAAACTTTATATCCTAAATGGTGAAAAATGCTTACTTAGAATAGGCAATTACCTGGAAAACTTTCACACAGAACCCTGAGTGAAAATTCCAGGGGTGGTATAACTGTATGAAGGGGGAAAAAAATAATGTACATACTAAATCCGTGAGAAACTGAGACAACTAGGCACCCACAAAAATCCACTTCCTTTCCTTAGGGCACACAGATTATATCTTATATATTTTAGCCTCCGCACAGTTAGGTCCACACACGTGCTTAGGCTTAGACAAAGGGAAGTGAGCTGTGCTGCTTCCAGCCTTGGTGTGAGTCTCTCCAGGTGTCTCCATGCTTTCGTTCCTTATGACAAATGAAATGGGAGGAGCATGGTGTTACTGAAGTCCACCACTTGAAAAATGGCACCAGTAAGTGGTTAAGAAACCCATGCAGGATGCTAACCTGCTGGAGAACTCTGTTATTCTTTGGCTAAATATTTGTTAAAACTGTTGCTTAGAAAACTTTTGAAGAAGGACCAAGGGTCTACTAAACCTACGCTTAGAAAAAAAAAAGACAATTTATTCACTTTTATTGGCTGCTGCTTGATGAATTTGTCAGGGTACCATGAAAGATAAATAAGCTCAGGAAAGACCTGGCTGGTTTGCAGGCAGACATTAAACGTCTAGCAGTGTTGGAGAAGCCAGCTTCTTCAAGACCCCTAACGTAAGAAATAGGCCTGGAATACAATGTTCCAATAAGACAAAGAACTCGGCCCTACAGCAAAACATAAGATTAAGGATGTTGTCTTCCTACCAAAACCTATTGTTCAGGTAGAAGCTACTGTTATGTTTAAAGAAACAGGCATGGAAGCAATGAAAGCAAAGAAATAGAGAAATGTCAAGTGGCAAATCTGAAAAATGGCCTTGGGTGTGTTTACAAGCACTCTGAATAAACTGGAAACAAGTAGATTAGGACCCTAGTAACTTTTAAAAGTAATTTTATTGCTAAAGAATATGATTTTAGCCACAAAAAAAGTAAAAGACTTGATGTACACCGTTCTTAGGCTCCCAATTGTTTATGATCAAGAACTGGGCTTTGAAAGCTATGTAGCCTCCTGGGAGAACAATACTCTCCTGTGGTGTCTGCAGATGAAAATACATAAGGACAATACTTCAAGAGAGTGGCTGCAGAGTCCATGGAGATCAATGGACAAGAGATTCCTTCCAGAACACAGATACAATCTAATCGTGAGACCTCATCCACTATCAATGTAGAGAGGTCTTAAAAATGCCTTCCCAGCCAGTTTGGCTCAGTGGATAGAACGTCAGCCCTTGGACTGATGTATCCTGGGTTCAATTCTGGTCAAGGGAACATGCCTGGGTTGCAGGCTCGATTCATATCCTTGGTTGTGGTGATGTGCTTCTCTCTTTGTCTCTCCCCCTCCCTCTCTAAAAATCAATGGAAAAATATCCTTCAGTGAGGATTAATAAACAAACCAAAAACATGCCTTCCCAGAAGCATTCAGTCATTGATATGTGAGCCTGCCATGAATTACTCAGTCAGCCCTTTGTAGAATGGATGTTTTTTTTTTATGATTGCCAATTAAAATGTGGTCCTGTTTGAGAGGATATTCTAGACTTTGAAATGGGTGCAGTAATTGAGTGGACTCAGTACCTGAAGGGAGGGTGAGTGTACTGTAAAAATTTTCTATTGAAGGTACAAAATTAAATAACATTTTTTAGCCTCTCTTGCATTATCATGTGTCCATGTGATAGTGTAGAACTGCTATTTCCAGGCCCAACCAGTGAGTGAGTAACTATTTCCAGGCATAGATAATGAAAATATCCCCAAATCTTTACCCATTATAGCTCATTGGGATGAGATAACCATGATATCCTCAGACACCTCATCAGAATGTTCACCAATCAGAGCACCGAGTGACAGCATGGAAGAGAGCTTCCCCTAATAAGTAACACTGCCTTGGATGGCTTTCTGAGAAGGAAATAAGCTTACCTTGTCTAGGCATTTTTTTTTTTTTTTTTGCGAGAGTAACTTCTATTATCCTAAACCAAAAACTAAACTCTAAAGTGCAACTTTCAGAGTCATTAGCCTATATTTATGTTAAACACATTACAAAACCTCCTCTAATGTGTACGATGGGCAAGGCAACCGAACCTGCTTGCACTTTCTCAAGTTCTTCAAGCTTTTCAGTTAGCTATTCTATTTTCAGATCCATATAGTAGTACATCTGAGCTATCAACTGTTAGGTACAATCATTTTCCCTTTTACCTTTTACATCGATTTGGAAATTGAGGCACAAATAGGATAAATAAAAACCTCCCTGAAGATTACAGTTCACAAAGGTTGGGCCCAGGATTCCGACCAAGGCAATGTGACTTCAGAAGTTCTCCTCGGCCACTCTGCGGGGCCATGGATATGAGGAAATGCAAAACTCTGGAACAACTACAGCCTTCCATGCGACTGTCTTCTGTGTTGCTGCTACTAATACTGTTAGGATAGAATTGCTATGGTTTGAGAAACACAAGTAAAATTTAGAGACATTTGCATTACAGAAGAATTCCTTATTTTAGAAAAGAATTCAACAGAGAATACCTGTAAAGGAAGAGGTCTCATGCAGAGTTTACCTCACAGAAATGAAGATTAACATAACAGGCACACACTTATTGACTGAAATTGAAGAGCAGTGCTTAACCATCTCTACCTTAAATATGGTTTGTGGAAGCAACACTTGAAAATTTTCAAATATTTTTTATGAAATGAAGACACTATTTCCTTCTAGTAAAAGGAAACTTTCCAGAGCTCATAAAATAAAGCACTATTTCTGCCCCCAGTTTCCTCATAAAATATTTCGCCTTGGTGCCATGGGTTGATGCAAGTTTCTTCTAAGAATGTTGTAATAACATAGGATGTGGATTTTCTAGACTTTGGATTCAAACTTATTTTTACATCAGAAAGGATTTCATTTCTGTGTGTATGCACTTTCTTATTTATTTAGTTATTAGTTGAATCACTTACTCATTTAAGAGGTGTTTATTGGTTGTCTATAAATCAATTACAGTGATAGATATAAATTACTAAGATCTGTCTCTAGCATTCAGAGCAATACTTGGAACACTAAATATTTAAAGAATGAATGAGTAATTGAGTTAATAAGAGGTAAATGAATAGCTGTGATTTAGCATCTACAACAAACTTAAAAATAACGATGAAGGAGACATGGCAGGCACTTAAATCTGTCTACATCAATATTTGAGTGTGGGCCACTGTGTTTGAAAGGTAGTTATAAGGAAAGTGGATATTAAATTTAGACTCAAGGATGGGCAGAATGAGTTTAGAAAGATACCAAAAAGAGGACAATGAACAAAGGTATGGATATACATAGCCTGCTCAGGATCAATAAGGGAAACCATCTTTATTATCCAGATTCTTCTTTCTTATCATAGTCACTTGGCCTCAGTGCCATAAATGCCACCGACAAATAAGGTTTCTACATTAATCTGATGCACTTTTACTGCCCAGGGCAAAGACTTAAATCTAGCCCTAAGCACTGAATGTGTCTCTTAACTCCCTTCCTGGCAGGGAGATGGAAGTGTCAGGGTAAATAGCTAACTTGAGGCTTAGAAAGTTAAATAAGAATATAAAATTGAGGAAGGAAACCACAGATGTTAAATATAACATCGTTTGAGAGAACTGTTTGTCCTTAGACTTTGTGTATTCTTCTCTTTCAGTATTATTCACTTCAGAAAGTAATTACTTCCAGTCTTAGGTTTGCTCTTCTGATAAAAAGAAATGCTGAGGAAAGATAACCACTTATTCAAATCACTTGGATGTTAAGAGGGAAAACATTTAAAAAATATACTTACATAAAGTTTTTCTGGCATAAATAAGCCTTTTTAAGAATCCCATCCTTAGAAATACTTCTGAACCCTCTATATTACTGGTGGAATTGTCTATAAGCAAGACTTCATTCATATATATTAAGTGCCTCAGGGTACCTGTTCCAGTACATATTTCATCTCTTCGGAGGAATGTGACATTTTGTCTACTTAATGGCTCCTTTAACTTACAGTGCAGAAGCTAAGTGCTGTGTATCTTATATTTCTTTTCTTTTTCAGTCAAAATCTAATTAACAATGCTTTAAAAAATACAATTATCAGGTTTTTGTGCACAAAAAGGCATGCCGTACTTTTTATTTCCTGTCATCAATTATTTGACTGGTATTTTATTTATTGCAAGAGTTGTAATTATGCCTGAACATATTTAAGAGTTCAAAAGGTCAAAAATACTTCATAGCATATAGTCTATGGACCATGACAACCTGAAAATGCTATTTTCTCTCAATTCCAGACAATTTGGGAAATTATGTGATTTACGTTGTTAGAGTCCAAGACAGGCTACCTCAAAATATCCCACAATGGCATATCAATTACTTTGAGTTAAAGTTATTTAACAAGAAGCCAGTGCAAAAGGGCACCTTGACCCTGCCTTGTGTCCTTGAATGTAGTAAATAAATATCCTATGGGAAAGGTATCCTCCCCATACCTAGGGACACTCCTCATTCCTAGGGTTAAATAACTCTAGCCAAAGTGTCTGTATAAACAAGCCTTGTTGCCTCTTTTCTAATTTATTGACTTGTTTAAATTCCTCATTAACAAATACCCAAACCTTGCTTATATTCCTTTCTAATAAACACTTTTTTCCTTTGTCCTGCCAATTTCTTTAAAAAATTATTGTTTCTTTGTTATAAAGTATAAAGAGTTATCTGGTTTAATTATTTATTTAAGTCTCATTTTATGACCTACACATCATTGTGGCCAATTTAAACTCTTTTTTTTTTTCCTCCTGTTAATCTTGTCTTGGGTCTATTTTATTATTGTATTAGTCCAGCCATAAGAACTAAAAAAGGGTAGGGGAGATTTTCCGCCTCCCTAACAATATCTATGGGTCTCTCATTCTCTCTTCATATGTATATGACACTTGAACAACTTGAGTTTCACTGTGCAGGTCCACTTATATGTGGATTTTCCCCCCAATAAATCTAAAGTCAGCATTCCATATCCCTGGGGTTTGTATCTGAAGATTCAATCAAGCATAGATGGAAAACTGTTTTTGACCCATGGTTGGAAATCCACAGATGTATGCATTGTTCTATACCATTTTATTTTATTTTTATGTATTTTTATTGATTTCAGAAAGGAAGGGAAAGGGAGCGAGAGATAGAAACATCAATGATGAGAGAGAATCATTGACTAGCTGTCTCCTCCATGCCCCCTACTGGGGATTGAGCCCACAACCCAGGAATGTGCCCTTGACTGGAATTAAACCCGGGAACCTTCAGTCTGTAGGCCAATGCTCTATCCACTGAGCCAAATCAGGTAGGGCTGTTCTACACCATTTTATATAAGCAACTTGGGTGGCCATGGATTTTTGGTACCCACTGAAGTCCTGGTACCACTACCCCACAGATATTGAGAGACAACTATAGTTACATTTTAGGGGAGTCAAAGTTATACTTGAATATTCAACTGTGCTGGTGGTGGAGGGTTGGCAAGCCTAAGAAAGAGTTGTTGAATGAAGTAAGCCACCTTGAGAAAAGCAGTGGCATTTATTTGAGTAACAGCTATTCTAATGCACCTACTGAAGGAACCAGCAGAATAAATGGTCAGGTCACACTCTCTTCACTCCAATCAACATCCCCATTAGCTTGAAGATAGGAGAGCCTGTTGAGACAGGCCATACAGATGAGCCTCCTAGCAGAGAGCCATGAGGAACAGTGGGAAATAGATGTGGAGGGACCAACCGGAAATACCCAGTGCAGCTGACTAAATACTATATATTTTTAATTTTTTGTTTGCCAAAGCAATACATACATATGGTTAAACAAACAAATAATGCAAAGGGCATTATGAATAAAAAGCAACAACCTTTGTCCAACCTTCTCATCTCTAAGTCTGGACCTTCAAGTTATTACTTTAAAATACTTCAGGGCAGGCCCTGGCTCTTCTAAAGATTACCTTTCAGTATTTAAATAATATACTCATAATCCTACTTCTCTTTTTTTCTTATTTGTATTTCTCAAGCTCATTTCCAAGTAGTGCTCCATGCAGACAATCCTATTTCTTGATCTGATTTTGGGTGGTAAACACACAATGCAATATACAGATGATGTATCATAGAATTGTACACTCAAAGAAGTCTATATAATTTTGTTAACCAATGTCACCACAATAAATGTAAATAAAAATCCCCTTAAAAATAAAATAGCCTACTGACTTTCTGCTATGAAAGATGTTTAGCTCACTTAAACTAAAATTCTTTCCTATATCCCTTTCAGTTGTTATTTTAGTTCATTAAAAGTTAAAATAGTATGTTTAACAGAAAACTGATCTTGTTCAAGATGCTGGTTTTTTTCAATAATAAAGAAAGTTTGTTTTTTATTTAACCAGATAGTTGCTTAAGAAAATATATATTCTGGAAATATCCATGACTGTTTACTAAATTTACACATGAGCAGTCTTGTTCGTTTCACGTCAGGTAACTTCATTGAGGTATAATTTAGAGGTGGTAAAATTAACACTTTTTTGGTGTACAATTCTATGAGTTTTGACAAAGGAATACATATACACTCCAAAAAGTTCCCTTGTGCCTTTTAATAAACAAATTCCTTCCCCTAACTCCAACCCGTGGTAACCACGGACCTTATTTCTATTTCTGTAGCTTTGCCTTTCCTAGAATGGCGTGTAAATGAAATAATACAACATGTAGCTGTTTAAATCTAGTTTCTTCAGTTAGCATAATGCTTTTAAGACTCATCTATGTTGTTGAATATATCAGTATGAGTAGTTCATTTCTTTTTGTTGCCATTGTATGAATATATGACAATTTATTTGTCCATTTGGTAGTGTAGCATGCTAAGATTTTTAATTTTAAGGAAGAAAATAAGGAAACAAAACAGGGTCTGCAATATGTTCCCAAATATTGCATAAATATGTGTGCTATAGTATATTGTCTTGATTTTCAGTTATTTTTTTCTAATAACTTTTTACACTTTCCCATTTCCCTTTATTAAAATGTTGCATTTTTATAAATTAGGTCAGTGTTTAAATTTTTGTAAGGAAAGGGGACATGTTTTTAACATATAAAGAGAATATAATTTTAAGGAAAAAAAAAATTTCATAAGACTCCAATATAAATTAATGGAATAAATCACTAATTCGAAAAGTCTTAAAAGCAGAAACCATCTTTACAAAAATATAATAGAGAAAAAGACTGTAAACCTCTAATGTAATTCATAAAATAAAAATATCAAATCACAATTTAGTTAAAATTATCTTTAAAAAGAATTAAGAGCTAATTTTACATGTAGAGTTTTACAATATACAAAGCATAGTTTCATACATCATTTTTTTCATCAAAATGACAGATGTCAACAATACTTTAGCTTTGAGAAAATTGTTATTTTTATCTTATAATTTATCAATCATGATAATAATAAAGACAGAGCTATAATTTTCACCAATGCTGTCTAGAAAGCTAAAATGTAACCTCTGTGACAGAAAGAAAAATAAGACATCTGAAAGCAATTGAAGGAAAATGACATGATGAGCATGGGATGGATTTTCTAACAATTTATAAATAGAAGAAATGAAGAATCATTTTATCAATACAACTAAAATGCATAATGGAAGAAAGTAGCTTTCACTTAGACTTTATAAAAATCTTAATTTATTATTACATGAAATTACATTTGGAATAAACTTTTATTTATAAGTCAAGATGAAAATAAAATAATAATTATTCTCAGCAGGAGTGTATGCCAGACTAGCAATGTTTCATCCAGAAATTCTGGGAAGAAATTTCTGGGAGAGATAGAGAAACAATAATTCTGTTCATTATAAAGATGAAATAAACAGCTTGCTAATTGCTTATGAAACCAAAGCAGAACTATGGGAAGAAAACAATAGCAAAGAAGAAATTTTTAAAATAGGAAAATCAATTATTTTTATAATTCTTCAGCATTCTTTTTGTTTTAAATTTTGTTCTAAGGACATGTTATTTCTAATTATGTATTATTCTATTTACTAATGGCTGCATATTCCACTTACCCAGAAAATTCAGCCAGCCAAGGTTCCAGGTGCAATTCAACTCAATGCACACAGTGTCTGTGTAAGATCCTCAAAGACTTAACTTTTATTTCATTGAATCAACATAGATAAGAAAATAGCATTTGGGAAGTTGAGCCAGATATAATAAAAAGACAGTTTCTCCAGAACAAGAGATGTTTGTGTATTTACAGACTTCAGAACAAAGAAAAGCTATATGTGAAGCAGTAATTCCAACGAAATTTATAATGAGAGAAAGAAATATGAAAGTTAGTTGGCATAAAGTAAGAAATGATAGAGAATAAATTTATGTTTACTCATTGCCCTTCCCAAGTATAAAGGAGAAAACATCAGTACAACACATGGAAACATGATATCAAGATGCAATAAGTTGAGTAAAGTTCTATGAGTGAAAAGGGGATCTAAGTATTAATAAATCATATTAGAGAAAATGATGAGAGAAAATATAAAAGGGAACTTCATGCTTCTCCTACAATCGCTTTTAAGTGCAAATTATATTAAGTGCTTAAAAATGGTGGCAGGTCTTGTGATTGTTTAGTTCAGTAATTTTCAGCATAACTGTAATGAAATAAAAATGTCAGCAATCTCCCATATTGGATCAGCTTATGTCTCTAAGAGAAACTCTCTTTTTGTGGCCATAGGCTGTACCTTTGACCATAATTGCCCCATAAAAGCATTCTTTTAATGTTCATAGGCTAAATGTCAACAGTACCAGCTGAAAATTATATAACATTAAGGTCACAGATGATTCAACATTATTCTTAAGCAATAATATGAATAAGACAGATAGGATTTTGCTAAGAATCCATTTGCAAGGCAAAGGGAGACACATCTCAGATTCATCAATGGGTTGAATCCATTGTCCAAGTGTTCAAGATGATGTCAGAATATGTGTGCCAAAGATTTATGCAGAAAAAAATCTCCAGTGCAACTAGTGGGAATCTGTTGAGGCAGTTGCTGTGACCCCCCGCCCCTGCCCCAGAGGGCTTTGGTTGCCTACCTGGGTGTATTCGCTCATCTAAAAATATTCACATGATGCACACTGCTAGAAGTTGGGGAATTAACAGTAAAAGAGGACAAATTTTACTCCGTCTTGGAACGTACAAAAAAATGTCAGAAGTGATAAATGCTATGAGGAAAATACAGTCAAGCCACAATGAGTGTCTTGTGCTTAGGGAGAGAGGAAGTAGAATTACTTAAATAGAGTAGTCAAAGAAATTGTGACATTCACTGAAACCTGAACAATGAATTAAAAGGTGTCACCCTTGAGAACTGAGGACATTGCAAAGAGAAGAGAGCAAATGTAGTCTTGGCATGTTACTTACCTCCCAGAATCTCATTTCTTAGTCTGTGAAGAATAGCAATGCCTGTCTTGTAAGGTTATTAGAGGACTTAGTGAAAATGATCCTGGCACACACTGTAGTGAAGGTGCTATACTCCCCAGCACTATTACTCTCTGAGTTGCCACCTCTTTTCCTTCGATGGGAAAACCCCACCCTGACAGTCTCTCAGAGTCACTATTACAGATATTACACTGTTTGAAGACAAGTAAAATTTTAAGAGAAAACATTTTCAAGAAAATAATGTATGCATTCGAGGTGAGTTATTTTAAAAACAGTGTATTGTATTTTAAAATAAAACAATGTAGGGTCATTGAGACTACAAAGTTGAGGTAAGAGTCCTGAACAAGAGTCCACTCAAGGTGCACATGAGCAAAGACAGCCTCCATGAACAGAATATTGGCTTACCTTCAGAATGCCACATGCCTGAAGCCAAATCCCAATTCTCTTCCAGCTCAGTCCTTTCCCAAATGATCACTATACCACTCTATCAGGTAAAAAAGACAGATCACTTTGTCTGTTATGCTTTTTATTTCTTTCCAAAACAACTTAGTATCTTTTGCTTTTCTTCCTACCTGGGAGCTCCTCATGCCATTGTTTAATACATGCTACAAAGAGAGATAAGACAGAGCAGAAGGAACAGGAAGAGCGTAGGTCTACAGAACCAATCTGGGAATGGGAGGGTCTTTTTCATCCAAGCATTCTTACTCCCTGCTTCTCCCCTTGACCTACCATAGATAGTCTGGGCTAGACTCTAACTACTGAGATCCAACTCAGCAATTTCATACACTGAAAAAAGTAGAGGAGCTGATTTACTCACCCAGTAGGCATGCAAGATAAAAGATAGGAAAAAGGAAGGGGAAATCAAGATGCTTTTAATAAAGAATCTGAACAATCTAGTAGAATTCAATAAACATTGTGGTCTAATAAACAAGCAAACTGACCAAAGATACATCTATATATATAAAAGCCTAAGTGACTGAATGACCAGTTGACCGGTGGACCAGTCACTATGATGTGCACTGACCACCAGGGGGCAGATGCTCAATGCAGGAGCTGCCCCCTGGTGGTCAGTATGTTCCCAGAGCCAACCTCCAGTGGCCGGCCAACATCCCACTGTCTGGCTGGCCCGTATGGGCCCTGATCACCAGCCAGGCCGAGGGACCCCACCCATGCACAAACTCATGCACTGGGCCTCTAGTATTCCCATAAAAGGAAATATTCTAACAGCACAATTATTTGGGCTTTGTAATAAGAACTAGAACTGAATACCAGAAAATAGCAGTGAATGAAATACAGTTTTGAGAAATACTACATGAAAAACTCACCATTTCCCTTTACATGAACTTATACAGTTAAAATAGGATATTAAAGCAGAGGTGACAAGAATCTTAGTTTTCTTCAGTAAGATCAAATTTATACAAACACATTAAAAATATAAGAAAACATGATATTCTTATAAAACATTAGCTAAGTACTATTGGTCTGAAAGATGTGACAATTAAATTCCATTTGGAAATATTTTGCTTTACTTGCTTGTTGATTTCCAGGAAAAGACAACTTGTGAAATTAACAAGAAACACTCCTCTGTTTCCCAAGTACTGTTGGGAAACGTCAATGAATCAGTTATGAGTAAACAAAAGAATTAAGAAAAGCTATTTCACAACTATTAATGTATACTAAAGTTAAAGAGCTCTTTCCACTGAAACCTATAAAGAGAAATGTAAATAAAACAATTTTTTTAGAAAATAAGTATAGAGGAAAGCAGTAAAATAAAGTGGAGTAACCTTAATCTAGATTGAAAACATTTTCTACCAAAGAAAGTCAGGAGTTAATGGGATGTTTGGTTTGGTTTTGCTTTCGTGCTTTCCCCCTTTAGCCATTTCGCCTCTTTTTATTGTGTTAGGAAGTGGCCATTAGCATATCCTACCATATTTATTTAACCAAAGTATCATTACCTGAGATATTCAATTTTTAGAAATAAACACAGATTTTTTTATATCTCATTAGGTTAACCTCTTCATTAAAAAGTACACACATACTATAATCTTTAAGTACAAAGGACTACATTTGACATAAGGTACTCAGGCATAAAGATTATTCTGGCATGATGAAAAATCTTGGACAAAAGAAAAAAAATATTATTGCAAAATGTTGCCTTCTTAATTTTGAAAAAATGCCAAACCTACAAAATTGCAAGTATTTATAAAAGTAACTCTCACATCCTCTTTACCTAGATCCCCAGTTGTTAATGTTTTACCACATTTGCTTCCTTACCCTTTCATTACTTTTCTGATAGGATGACCTATGACCTCTAATTATTCCAGTGTATAATTATACACACTGATAACAATTCCACTATCCAATTAACAGATTGCACTCAAAGTTTAACAAGTTCCCTAATAATATCTCTCTAACTGTTCTGGTCCAGCAACCATCCAAGAATATAGTATACTATATTGCGTTTAGCTTCCATGTCCCATCAGACTTCTTCAATCTCATATCTTTCCCTGTTCCTCATGTCTTTAACAATATTAAAGAATACAGGCTTTTCATACTTTGGTACTACCCTCTCAACATGTGTCCTCTGATGTTTCCTCATGATCAGGTTCAGGCCATGCATTATTGGCTTCATAATGGGGGGCACACTTTGGCAATGTCCCACACTGATGATGTTAAAATTGTCACCTCGTATCTCCCTGGTTTTTCCATTATAAATCCATTTTTGGATAGGTGGCTAGACCAAAAAGAACAGAGATATATTGTTAGGGAACTTGGTGCATTTGTATGAATTCTGAGTTGGATGGTAGTGCTGTTCTCCATGTTTCAACCAGAAAGCTTTCTCCCTTGTTTTGTTTACTATCTTATGGGGAGGTATTCTGATACATCAATATTCTGTTCCTTTTATTAAACCCCTACCCCCCAGCTTTTATATCAATTGATGATTCTCAGCTGTGTTGGCTATCATTCCATCATTTTTTTTATAGTTATTACTTGGTGTTCTACCTGGAGTAAGCATTTTTTCTTTCACCCTTATTCATCTATGTAAGTATGATGTAGTAGATTTCTATTTTATTCATTAAGCTTAGTCTAATTCAGGGGTCCTCAAACTTTTTAAACAGGGGGCCAGTTCACTGTCCCTCAGACCGTTGGAGGGCCGGAGTATAGTTTAAAAAAACTATAAACAAATTCCTATGCACACTGCACATATCTTATTTCGAAGTAAAAAAACAAAACGGCAAAAACACCCGGCATGTGGCCCGCGGGCCGTAGTTTGAGGACACCTGGTCTAATTCTCTCATTATTCATTTTAATGTTCAAATGTTATAAATCTGGTAATAGAAGCCCTTCAAATTTGGATCTAAGTACTTTTGGCTATCATCCTTTAAGCATTTATTTATATTCTGCCATAACAGTATGTTACATACTAATCTATCTTAATGATCGTGTTATATCCTCACCTGCCCCAGCCTTATAATCCAAGGGGTCTCAGTTCCTTTTAGTGGAAGTTTATTTCTGGAAATTAAACCTGAGGACTTGGTGTGCACATCACTACTGGAAAGTCATTGCTTGTAATCCCTCTCAGCAAAGAGAGCGAGTTTAGAAGTTCTGAATAAGGAATACTGGGGATAAGTTACATGTGCTTCCCTCGTGCTTTGGTTCTTTGTGTCAAGGGATTAATGAGCAAGGGAGAGGTGGGGGAGATAAGAGATCTATCAAAGGACTTGTATGCATGCATATAAGCATAACCAATGGATGCAAAACTCTGGGGGGTGAGGGCATATATGGGAGTGGGGTGGGGGGGGCAATGGGAAGATATGTACACATATAATACCTTAATAAAAAAATTGGGAAAAAAAAGAGTCATTAGACTGGGAAGGATATTTGACTCTGAGAATCAGGAGGAAATAGAGCTTATGTTACCAAAATAGGGCAGGGAGCAATTTTTTTACACCAAGGCGAACCATTGAGCAGATGTTGGCACTCCTTTGCTCAATTTTGAAGAAAATAGAAAGAGTTCAGGAAGGAGCCACAGAAAGGCATGACAAAGACTCAGAGCCCTCAATGCAGAGGGTCAAGATCACACTACCAATTAAGCATTTAGAACAGCAAGGTTCTAACTAAGAGTGAAGGCAATCTACAGAGGATGGATGGTAGAGGGAGACAATTAGCATCAGTTGTGGGGGTTACAGTTTGTACCACTAACCTATTTCTTAGACATTTCCTCCAGGAAGAGGCCACCAGAATCTTAGAGTAGCCACTCAGAGAACTTTATGAAGTGGGTGAACTATATGGATACTATGTCTGCCACGGAGATTCCCCCATACAGAACTTAAGGGCCTATTTTCTGCTTCTGTGAGCACTAATTCCTGACAGGACTCAGCTCTCCATCCTCCCCAGGAACTGCTCTTGGCTGAAAACAGCTACTTTGGCAAGGTTCATAGTGTCGCATCTGAAGAGCATCCCATTATATAGATAGTGTACTATATATAACATATATAATGTATAAGTGCAATATTCCCTTAAACTGATATTAAAAATGTTTAAATAAGTTCTTGCACATTTGATAGAAAAAAAACCTGTTGATTTAGTTAGCACTTAAAATGTTTATTTTTACAAGTTTTTTTGTATTTATATTTCCTCTTTTAATTGTTGGTTGATTATATGTCTCATAGGCTCTTGGTTTTTTTCTTGTATATTTTGTTTACCTCTGTTATACAATGTAAGTATTAAACCTTTTTTTATTATTTGGTTCAAATAAGATCCTAATGTTTCTCCCAGTTTTCTCTGCTAACTTTGTCTTGAACCATTCAATTTTTTAAAATGATTATATAATTAAAATTGTCTATAAATACCCCTTATAGTTTCTGAGGTTCATGTCATGGCTAAATAAGCTTGCCCGACTGCAATATGTATAGCTTCTGTTTTGTGTCTGCTTTTTAGAATGTGTTTGTTTACTTACTTATTTTGGGTAATCTAAAATAGGAACAAAGTTCATTATTTTCCAAATGGGTGGCCAATTCTACCAATCCAATTAATTGAAAAATAATTATTTTTCCCAATGATGTAAAACCCCTTATTTACTATGCCCTAAAATTGCCCTTTTTATTTCATTTTGTTTACAAAAAAAAACAATAAAATAATGTCTCTGGAATTAATAATGGTATGATGATAAAAGCAAATATTTTAGAATTGAAACAACATTGTGTTAGTTGTGTCACTTTAAGCAAGTAACGAGCTAAATCTCAGTTTCCACATCCTTAAAATGAGGATAATGCCTTCCTCCTAGAGTTGTCCTGAAGATTTAATGACATAACAAAATTACATTTCCTGGTGTATCCTAGGACATTAATTAATATGGGACTCTTTTTTTTTTATCTCTTTCCATTCAATCTTACAAACAGCTTTTAACCTTATCCCAGGTAATGTACTTCACACTGACTCATTAGATTGGAAAACGAGCTAAACATTGAGTTACAGAAGTTTAGAAATTAGTATAGAACCCCCTCCTCAATTAATTTTCCATTGTAGTTACCACTCTGCACTGAGGTAATATTTATAGCACCTTATCTTTGGGGTGTCAGGGAAGAAGCAGATTTAAACTGAATGAGAGTGGATGACTTTTAGTTCCACTAGCCTGTCATTTCATTTTGAAGTATAGTAGGTTTCTTTCCAAAAGTTGAGGCAAAATAACATACCATTTCTTGTAAAGAAGTTTCCTTCAAACTATAATATTATAAGTACAAAGAGATAGAGAATTTCAATTTTCAGGAAGGTGAAATAGACGGGAAGAAAGTTGTTAGCAAAGTAAACAATGGCAAATATATGACATTTCAATAAAACTAATGGTAATCATGTGGTATGAGTTTTTAAGGCAAGTAACTGGAAAAACAGTTAATGATATTAACATACTTTTAATAATGGATGTAATGTGGCCTATAGTATTTAAAATATATATAAAACGTGATGTTATGTTTTAAACAGGGCAATTAAAACAGAAGAAAAAACAATAGTAGACATCTTTGTTTCATGTTTAAAAAAACAAAAACAAATTAAAGTCAACATATATTTCATGAATTGCCTAACATTGTCAGGAACTGGGCCAGACACTAAAAGTTATGGTCTTACAAAATATGTTTTTAACAGATTTTTTCATAAGTACCAGAAATCATTTAAAAATTTCATATTCATTTCCAAGGCTTACAAAAGCTTCCATGCAAGTCAAAATATATGTAATATAATTTATTATACAATTATATTAAGAATGTTTTCATTGTGATAATGATATCATGGTTATGTATGTTTATAGCCCTCCTCTTTTGAAATAAGATAATATGATATATTGAATTTCTTTAAAATAATCCACTTTTTGAGAAGTTATGGGTGGGAGCATAGTTAAAAAAAATGAGTCTCTGTGTGGATTCCCTCTACTTTTATATATATTTGAAAAATTCTATAATAAAAAATTTTTAAATGACCTATGACATTAAATAAATCCACAAATTTAATGGATGGCGCTTCTATTATATACCAAGTAGAAGAGTAAATCTCTTTGACTCAGATGAATTTACTCCAATTCAAATGATCTGGGTTCAAATCCCAAATTCTGTCACTTCCTAGCTATGCTATATTAGCCAGGTCAATTAGCCACTTTGTGCCTTGGTGTTCTTATCTGTAAAAATTGTTACATGTTGTTGTAAAATTGAATTAATTCATCCCATTTAAATGCTGAGAATAGTGCTTGGCACATTGAAATTACTCAATATTTGTTTGCTATTTTTATTGTGTAGTGGGAATCGCTGGTCTCCAGGTGCAATATTCAGGTAAGAAATACCTTCAGATTTCTACCAAAATTTTTAGGCTTCCAACAGCAATTGCTTGACTTGGCAAATTTCATCTAGTTACTCAAAGACACGTTCCATGTAACAGTAATAAGCAATATATTCATAAGTATATAGTTTTTAAATTATCAAGCTAAATTCTTGAAATATTGACCAAAGCACTTTAGACAGCTTGAGGGGAGAAATAGACTAATTTAAGTTCATGCACTGGCTAAAGAAATGTAAAAACAAGGATAAACAAACAAAAATATTAGATAAATATATATCACTATTTTATTCATTTTGAGGCCCAGTAACCAAAAGATATAAAGAAATAATCTCAGAGTTAGCAAATTACATTATTTTATCTCAAAATAAATTACCTAAGAAAATACTTTATTATTAATAATATATCCCTACAGTATATATTAGATTATACAGACATTCCTTTTATATTTATAATCTACACTAATAAAAGAGAAACATGCAAATTGGCCATCCCTCCGCTACACCCACCAGCCAATCAGGAGCAAGCATGCAAATTAAACAAACAAAGATGGTGGTTAATTTGCATATGCAGGTGCGGAGCAAAGACTGAAGACAGTGTAGAAGGAAGCCCAGCGCTGCAGAAGGGAGCAAAGTGGCAGATAAGGGAGGGAGTGAGGCAGCTCTGGCCGCAGGAAGCCCTATTCTTGCAGGAATAGGCCCGAGGAAGCCCTATTCTTGCAGGAATCTTCCTGCAACGGGCCTCTAGTAACAGTAAAAGATCTAGTCTTAATATGCAGTAAAATTTGTCAAAATTTCAAACAGAATGGGTCTATTGAAAAGGCTCCATTATAAACCAAATACTTGAAATAATTTTATCATAAAAATGAATAAGTCCTAATGATAAAAATTACCTTAAAATCAGCAGACTATATATGGAAAGGATGAATAAATCAAGAGGATACACACAAAACAGTATGATGTGACATCCAAAATTAATAGTTAACAAGCACCTTAATTGAGTGCTTACAAATTCAAGGGGTTCAAATTGATGCAGTCCTGATGGTAACCTCAATATGTGAAATAAATGGCATAACAAATAGTGGTGGTAACTGTGATGAACTGGGTCTAAAAGTACCTGCTGAATCTAAACGCATTCAAACTCAATAATTTTAAACATGTAATGAGCTAGTATAGATTTGTATCAAACAAGGCTCTTAAGCCACTTTGCAATTTCTGCCTTAGAACAATATATTGTTATAAATCAACTTGAGTGAGACCAGTATCTGTGATATTCAAGTTTTTTTCAAAGGATAATAATATCTGTTTTTTCCACCATGGATCCTGAATGCACTCATAAAAACTACTCCCTTGGGATTTCTTTTTTATTTCTTTTTTTATTTTAGTGGGTTTGTAATTGGTTCCTCTGCTTATAGTCTCATCAGCTTCCAATCTCTCCCCAATGCAGATCCAATGTACTCATTTTTAGAATCCACATTTGATCATAGCAATTTCCTTTAACACCTGAGCAGCTTATAGAATCCTTCAAAAATGTCCTTGCTCAACATTCTAGCTATTTCTCTAGCATTTTCCACACCTGCTCCCATCCTTCCAGTCACTGTGAAACACTTCTCTTGCAATTTTCCTAATGTCTGGGGCTAACTCATATGATGCTTTGCATGCTGTTCCCTTCCTGTCATCTACCTGGTTACTTCACATTTACTCAAGATCAAAGCAAGCGTCACATCACCTGACCCCTACTTTCTGGCTGATATAGAAGCCCCTCCTTGGTACTCTCACCATTCCCTATTTATACCTTCTCCTGGGCATTTATTCTGCTGTTTTGTAACTGCTCCCTCGAGATTGCCAAGAGAAGATAACATATATTTTATTCCCGTATTCACAGCTTTGTGCACAATACCGGACACACAGTATGAACTCAATATATTTTTCTTGAATAGGTGAATGAATTCACTAATGAACTAGAATGAAAACCTAGTCTTCTCCGTTCTGTGTGCTGTTGTTCTTTTTTGTTGAATTGTATACACATGGTATAGTGATAATCTTTACTTAGGCACATAGCTACCATCTCCTAAACCAAACCCAGAATAAACCTATAAAAGAAGGAATTATGATTCAACATCACTGGAAACAAGACCACTATTGGCAATTTGAATATTAATTTCCTGGATCTATAGAATATCAAATGTGAAGGAAAGGTTTTGTGTAGGGATTTTTGCCTGAGAACAATAAAAACTTTCTAAAAAAAAAAAAAGTCCTCTATAATAAAATCCACTAAGAATGTTTTTAATTCCAAAAAGCAATGACATATGGTCATTTCACAGGTATCTCATTGTATCTTTTTTATTTTCCAACAATAAGCCCTGAACTTTGTTATTTCCAAAGTTTTTTCCCCACATTTTTTCGTATGCACCTTTTCATTTTTATATGACAAAACCAAATAGGTATCTTTTAATTCCTTAGAATATACAAAAATATTTGTTTAATTAAGTCATCATTGTCATTTCAAGTTGAATTCAGAATCATCTTAAACTTATTTGGGATCAAACGGATGCAGAATTGTCTGTGTGTATGGATGTCAGTGCCCTCAGGGTTGTCTCTGTTTAGCTCACCTTTGTATCTCCATGGAAACCAATTTTTTTTTCCATTTCTAGGAAATGAATCACGGGGAACACTTATTGTGTTCCCATGGAGATCTGGAAGCCCATATTAATCTTCTCCTTTGAATAATAGCCAAATATGTTATTTCCCTTCTCTTTTAAAAGGTAGATGAGCATCCATGAATTTTGCAGAAAATGTAAAATCACTGGTAGCTTAAAAATGAAAAGCAATGAACATATAAAACAATTAAAGATGGACTTTTATACTACAAAATGTTCACTGTTAATGTAGTTTTTTAACAACTGAAAATCAGAGTCTACATAAAAATAATCTGGTTTAAAAAAAATAAAAAACAGAATATCAAGTTGATATTGATAAGCAAGGAAGTGGTAGAGAAGTTACCATGTAAACAGGAATAAACAAGCTTTAATCAGAATTTTCTTCAATCAGTAGAAAGTGATAGTTTATTCCTCATCAGATTAGTCCCAGAAAAGAAATATTCCTTTAGAGAATAATAAATCAAATAGTTTCTGGAATACACAAACTCACATCCTTAATTGTTTTTTAATTTTCACCGAGGATAGGTTTTTATTGATTTTAGAGAGAGAGGGAGGGAGAGAGAGAGAGAGACATTGATGTGAGAGAGAAACTTCGATTGGTTGCCTGCAACCTAGGTATGTGCCCTGACTAGGAATTGAATCTGCAACTTTTTTGGTGCACAAGATGATGCACCAACTAACTGAGCCAGGGCCTTTATTTTTTATTTATTTTTTGTTCTCTGACACTATATTTTATTTAACTTTCTAACCCGCATATTCAAAACCCTGAATAAATGATATTGTATAGTTTACAAGTTACTTGGTTAAAAGAGCCTCTCAAATTAGAATCAATATATAACTGTATGTGTATTAGGCAAAAACAATTCCAGGTAATAGGAGTAGTCTTTGGGTGTTAGAAAAAATAGATTCAGAAACTCATTTTTATTATATATTATAATTGAATCTATTGGTTGTCTACAATGTTTATTGATGCTACTCTAATTTTCAGTTAAGGACCACTTCATTCCTATCTTCAGTTCATGTAGTCCAGTGGAGCTGGATTACATCCCGGGCAAGTGACATGAGTGGGTTATGACTCAGTCATAGCCAGTTAGAGGACAGCATATATGCCCTAGTCTGTTCTAACATGAATATGCTATCCAGCTAGGAAAAATGAGAATCAAGCTCAAATGCTTTATGATAAACATTGAAAAAAGTTAATCGTGGAGGTGAGATGTGGCACAGGGCTGCCTGTATTATTGGCACATTAGTGTTCAGAGGGGAAATTAGAATGAAGACAATAAGATTCCCTTCTTGTGTTCACTACATGTGCATTCCAAAATTCTCAGTGCAGGTGCTGGTATTTTTGGTTGGACAAAACTCAGGCCATAATTTGGAGGCACAGTGGAATCAAACTTGGTAGAATCACATGAGCACCTGGTATATTCAAGAACTGGAAAGTAGGAAACAGGAAGTGGATAACAGGGGAAAAACAATAACAGGTGTCCTCTACATTCCTGGAGTTAGGCATTCTTTCCAGTGTTCCTAGAGTGCCCTGTGGGGATGTTGACAATGGCAGAAAACACACTGTATTATAATTATTTTGCCAACAGCTTCCTCCAGTAAACGGTGAACCCCTTTCCAGGAGTGATTTTATCTTTATATCTGTAACCACTAGTCAGTGGTGGACACAGAGCAGAGGGCCATAAATATTTATTGCTATTAAATCATACATTATTAGAATTGGAAATGTCCCTGGAATTTATTTAGCTCCTTATTTTTATAGCTGTGGATATGGAGGCATGAGACATGCAATTTTGAACCTGAAGCCACAGTTAGAGGCAGAGGGAAATTTAGAAGCAAGTCATATTATACCTCATTCCATATTCATTAAACATTACCCCTCAAATGCCTACTAATATTTCTCATTTTTGCAAGTGAATGAACTGCACAAAGGCTCAGCATGATGACTCATGCACATTCCAGCATAATGGTGGACTGGTGGATTAGGCAATTAAAAAATATTACATGCAGGGGCTTCCGGATAAGAACTTATCCTAAAGAAAGAGTATTGGTGACAAATTTAAACCAGTAATAACACTGAATTATATGCTGAGCTGTCAATTATTTAAATTTGTTAATTTATGTACTTATGCCTTAGTTTTAAATAAAACATTGAGAAAAGTTTAAATAACTGTTGCTTTTTTAGTTTTGAGAGAATTAACATATAATAAATTGTACATATTTATAGTGTACAACCACATAAATTTTAACATATAGACAACCATGAAACCATTGCTACAATCAAGATAATGAGCATATCCATCACTGCCCAAAGTTGCCTCATGTTTCATTATAGTAATCATCCCCAGTGACTCTCTCCCATCTGCCCCTGGGAAGCACTGATGTGTATACTGTCACTATAAATTAGTTTGCTTTTCCTAGAATTATTGTTTGCAGTTTTAGAATTTCATACAAACTAAGTCAGACATTTTTGGCATTTTTCACTTGACTAAATTATTTTTAGAGTCATCCATGTTGTTTTTTGTGTCAATGGTTCACTCTCTTTTACCTCTCAGTAGTACTCCACACAATTTTTTTAAACATTCAGATGCTGATGAACATTTAAATTGTTTCCAAGTTTTGGCAATCCAACTAAAACATCTATGAACATTTGTGTACAAGTCTTGGTAGGGACATATGGTCCCTATTGCTTAGTTTAATACCTAAATGTGAAATGCCTGCATCATTAGACATGTATGTTTAACTTTTTAGCAAAATGCAAACCTGTTTTCCAAAGTGATGGTATTATTTTATATTCCCATCACTATAAAAAAATTCTGATTTCTCCACATTCTTGCTAATGCTAAGTAGGATCAGTTTGTTTTTTTAAATAATTTTAGGCATTCTAATAGATGTGAAATGGTATCTCTCTCTCTCTCTCTCTTTTTTTTTTTTTTTTTTGGTCTGGTTCATTCTGAAACTGATGTTTGATGCATACATATTTAGAATTGCTATTTTTTTCTTGGAGAATGGATCACTTTATCATAATGTAATGTCACTCATTATCTCTGGTAATGTTCCTTGTTTTGAAGGCTTCATTGCCTGATCCTAATATATAAAAAACCTGGGTCATAACAACCAGTAACAACTGAGGCTCGACCAACCGGAAGTCAGTCCTGCAATCAGTGCTGACTGCTTCCACTGCAAGCATGGTGCCCCAGCACTGACTGCTGAGGGGGCTGCGAATCAGGGCCAGAGAGAGGCCTGAAGAGAGAAGCAGGGACTGATCCGTTGCCTCTGTGGCAGCTTTTGATCATCACTTGCCTCTCTCTTTCCCAGTCTGACCGGCAACTGGGCCTCTATTTCTCTCCACCAGGGCTGTTGATCAGCCCCACATTTCTGATCAGACCCCGTTGATAGGCCAGAGACGCTGATGGGCATAGGAACCAACCAATCAGAACCAAATCTGGGTGAAGTGTAAGGAATCAATGGCTGCTTAGGAGGCGGAGCTTTTGACAATGACTGGCATAGAAACTGACCAATCAGAACCAAATCTGGGTCAACTGTGAGGAGCCAATGGCTGCCTAGAAGGCAGAGCTTTTGATGCTGACTGGCATAGAAACCAACTAATCAGAACCAAATTGGCTGGCAGAGGAGGGCAGTTGGGGGCGAGATCAGGCCTGCAGAGGAGGGCAGTTGGGGGTGAGATCAGGCCGGCAGGGGAGGGCAGTTGGGGGCGAGATCAGGCTGGCAGGGGAGGGCAATTGGGGGCAACCAGGCTGGCAGGGGAGGGCAGTTGGGGACAACCAGGCCTGCAGGGGAGAGCAGTTGGGGGAGAGATCAGGCTGGCAGGGGAGAGTAGTTGGGGGCAAGATCAGGCTGGCAGGGGAGGGCCATTGGGGGTGAGATCAGGCAGGCACAGGCAGTTGGGAGCAAGATCAGGCTGGCACGGAGAGCAGTTGGGGACGAGAACAGGCCGGCAGGGTAGGGCGGTTAGGGGGGATCAGGCAGGCAGGCAGAGGCAATTAGGGGTGATCAGGTTATCAGGCAGAGGGGTTGGGGCAATCAGGCAGGCAGGCAGAGGCAGTTAGGGACGATCAGGCAGGCAGGTAGGTGAGTGGTTAGGAGCCAGCGGTCCCAGATTGAGAGAGGGATGTCCAACTGCTGGTTTAGGCCTGATAAAGGAATCAGGCCTAAACCAGCAGTTGGACATCCCCCAAGGGGTCCCCGATTGGAGAGGGTGCAGGCTGGGCTGAGGGAACCCCTCCTCCGTGCACAAATTTCATGCACCAGGCCACTAGTATAACTATAGCTGCCTCAGCTTTATTTTAAATTGTGTTCACATGGTTATTCTTTTTAAATCCTATTTCTATAAATTATGTATTTTTTATATTTAAATTCATTTTCCTATAAATAACACATACTTGAGTCATTTTTTGAAATCTAGTTTGAGAGTCTGTCTTTAAATCAGTATGTTTAGATCCTGTGTATTTAATGTGAAAATTAATATGATTGATTAAAATGTTCTATCTTAGCAAATATCTATTTTTCAACTTTTTTCTTCCTTTTTTACGCCTTTTCAAAATAAACTGAGCATTTCAAATACAATTTCATTTCTTAGTAACTTTTATTTCTACCACTTTAAAAATTGTTTGGTGGTTGTCCTAGAGTTTAAAACATATATATTTACTTAATCAGAAAATACTTTTATTTATTTTATTTCCATTTTTAAAATATTTTTATTAAATCTTTATTTTTGAAAGTATTACATATATCCTGTCTATTCCATGCTTCTGTGTCTCTGGACCTATTTTGTTCAACATTTTATTTTGTTCATTAGATTCCACATATGAGTGAAATCATATGATACTTGTTTTTCTCTGACTGGCTTATTTCACTTAGCATAATACACTCCAGGCCTCTCCATGCTGTCTCAAAGGGTAAGAGTCTACTTTTAAATATTATACCACTTCACTTATAATGTGTAGACACTATAACAATATATTTCTACTTTCTCTTCACCCTTTGTGCTATTGTTATTGTACATATTATGTTTACATATGCAATAAAAGTACTACACATTGCTACTATTTTTTTCTTTAGAGAGTTAGTAAACTTTTAGAGCAGTTAATAAGGTATCTTATAACTTCTTATATCTGAAAAGAATCCAACATGGCTTTGGATTACTGAGAACTCTTTGGATTGTTAGAAAACTCATTTCCTAAAACATACCTGATGCACAGTAGACACACAAATAAATACTTGGTGAATGGATAAATTCATGTTCCCTTTCATGAAAATTTTTAAAGAACTAATAAAATCTAGGAAATAAATTTACAAGACTCTCTACCTACTATAATTAAGATACTATTCATTCTAAAAATAAGTATGCTTACGCAAACTTCCAGGAGGAGTGGTTAGGGGGTGATACAGAAAGACAGAGAGACTGAAAGATAGAAGGGGGCTCTTTCCACTCTTACCAAATGATACAATAGAATTAACATCTACCTAAGTAGGAGGTCAGTATTCAAACAACTTAGATTAACAGGAAAATCTTACTTTCAATTTTGTGTTAGTACTTTTTCCTGATAACTTTAATTTTTAATTCTTCTGGGAGAGGGCTAACTGAAAGCAGGACTGAAATTCAATAATCATGCCTTTTACTACACATTTTGCATTTTAAGATTAATATAATACTTGTTATTCCATATTATTAATTATTCAAAATATTTAAGTATTTACAATGTTTCATTGAGCATAAAATATTAATAAATATTGTATATACATTATTTCATTTGCTCCTAGATGACAATACTGCTTCTCATATTGATTAGCATTTCATATAATACTAGAGGCCCGGCGCATGAAATTCGTGTGCAGGTACAGTCCCTAGGCCTGGCCTGTGATCAGAGCCATCTTCCCCAGCTGCCCGCAGATGGCCCTGCCCTTCACCGCCACCCACCCCCGGTTCCCCGTTCACCATTGGGTTATTTGAGCCTGCCGGGTGGGGGAAGGGACCAAGAGTTAGTCAGTGCACCTCATAGTGACTGGTCAAGCGGTCATTCCACCATTAGGGTCAATATGCATATTACCCTTTTATTATACAGGATAGAGGCCCGCTGAATGGGGGTTAGCTGGCCTACGCTGATGGGGGCCCCTGGATTGGAGTAAGGGTCCCCACTAGGGGGTGGGGCCAACTGAGCAAGGGGCCCCGGGTGGTTTGCAGGCTGGCCACATGGAGTGGGGGTTCCTGCTGGGGTGTAGCCCCGGCCGGGGCGAGGTGCCGTGGTTGTTCTGGTCTCTGGTCGTTCTGGTCATTCCGCCATTTCAGTCACTGGGCTTTTATTATATAGGATATGACAATATTTTATATTCATTGCCTTATTTGTTGCATCTGGGGCATGAATTATCCAAATCATCCCCTATGTTCCATTGTACATTACATTTGGTTGCTCCTACCCAATATCAGTCATGTAGTCAATCAAACCAATTTCCATAAAATAATAGCAGTTTATCTCTATATATTTAAAAATATATCAGATTAGGTCTATTTGACTTACTAAATAACTATACTCTTCTTCTTTTAATTCTTGGGGAATTAAAAATTCTCCCAAGAAATCCATTGATCCCCCAAATTAGGTAATAATAGTCTAACTAAATAAAGTCAAATGACTATGATTTATTAGTTTTTAGACACAATATCACCTTCTTAGATTGTAAGCAAAATGTATGTAAATGCAACGAATATCTCATTTAAGTTATTGCAACTTCAAACCTTAAACTGAGAATTATTTTGTTGCATGTTAATTGGACATAAAATCTAATTAAAGTATTTAAATTGTTATAGATGATCACAGCAATCCTATATAATTAAAAGGTAATATGCAAATTGACCAATATGCAAATTGACCATCACTCCAACATATAAGATGGCTGCCCCCATGTGGCCAAAGATGGCCACCCCCATGTGGACACAAGATGGTCACCACAAGATGGTGAGCTAAGGAGGGCAGTTAGGGGTGACTGGGCCAGCAGAGGAGGGCAGTTGGGGGTGACCAGGCCTGCAGGGGAGGGCAGTTGGGGGTGATCATGCTGGCAAGGGAGGGAAGTTAGGGGTGACCAGGCTGGCAGGGGAAGGCAGTTAGGGGCAACCAGACCTGCAGGGGAGGGCAGTGGGGGGCAACCAGGCCAGCAGGGGAGGGCAGTTTGGGGGGACCAGGCCAGCAGGGGAGGTCTGTTAAGGGCAATCGGGCCAGCAGGGGAGCAGTTAGGCGTCGATCAGGCTAGCAGGGGAGTGGTTAGGGGGTGATCAGGCTGTCAGGCAGAAGCGGTTAGGGGCAATCAGGCAGGCAGGCAGACGAGCGGTTGGGAGCCAGCAGTCCTGGATTGTGAGAGGGATGTCCGATTGCCAGTTTAGGCCCAATCCCACTGGTTCCAGATTGGAGAGGGTGCAGGCCTCTAGTATTTCATATAAAGATATTCTATCATTAGAAAATTAAGATTCTGAATGATTCATATAGTAAATTATTCAGAAAGTGTTAGTGTTGCCAGATATTTAAAATTTTGATAGAAAGGAACAGAAACTCATAACTCAAAATTTGTATAATATTGTCCTTAGCCTACATTTGACTGACAAATAATGGCAAGTGTAAAGCAATTCTTTTTCATGGTATTGAAATTATTTAGGAGACAGCAGACATTGTCACTTTTAGAGCAGTATGAATTCAGCTTACACATTAAAATCTAGTTTATTTCTCAAAGAAGCGTTAAAGTTCTTTTCTACTGACTACCTTTATCAAATTATTTATTCTTAAAAATATTTGAGTTGTCCTATGTATATGTTTGCAAACAAAAATAAAAACTAAATCTCTAAATGCACTTCTCAGCAGAATATGAGCATAACACTTCCTTTGTCATTTCCCAAAGCTCTCAGTGGTTTTGTAAATCAGATACTAGTTTTCTGCTTTAAAGGCCATAATTATCCTGAAAATATTTCTAAAATCCAAATGATGAGTAGATATCATTAAGGAAGCAACAGCACCCCTCACTTGGGTGCCCTCTAATGAATACCTGATCCAATAAGGGAACGGTTACAGAACGGAACTTAGATAAAATGGGCCTTTAATGGATGTAGAACACTTTAATACTGCCCATAATATTTTTTAAGGTCCAAAGGAATTAGAAATGAGTTTATTCTTCATGAGTTAAAAGGCCCTCACCTCATTATCCATCTTATAAGGCATGGGATTGCTTTGCCTTCAAACAGTTGCCTAAATGAAAAAGGGGTGGAAAAGTAAGAGAGCACAAAGAAAATGAATGTTGCAAATAGAGAAAGGGGATATACAGAGAAAAAGATGTTTCTGTCTCTCTCCCTCTCTCCCTGTCCCTCTGTCTCTTTCTCTAAAATCAATAAAAATATATTTAAACATATAGATGCAAAAAAGGAAATGCAGAGAGGTTAAGTAACTTGCCCAATACTGACAGTAGGTAAATAACAGAGCCAGGATTCAAACTGAAGCAGGCTTCAGGGGCTTAGGGGGCGATCAGGCTGGCAGGAAGAAGCGGTTAGGGGAAATCAGGCAGGCAGGCAGACGAGCTATTTTTGAAGAGCAACGTTAATAATAAAAATGTGTTTTGCAAGAATTTCTAGATGTGATAGATTTTATTGAATTAGTCACTATGCTTTTCTTCAGGGTTCTTTTAATACTTGTTAATTTCTCTTTTAAAAAAGATGCAGACAGATTTCAGTTTAAGACCATTTTGTTCAATACTTTAAAAAGCTGAATAATGCTCACAATAATGAGATTTTGGATTATATTGCATGTATTTAAAATTCCAGGAGGAATTTAGTACAGAATTCATAAGCTATTTCCTGACAGCAAAGGTTCTTAACTACATAATACATTGCCAAAAAGTAGTAGGATTTCCAAAACTGGAAAAATAATAAAACACACATCAATATGTCTGCTATAATTTAGCAAGATAACTTCCTTTTGGGATTTAAGTCATAAACATAAATTCTAGATGAAAAGTCACTGTTAAAAGTTGTTGAAAACAAATGTCAAAAGAATGGCAGTATGAGCAGTTCCCCTGGTCTCTTCCCTTGATGTTTTAACAAGTTCAAAAGCTACATACAATTCAGCAAAAGATCCCCTGCTCAACACACAAAAATATCTGAGCGCTCTGCATACTGAAATACCTGAAGGTGAGCAAAACTGAGTCAACAGGGAAGGGAGAAAAGCAGAGATGGGTGCCAAGGACACAACCTGGAGCTCAGTCTGGGTCTCAGGAGAGGGGAGAAATCAGGTTCTAGCCTGCACGCTCTTAAGCCCTGAGGAGCAGAAAGGTAGGGAGAACATCCTTGCCTGAGTGGTCAGCACATACTGTTGCTGAACCCAGTGACAGGGGCAACCATTGAGCACAGAGGTGCAGCCACAGCTATCTGGCAGTCGCTGTTGCCAGGCAGAAAAACAAAGCCATGGAACCTGGCCACCTACCCTCACCCTCCCGGAGATACCAGTGGGCCCCAGAAAGAGCTGTAGTAGTGAGTGTCGGGGGCTATAGAGCACGCCATCTGCAGCCCTGAGAACTGAAGAGACAGGTGCATGCTTTAACTAATCCCAGTGACAGGAGTGGAGATACAGAGGTGGGGGGGTGGAGGGGGAGGCCTGACAGTCACCATTATTGGAAGTAGAACAAAGCCGCAAATGCACCAGTTGGCCAATCCCAGCTAACCCTGCCCCCATCCATCATGGTTAGCCCCAATGGGGGCACCTGGGACACCTATGGAAGTCCTCTGGGCAACCTCTGGTTTCAGGGAACTGATCTGGGATTTCATAGGCTTGGAAATTATCCACCACATTCGCCCATGGGGGTGGTATCCTGCCACCAACCGGTCACAGAGGAGAAGCCTACCTCCCCAGGAAATACAGGGCATTTCCCTACCCCCCAGAAATGGAAGAATCCAGATAGTGCAAGAGAAATTAAAAATACTGTTCTTCATCACCACCTCTGGAAAACAAAAGGAAGACTTCTTATCAACCTGCTAATAGAGAAGTGCCACTCAAAAAAAGTAGATTTTATTCCCATAAATGCCTAGGCAGAGAGAATCCATCAAATACCATGAGTAACCAAGGTAATGAGGCAGCTCAAAAAAGAAATAAAAATATTCCAAAAAATAAACTTAAAGACATGGAAATATGGGATTTAAATGACAAAGAGCCCTAGCAGATTTGGCTTAGTGGCTAGAACAAGCATGTCAAACTCACAGCCTGCGGGCCACATGCCTCATTTATTTGGCCCATGTTAGCCTTTGAGTTTGACATGCTTGGACTAGAGCATCAGTCTGAAGGGTCTCAGGTTCCATTCCTGTCAAGGACATGTACCTTGGTAGCAGCATTGATCCAGGGCACAGGTCAGGGCTTGTGCAGGAAGCAACAAATGGATGTGTCTCTCTCGCATCAATGTTTCTCTCTGCCTCTCCCCCTCCCTTCCACTATCTAAAATCAATGGAAAAAATATTCTTGGGGGAGGATTAACAATAAATGAATGAGTGAATGAATGAATGAATGAATGACAAAGAATTCAAGATTGCAGTTCTTAAAATACTCAATGAGATATAAGAAAACACAGATAGCCAGTTTAATTAACTCAGAAATAAAATCATGATCAAAAGGAGTACTTTACAAAAACACTATAAATGCTTGCATGATAAGGATGAAGAAACAAGAGTCTCCAGGTAAAGCATCAGCATTTTATATTGAGAATCAAACAAATTTGTTAGAACTGAAATAAAAAGCTCAAATATATTTGACAAGAAAGGCGATGGGGAACACCAAAGGACAATTTTAAATAACTATAACCCTTGTTCAGTGTGCAACATAAGAGATATTAGAAGTAATTTAAAAATAAAGTCATAAATCTTACATTTCATATATTCCTTCTTTAAACAAGTATATCCATCATTTTGGGAGGTAAGAATACAGAAATAAAGAATAGAAAGAGCAGAGGATATAAAAGAAGGGAGTGAGGTCGAAGAAAGAGAGAATTTCTGGTAGTAAGTGCTCTGGATATAAAGGAGCAAAGTAGTGTGTGATCAGAGAGGGTTATCATCTTTAATGTCAGAACAACCTTCCCTTGGATAGTGAGATGTGGGCAAAGATCCAAAGATAGTGAGTAAAGAAGCCATGTAAATTGAGGAGGAAATATTCCAGGCAGAGGGAAGAACAAATGTAAAATATCCTTAGGCAGGAATTTGTCTGCTGTGTTCTATAAACGCCAATAAACCAGAGTAACTGGAGAGTAGTTTACAAGAGGCCAAAAGATTAGAAACCAGATAGATAGTAGGAAGACCAGGGCTTTTTAGACTATTGGGAGGGCTTTTTAGACTTTTATTTTTATTAACTTTACTATCAATTATTTTGGGGATAGATTTTTGTCAAATTAGGATAAAATAAGATGAGAACTTAGGGAGCCATATAAAAATTCCCTGGACATTTAGTCAATGATGAGTTTTGAGCAAATTAGATCTATTGATATTTTTTAAATTACTGTTACTATTAGTATGTCAAGAAGAGCACATGACAGGGGTTGGGGTGGGCAATGGAGATCAGTCATGAGACCACTATGGCAATCCTGGTAAGAGAAAATGGTGATTTGAATAATTACCATTTAAATACAAGTGTAGAAGTGATAAGTTGTGATTACCTTCAGGATATATTTTTAAAGTGGATCCTACAAGATATATAAATGGATTTGCTGTGGAATGTGACAGAAAAAAAGGAATCAAGGATAATGCCAAGGTTGTAATCTATGCAACTGGAAATATGCATTCACCATTAAATGACTTGAGGAAGAATGTGAGAGAAGTAGACTTGTGGGTAATATAAGGGACATTTGTTGGGGGGGGGGCTTACAAGTGTGATATATAGAATACACTGTTGTATTTATGTGTACTGAAGTCATGGGAGGGGTCTGACCTAGAGATATAAATTTGGCAGTTGTCAGCATGTAAATGGTGCTCTAAGCTATAAGAGCATATGAGATCACTAAGCAATGGCTGGAGAGGGAGGGAAGCTGGGGGCAGGAAAAGAGAAAGAATAAAAATTTTAAAAAAATTAAACACTGAGCATTGGGGCAGTTTAAAGTTGCAGATGACTAAAAAAAAAGAGGAAATTATTATTTGCTTTTAAGTAAGTCAAAAGAATACAATTTAGGATGGATTGTGGATAAGAAGGGGATGAGTTACATGCAAAATTTCCTGAACATTTATGAAGCACAAACATGTGATGAGAAAGAACTGCACTTTGAGAATATGATGCTGTGATTCTAAGGAAATTCTTAGAAAATTTCAAATTGGCTGTCATCCCAAGATATACCAAATTTCAGAGTATATATCAATTCAGCAAATATTTATGATGTGTCTGCTAAATAAAAAGCAGAGGAATTTGCTAAGTGAAATAACAGGTTTACAGTCCCTCTACCTATAGAAGTTTACCCACCAGTAAAAGAAATGAGACATACCCAGATATCTATTATTTAATTCAGTATGTGAAAAGTGACTAATAGACCAATTGTTAGAGGGAGGTTAAATCCCTTTTATTTCAATATGATTTAAGTCTACCTAACATTAAAGGGAAAAAAAATGAACTCACTTAACTGAAAAAGATTCTATGATGCTATGGCTTTAATCTCAACATTGTTATAAGAATCTACTCTCCATTATAACTTCACTTTCTGTTTAGACTTCCCTTGCACATAAGATGTTTCTTATGGTGGCTCCCACAAAATTCAGGTTTATCTCTTCTTTGATTACATTTAACAACAACAAAAAAGAGACTTTTTTCCCAAAAAAATTTCTAACTAGCAATCTGGGTCTGAGCCTCATGGATCTTAATTAAGCTACATGTTATCTATGAAGAAATCATTATGTCTGGGTCAAGGGTGGGAAAGCATGAGAAGTGTGTTTGTTGACTTAACTATATGTCACATATACATGAGCTAAGGGTAGGCACAAGAATGAGTTCAAAAGAATGTCAGATTACTATTATGAGGAAAAGGAGGAATAAATGCTAAACAGGGTTAAAATAACAATATATGTATACATAAAATATGTGTGTACATATTATGTGTGAGTTAAGTGTGTGTGACTATGTGTATAGATGTAGATATATAGACATATACATATATCCAATAGGTGCAATTAAAAAAGACATCAGGCCCAGCTGGCGTGGCTCAGAGGTTGAGCATCGATCTATGGACCAGGAGGTCATGGTTCAATTCCTGGTCAAGGGCATATGCCCAGGTTGTGGGCTCGAACCCCAGTGTGCGGTGTGCAGGAGGCAGCCAATCAATGATTCTCCCTCATCACTGATGTTCTATCTCTCTATCTCTCTCCCTTCCTCTCTGAAATCAATAAAAATAAAAAAAGACATCAGGAAAGTTGTAGAATTTGAGATGAGACCTTGAGAATTTAGGTAGATGAAGGCACTAGGGAGGGGGGGGCGGGGGGGGGGAAGACATTCCAGGTGGAAGGAATTATAAAGCAAAGGACAATGGCAAAAAAAAAAAAGACTGAAAGCATGCTGAAAAATGATCAAGAGGTAAATTTGACTGGGGGGTTGGATATATGCATATATAGTGAAAACTCGTGTAAAATAATGCTAAAAAGCCTTGACTGCCAGGGTAGAGAGTTGGCACTTCATTTATTAATGGGAACCCCTTGACATTTAGGGAGAAGTAACATGATAAATTATTTAGAATGCATTTGCAAAAAAAAAAGACCGGTTAATAGCAGCTTATGTCATGGAGCATTTATTGTTTACTTAAAAAGTCCAGAGAAAAGCATTTCCAAGGTTTAATATGTTAACCTCTTTCTACTCTATCATCTCCCCCTCTATGGTGAATTTTAAAGAGATGGCTTCATATCTTCATACATAAGAACAAGGAACTCCTCTTTATGCAGCTTTTTCTTTCTCAGGGAGAAAAATATATTGCAGAAGGTCCCATCATAAATTTGATGACATCCATCTGGCCAAAACTGGGCTGCATGCCGACCCTAGACCAATCACTGGCAAGGGCAAATAGGTTCCCATTATTAAACTAGACCTATCATGATTTAGATTATGCATTGGGTATTTTGCTTCTCTAACTCAATCACAGTTCTATTAGTAAAGAAAAAGAAGTTATGGCTACTGGATAGGCAACCAATAGAATGTACCACATGTTGGGAAAGACAAAAATTAATCTGAAATTTGTGTGCAGAATGTATGAGGAAGTTGAGTTATAAAGGGTAGTGATGGAGAGCTCATGGAGGTAGGGTATCACCCAGCGCACTGCCAGTGAGAAACTAATTGTGCATAAGTATAACCTTTGAGGACATAAACCACCGTCTAATGCAAAGTTATGAGACGAGAGAGAAAGAGAGAGAGAGAAAACTTTTGGTTTGTACTTCACACTACCAGATTGTTTAATTGCTTTAATTTCCTCATATCCCTGTGAGACTACTTACAATTGTCTAATGTGTCTCCCAATTTAATTTATATTGAATACTTTTGTGGACGAAAGGAGCCACATGCTAACCTGACAAGCTCAGGGAAGGCCTGCGTGGCAGTCTTGCAAACTCAGAGACCTGGAATAACCACAAAGGATGGTTTGAAAATTAAATATTTAACTACAAACAGGTTATAGTGGGCAGTCATTCCTAAGCTGATACCTTCCCTGACAAAGATCAACTTAGATCTTCTTTCCTGAGCCCATTTGCCTTTTCGCCTCTAAGATAACATATCTGTGAGATGTCTGGGTAACTTGTAACTTCCTTCTTTTGCTGGAGCCCCCGGGGCACAACCAAATGTGGTAGGCGCCAGGACAGATGCCTCAAATTCCTTCATTATCCTGTTAATTGTTCCTGTACCCACCTAAGTATGTGTCCATCATTTTACTTTTTGTCCAATCCCAGGGGTTTCCCACCGTTTGACTTTATCCAATGAATTTCATGTAGCCCACCTATGTCCCTCCTTTGATGGCAATGTATAAATACAGATGTAACCCACCATTCTTCGGAGCATAATCTCAATTCGTTGAGGTTCTGCTTCCCGGCATATGTCGACAGTTTGGCTCAAATAAACTCACTAAAATTCTTTACAGGTTTCAATGGTTTTTTCGTTAACATTACTTGGCGTAGTCGTGGCAGGATTCCAAAGAAAACTCACCCAGGATCATCCTATGGACTTGGACTTGGAGCTAGGATCCAGCAAAGGGCCCCTTGAGCCCACCGGTTCTCCGCCCATTGGGTGAACGTGGGTGAGTCGTCTCTTGGATCCAGGACCTTCCCTCGCTTTGGTAGAGGGTCTGACTTTATTTGAGCTGTTTTAAAATCCTCGAGGTGGAACCAGGGTTGACAGAACCCCAGGTTAAGGGTTGGCAGAACCCAGGTTAAGGCGGGACTGGAGAAAAAAAAATGGGTGGCTGGTTTTGATTTTGGCTTTTCAATTGGAATTGCTGAGAGTCTGAGCAAAAGTAACTTTCGCCGTATAAATGAGCTGAACTCATTCAGTTCCGAAGATAAAGGGGCAACATTTTCTTTATTTTTAAAGAATAGTCCGATTCTGAGGTGTTCTTAGGTGACTAAGAATTTTGTGGAAGTGTCAGAAATGCAGGAGCCCCATCTGGAAGTTCCGACGCAACTGCTAAATGGCTTTTCTAGGGGGCCACCATAAGATTTGGTCTGCCCGGGCCCCAAAACTTTTTTTTGTGGTTTTAGACAGCCGGGAGAGAAACTGAGGCCACATTTGACCTACTACATAACATATCTAAAGTTTGCTCAGACTACAGATATCCAAAAATAAAAAAATTTAACATGGGAAATTGTGCCTCCAAGGCTAGAAGCTCCCAAGACCCCAGCCCTCATTTAACACTCCTGATAAGAAGCCTTTACTTGCAAGTACTTAACAGAAATGAGAAAATTTAACTAGAAAATATTAACTGAGGAATGACCAGAAAAAAGAAAGAAAAAAATGCAGTTTGTTTGGGGTACCTATGTTAATATTTTGCATGCAGAAAAAAAAAAAAAAAATGCCGGCTCTGAAATTAAAGTGAATGAGTATATGGGAAGCGTATCTTGATTTGGAAACTAGAAGCTTCTAAGAAAAAATTTTCTTCCAATAAGATGGAAATTAATAAAAAAGATTTTCAGAGACTGTTTCAGAACTATTTTGAAGTTAACAAATGTCTACAGCCATTTTTGAATAGTCCTTTGGGAATGTACTGAAATTCTAGAGAGAGGCAGTTCCCGAACCGGGGACAAAAGACACTGCTTTGGTAATTTTAATGCTAGACATTCTCTGGTGTAAATTCTTAGTGTGTTTTCTGCGCGCCTGTATAAGAGTGTTGATGTTTTTGTGTCTCTTTGTTGTTGTTTAATTTGTTGAAAGAAGAGGCAACTCCCGCTTTGGGGAAGCCTAGTTGTGTGTGGTGAGGTTGAAAGCGTGAGAGAGATTGCAAGAACGTCCCAGCAGCTGCCAAGAATTCTTATTAATCTTGGGGGCTCTTCTTGCTCTCCCTCTCAGGGTTCAGCCTCCAGAAACAGCTAGTGAGATTTCTGTCTGTTTGTCTGAAAATATAATTGTGGCTGTCTATCTTTTAGGGATTTGGTTTGCTCTTTCCTTATTTGTTGTGAGAATAAACAAATCATCTTCTCTGTCAAAGAATAGTTTAGACAGCCTCCATTTTGGACTGTGACTTGGCAGCCGCCATGTTGGCCGCATGGTTTGCTTCTTCCCTTGAAAGAGCAAGGGCCAACCCCTCCCTTTGAATTAGCCAATCGGGAAAGACCATGTGCCTGAGCTCCAATCAAGAGCAAGGACAGGTTACGTGCCTTGTTAAGGCACTCTGCTTCAGAAAGAAAATTGCAAAGATTCTCAGAGCTAAGTTCAAACAGGAAACTGTAGGAGGGTAGCATGTGTCCAGTCAGGGACACTGGCAAGCCAAGAGTCATGATTCCCTGTGGGGGCATCTGCCAGTGATACTCTGGGTATTTGCGTTTCACATATTGGGAGTTTATGTATTATTTTCAATGCTCAATACACTGCTTGCAATAAGCCATGTGCCTCATTTTAAACTCTTACATATTATTCTTTATATGTTGAAATTATAATTGAATCTAAAGGTATACAAATTTTATATTATTCTCTATGTAATTTTACAGGGATTATTACTTACCAAGAAGTTGTTGTCTTGGAATGTTATATTTTATAGAAAAGCAAAGTTTTTATCAAATCTATAACCATGCCACTTTTAAATTTTTGTCATTTGTGGACAGCTTTATTCTGATGCATTTGTAGGTATATATGTCTAGAAAAATCCATGAAAAGGACTCAGATTTACTCTAACTTGCAGGCTTCTAAGCAGGTCATATTTTGAACTGGATGAAGATTTATAGAACTTCAAGGAATAAATAAACAAAAACAACTATGGGACTAAATGAATTGAAGATAATTATTCTTATGATTCTATTTAAATATATTGTTGACTCTTAAATCTCTTGTTTCCTGAATATAGGGAAAAGTAAAGAGCAGACATTCTGCATTATAGGAACTAACAAATTGGTAACAGATTCATTTCACAGTGCGCTCCCGGGAGACGAAGCGTTCAAAGATCATGGCTTACAACCAGGAGATTTGCTGTCTTAGAAAAGACACCAAATAAAAAACTCTCCAACCTCATTGGAGGGGACCTTACCAGGTATTACTAACTAACCCATGTGCAGCTAAGCTTAAAGGAGTTAGCTCATGGATTCACATTTCTCATTTAAAAAAGGCATCTGACTGTGAATGGACATCTACTCCCATCTCTGACACCATCTCCGTCTGCAGCGGAGATCACAGACTTTTCAAGGACGAGAAGTCGCTGACCACGGAGGCAGACAGCTATCCCAAGATGACGTCAACAAGGCCTGTATACTCACAAACTGATAGCTTGTTTTTATATCATCTGATTGATACTGATTGAATGTACATAAAATGATTTTCATATTATTATTATCCTTATGGTTCCCTAGTGGAAACAATGTCTACCCCCCCAGACCTCTTTCTTTATTAGATATGAACAATTTAACTTAGATACCTGCTAACCTTTCCTACCTACTATACAATGATGTTCTGGTTATCAGGTATGATAGTGAAATTAATGCCTTGTTAGCCACACATTGGTCTTCTCCTATCAATATAAGCTTTGGTTGTTGTTGTTGTTGTTGTTTTCTGGCTCTATCTATTATAAAGGACCCACCTTAGGCAAATACCTCCAAGAATATTTCCCTGATAATTCCACTGGTAGAATTGTATATGGATGTAATCTGGATGAATATTGTATGGCTATAGAGATGGGTGATGAATAGCTAAGAAAAACACCTGGATATGATGGCCAAAGGCTTGCAGCAGCCTGTCCTATCTGTCATAGCATACCATGTCCTCGGACTCACCAGCCATGCTCTTGTGGCTGGATGTCTGTGAAACAAGAAAGAAATCAATGGATCCCATTTCAGAAATTATTGACATCATTTGGTGGGTAGAGATGTTTATAATTACCCCTCCATCCTTGCATCCTGGATGCTTGTGGGAAGCCCTATGGAATACTCAAACTCTAGCTCATTTGGGGGTCACCTTCCCCATTTAACTATGGCATGGGAAACTCAACATTTTGGGCTCCACTCAGTATACCCTAACTGCTCCCAAGCCATAGCTACCCAATGGCAACAACATTCCTGGTGGATCCAACAACATTGGTCCCCCTAAAAGAAGCAAAAGGGGAATACTTGGAGCAGTAGGGGCTGGCCTTGGTATCCGGGACAAGCTGAAGTTGTATGTAGCTAATGAAGAATGTCATTCATTAGAAAAAGATTTTTATCTCAAATAGGTCACATAGAGGGAATGCTGTTTCTGGAAGAAGGAAAAACAGTGGGAAGCAGCATGGAAAGATAATAAAGCCTTAGTTTAATGGATAGAACAGGCTCAACAGACTAAAAACTCATGCCCAAACCCAACAATGGGAACATGCTTGTGCCCTAATTCAACTGGGCCTGTTGTCTATGCTAATGCAAGGAATCTGAAGTGGCTATGAAACAATGGCCAACTATAATGGCTGCAGAAGCCCAGGCCAGACACTTATGGGACTCATATGGTTCCCCAGGCATTTGGAAAATTTTAAATGGGAAATGTGATCTACAATATTGTGTTTTTAAAAGCCCAGGTGCGAGTTAAATCCTAGGCTTAAATTCCCAGTAGTTCAACTGGCCGGCATAGGGACCATCCTCAATAATACTAGAATACTTCCAATGGGAAGTAGATGGGCCATATTTAAAAATAATAAACAATGTGAACCCATCTCACTGTCTGAAAATTGGAAAAGTGAATGGTTATGCCCTCAATCCATATGGAATACTGAATTCACCCAGTCCTGGCTTATTGTATCTACCCCAACAAATAACAATATAGTATATAGGAAAGGGGCGTTTTTGCTGGGAAGGGTTAAAAGCAATCTTTACTGTAATATCACCAAGTTTACATTAAATAATACTAGAATATGGTGTAATACTGAAATTATAGGCAGAATGACTTTGCCTGATGTTCATAAAATCTGTGATAATATTGATACTGAAAAACCAATGTATTGGGAAATTGAACTCCTCCCCATGAAGCCATTTTTATGGGAACTAATTGGCCAGAAGAAAATTAGAGCTTCTAGATAATGAAATAGTAGAGTCTTAATTCATTTGGCCAAACATATCATAAGGTACAAATGACAGTGGATGAAGGAGGAAAGCATAATTAGCTTAATAAAAGATTATGATAATACATGTAAAGGGTTTTTTGGTTAGCTGTGATGCTTGTTCCCCTTAGGATTTTCCTTGTCTAGTATTAGACATTTTCTGTTCCTAATCAGTGTTGTTATTGGTTTACTATTATTACTTTTGTTCTTGATATGTAAATGTTATATTAGATGCAGAAAAGCAAAACGTAAGACAAACAGCAAAAAGACTCGGATCATGGTGGCTCAAAATTAGAAATGATCCAGAATACTTTTAACAAGGACATATAGGATTTGACTGCCTCCCATTTACCTGCCTTTTTAAAATATATAATTCGACCTTAAATGCCATCTAAGGTTATGGTCTTGCCCCATCCCCAGTGGTCCACCTGTTCAGCAAGACATGCTGACACTGAGACATCCTAGGAATGAGCCTTCCTAGCACCGTGGGACTCCATTATCCAACCAAAAGGTTGGTCATCAATGCATCCTTTGGATTGATTTATGACCAAAAGGGGAATGTGTGGACGAAAGGAGCCACATGCTAACCTGACAAGCTCAGGGAAGGCCTGCGTGGCAGTCTTGCAAACTCAGAGACCTGGAATAACCACAAAGGATGGTTTGAAAATTAAATATTTAACTACAAACAGGTTATAGTGGGCAGTCATTCCTAAGCTGATACCTTCCCTGACAAAGATCAACTTAGATCTTCTTTCCTGAGCCCATTTGCCTTTTCGCCTCTAAGATAACATATCTGTGAGATGTCTGGGTAACTTGTAACTTCCTTCTTTTGCTGGAGCCCCCGGGGCACAACCAAATGTGGTAGGCGCCAGGACAGATGCCTCAAATTCCTTCATTATCCTGTTAATTGTTCCTGTACCCACCTAAGTATGTGTCCATCATTTTACTTTTTGTCCAATCCCAGGGGTTTCCCACCGTTTGACTTTATCCAATGAATTTCATGTAGCCCACCTATGTCCCTCCTTTGATGGCAATGTATAAATACAGATGTAACCCACCATTCTTCGGAGCATAATCTCAATTCGTTGAGGTTCTGCTTCCCGGCATATGTCGACAGTTTGGCTCAAATAAACTCACTAAAATTCTTTACAGGTTTCAATGGTTTTTTCGTTAACACTTTTAAACCAACCTTCTCTACTGCTCACCTTCCCCAGCTTCACTGGCAAAGGCAGTGTAAAAGCAGTCCTATTTCCATCTTTTATTTATTAAAATTTCTTCACTTTCACCAGCTTAACTCAACATTCAGCATTTGGCATTATGCCACCTTGTGATTATTCCTCCCTGCTTGAGTTTTTAATTATTTTTTTTTAAAAAAAATATTGGGCAATATGGAGATTTGAAGTACCTAAAGACTTGACAAGGGCAAAAAACTGTTATGAACAATATTATGGGGTACGAGTAGCCAGCAAGTAAACACAGATAATAAACACTCACTCTACTTCATTCTGCTTTCTACTGTCACATGTTTTTTAAATAAATGATCATGGCTGTGCCCTGATCCTACATGCCTATTGTACATTGTTAATATATAGCATTGCAATACTAAGAACATCATTCACATAGGACCCGTGTGGTTTTTAATCAAATGGGAATAAGGTTCCAGGAACGAGTGCTTACGGACTTATCCAATAATTTGGATCATATGTCTACATTGCAGCACAATCAATCCATTTACTTTGCAAACACTTCCACATGTGCTTACATACAGTTTCTTAAAACAAACGAATCTTTGATCAAAACTTGATTCAGAGAAGCAATCAGATTTCACCATTAAGTTTATTGAGCAAGTAATTTATGGGCAAAAACCACAGCCAACATGGTAGGGTGTGGCAAAATGGCTTTCAATGGTCAAAGATTAACGACCAAAGGTTAAAACATGCAATGGATAGTAGTCACATTACCATAAATTATAACATACATTTCTCAATTGATATTTAAAAATACGTGAATGCTCGCATATTCCCTTAAAGTAGTACCTGTTACTCTTTTTGTTTTTAATTGAAAAGTTTCTTCTTAATTTCATCACAAATGAGAGTGACCAAAGCACTCTTAGCTACTCTGCAATGTTAACTTCAAAGTTAGGTAATAAATTCTCCACTAGGAATCCTCAAACCTTTAACTGCCTTATGCTTTATGTACTACAGTAATGCTCAAAACAAAAAACTTAAGTTCATTATTGAAGTCTCTTCCTATTACTTAAAAACATATAGGTCCTCTCTGTTTTTGTTCATTTCCCTGAGAGCATGGGAATAAACTCTGTAAAATGTATAACAAATATTAATTTTAAATATGAATTCTCTCATAAAATGGACTAACACATTTAATATAATAATTTCCTTTGCTATACTTTATATATAGTTAATACATATTTTCTATGAATTTAAAATATTTTATTTAATGTTTTACTTTTGGAATTAAAAGATACTATGTCCCAAGTTGTTGCATTGAATAATTTTTCTGCCAACAAATAAAAAACCAGAGATGGAGAGTAATATATGCTCATGTAACCACTTGTAGCTATATCTAGGATTGAAATACTTCTCATATTTTGTAAAGCAGTATGAATGACTATTATAGGGTTTTGTATATTATCAACAACTTGGCAAACCAAAGCTTTTGTCAAGTTACTTTCTCCCAATGCCAATTAAAATATATGGAAATACATAAATATATATATTTTTTAAATATTCTAATTTAAATGCTTTTTAAAGAAATATCTATTTCTAAATGCACAGCATCAAGACCAGGGGTCCTCAAACTTTTTAAACAGGGGGCCAGTTCACTGTCTCTCAGACCGTTGGAGGGCCAGACTACAGTTTAAAAAAAACTGAACAAATTCCTATGCACACTGCACATATCTTATTTTGAAGTAAAAAAACAAAACGGCAAAAACACCCGCATGTGGCCCGCAGGCCGTAGTTTGAGGACGCCTGATCAAGACTAAATATCTAACATTTACTAAAAGTTAAAGAGATATCTTTTGTTTTGTTTTATCCCTTTGACAAAATACTAAATCTGCTATTTTATATTATGAACAAAGGTTAAAGACAATTTATCAGAAAAACTAAACACACCAAGCTGCACTAATTATTATTTATTCTTTCAGCACAATGTCCCTGGACATCTAAGTATTATTGAACTTCTTTATATTGTACATGTTTAAACAAAGATTTCTAGAGATCTAACCCATTTCCCATCAGAATTCACAAACCATTTTATTGTAGCAATTACAAAGTAAAACAAAAGAGCAATTAGAGGAATTACCCATGTAATCTTCCCAAGACACAGTTAAAGATGAAAAACGTTGACTACTGGGCTTAGAAGTCAAAAAGAAAGCTAAATCCTCTTGTTCGGACTACGAAGAATAAGCAATGGAACAAAAAAGTAATTGGAAAATGGACCTTCAAATACATTGTATATAACTTAGTTGTTGTTGTTGTTGTTTTCATTTAAAACAACCAAATTCTATTTGTAAAAGTGAGTACAATAAAAAATATATAGACAGGCACACTTAATGGAACCAAAGCACTATTGGCAACCTACACTTTCAAAGAGGCCTGATTCTCAGATGGCAGTAGCTACCACATGTGTTTTAGATATAGTTCACCAGTTAAAAATCTGTTAGGCATTTTTCTTCCCTCTACCCATGTCTCAGACACTGAGGGCCAGATTACTCTCCCGCTCTATATTTTATATTTATGAAAACAAGTATCAACTTCAATCTACAGTAAAAATACTGAGGGAAATTTAATGTATAAAATATGTTCAATTACTTCAAATCAACTCAGGGCTCCGCATAGGTAATGCGCAGGAGTACACTTCCAGTCGCATTGTTTATTCATTCAATAGGTATTTATTATGTAACAAATACAGAAAACTCTACAGGCTTAGAAGAATATACTGATGGATAGGCATGATCAGTGCTCTCAAAGAACTGTCCATTTTCTCCTCAATTTTATACAGGCTTTCTTCACACATTTTTTAAAAGTTCTGTGCTGTGTAAACTTCTTTAAGCAATAGCCAAAAACTCTATTAGTATAAACGAATATATCCTAACAATAAAAAATAACAATAATTGATTTTTAAAAATTAAACTGTGTCCTCTTCTTGGGTGACCAGAGATTAAGGCATCAATTAACTTCATGCTTTACTGTATGGTTCCCTCAAGCCTCCAAAATCATTCTCTCAGTTCTCATTCTATTTTTGTGACAGTACTTTTTAAACTCCTACCTCAGCTTCTGTCCTCCAAATTCATTCTGCAAATGTTACTGTCCCAGTGACGCAAAATTGATTTAATTCACTTTTCCTTGGAACTAGTTCTTGAAATTTAAAGGGTCAACATTCTTAAACTAAATTACTATCCACACGCCTGCTGTACTGGGAAGCAGGACAATTACTTTCTAGAAAGGTGGTTTCTGTCACTTTCATAATACTCTGATATTCATTTATCTTAAGACATGTAGGACTAAATTTCAAATAAGTTGAGAAACCTCAGGTATATAATATCAGATAGATGATCCTTTTTACATTGAAAATAAAAATTTCAGTAGAATAATCATCTATACAGAAAATAAGCAAACATGAAGTTCTTGTAGCAACTGAGTGAACTTTCTCTGATAAGTAAGACTATTTCAAACTGTTCAGATTTATTTTGAATCAGCTTTGGAATCATTTAAAAATCATGAAATATGCAAGTCCTATGCCTGTCCAGCTGCTTAATTTTTCGGGATTATTTATAAATCACTTCTGTCCAATAAGTAAAATTACCTTCCATGCTAAATTTAAATTACTAGACACTTCCAAAATATTTCTGAAACCAGCAACTGTTTTTCTCATTTGCTACTTGGCGTATCTTCAAAAACTTATCTAACATTTGTAGCAATGTCTCAGAGATTTGATCAAGCATGTTTTAGTGACTTGTGTTTTCCCACTATGGCAACATCTGATTTCTAGCAGACAGTATGTCTGCAGATACACTTCACAAATGTGAAGTTCCTAGGTATGCACAAATGTGCCCAAACCCAAGGGGCATGAAGTAGTTAAATAGCAAAGCCCTAAACAGCTGCAGCCTACAGTGATATTTATGGTAGAAGGAATAACCCTGGAGACATTTCTTTGATTAATGGGCTGAGAGATATTGAAGTAGCTGTTCTCTTTCTGCCAGAAGTCAGAGTGGTCAAACTCAGATGATTATCAGAATCACATGGGCATTTTAAATCTAGACATTCCTGGGCTCCATGCCCAGCAATTTGTTCCATAGGCCTTGGGACTAGAAATCTGTTTGTTTGTTTTTATAAAGTTCCCCAGTTAGGAAAGTTTCCCCAATTTCCTGTTGAGTCAGGATTAGAATAAATTATAGAACAAAATATATACTTATATATGAGTCAGTACTTGGGTCTAATCCTGGGGATACCACTTATGAACTTGTGAGTTTGGGCTATGTATTTAATCTATCTTTGTTTCAGTTTCCTTGTCTAGAAAAAAATGGAGTTAATGGTTTTTAAATCTTTATTGTTGAAAGTATAACTTTGTCTCCCTTTTCTGCCATTGACCTCTTCTAGCCCACCCCCGCCCCCACCCCTGGTCTTCACCACCCTATTGTCTGTGTCCACGGGTTATGTATGCATGCATACAAGGTCTTTGGTTGCTCTCTTCAAAATGGAGTTAATGTTAATATCTATCTCATTAGGTTATTTTGAGTACTCAGCAATTACTACCTTATACAGTGGTTCTCAACCTTTTTAATGCCGTGACCCTTTAAAACAGTTCCTCATGTTGTGGTGACCCCAACCATAAAATTATTTTCGTTGCTACTTCATAACTGTAATTTTGCTACTGTTATAAATCGTAACGTAAATATCTGTGTTTTCCGATGGTCTTAGGCGACCCTGCTAGCGGTTCTCTACCTGTGCCCACAGGTAGAGAACCGCTGCTGTAGAGCCTAAGACCATCGGAAAACACAGATATGAAAACACAGCATGATATTCTCAAGATCCCTCCATATTGTGGTAAATAGCAGTATTTCATCTTTCTTAAGGCTGAGTAGTATTCTGTTGTATATATGTACCACATCCACGATATCCAATTACCCAGCAAAGAACACTTAGATTACTTCCATGTCTTGGTCACCGTTAACCCTTTGTACACCATAAGCGTCTATAGATACCTTAAAAATCATTTTTTGTGAGAATTTTCAACTGAAAATATTCAAGAACACCCAAATTGTAATATGTTTATTTTTATAATATTCATCACAAATTGATTTTTTAAAATTAAATTCAAAATATCATGGTGTGTGGGGGTGGTTACCGTTTTGGATGCATGGCAGTTAACTGGTTAATAATGATGCAATGAACATAACGGTGCATATATCTTTGCAAATAAATGTTTTCAAATTTTTCCAATACATACACCAAAAGGGGTAGCAGGGTCAGATGGTAATTCTATCCTTCATTTTCTGAGGAGCCTCCATACTTTTCATAGTAGCTGTACCAGTTTACATTTCCACCAGCAGTGAAAGAGGGTAATGGTTTAATAATGCATGAACTCAGACGGAAAAGGGGCAAGATTGGGGGCAGTGAACTCTGCCTGGAGAGGTTAGAGAATGCTTTTCCAAACAACCCATATTTGAACTACATTTTAAAGAAGACATGTAGACAAGTAGGACGGCGTGCTGAGCTCTGACAATCTCAAGTGCAAAGTACAGGAAGTACATGATCACTGAATTTTGAGGTCCCTGCACTTTGAGTGTAGAAAGAAGTAGCTCTTGGTTTGTAAAAAAGTAAAACCAGAAGAGGCTATTAACATACTGCTCAACACTGAGCCTGTCTTGAGACTGGGACCCAGTTCTGTTGTTCAGTTGGGTGGAGATCCAAGAATTCTCCACCACTCTGATGTATTTGGCAGGAAAGGATGCTGGTGGGTGGTTTGATCATGAAATGGTTCATATTCCTTTCTGAGAATCATAAACCTTGTCCTGGACCAAATGAGCTTCCACCAAAGGGTTTCACTAATGGTGTGAAGTGATCATGCCATTTTTAAAAAGTGGTGGATAACTGGAGAAACTGTGGTGAATGGATGTCATGAATTTAATTATAAAGCGCTTTGGAGCCTGTGTCCCCAATGCACTATGCAACCTGTACAAGTCACTTGAATGTTCTGTGCCTCAGTGTGCCCCATCTCCAAAATGGCTCAGATAATGGAGCAGTTGTGAGGATTGTAAAACCGTAAATGTTGTAAAACCATAAACATTTAGTCATCATCACCATCGTCATCATTGTGCTACATCAATCTTCACATAGCACAGGTCTAAGGACAAAGTATTTGTCCCAAGGACACGGAATATAAAGATATATTTTAAATCATGGTAATAATTTGAGTTATCTATAAATGAGTTCACATTTATTTTAAAATCTCTCAGTACGCTTTAAGTGGAAATATTTACTTGCACAGGGTTTTCTTTTCCATTATGAGGCATATAGTGAATAGTGTTCAGTGATGTAACAGCCAGTCAGGAAGATGAGTGCTTGGCTTCTGTACAGTAGCAATCCTGGAAAAAAATCTCTTGGGGCCAAATGTTTTCTTAACCAAACCAGTCAGTCACTGAGACGGAGCATAGACTCTTGACTTAGACTAAGAAATGAGCACACAAATTTTTGAAACACTTTAGCACAGTTAACACAGCACACATAATTTAATCCCTCTTTTAAAAAATAACCTAATATAAGAATTGTTTAAAAAACTCTGGCTCATTATAATGATAGATGCATAATCTAGGAATTCACAATCTGTCTGTGTATTCATTCTTCTTTGCCATCCTACAATTAACACAATGCTGATGAAAGACATGGAACCTTGGCAGATTTTAAATACTTCAGCAATGGGCATGTCCATTCTATAGTTAGCAGCACTATGAATCATATTGACCATTAGTGATTCACATATTATCAAAAGTATATTTAAAATAACTTATTTTCTAGTAATTATACATCTTAAATTAAAGCACATTAATAGGTCAGTACACCTTTCTCTTGATATCTCTGCATTTGGATCAAGACAACAAGATATGAATATCTAGAACTATAAAAATAGTGACTAGAAATTGAAGCTAATGTTTATTGATTTAACTCAGACCTTTCTAAGGATACAACTTACCCTACATTTACTGCTTTTTCTGGGGACTGAACAAAAGCTGAGTATAGTTGGAATTCTAGTAGCTAGAAACTTAGAACAAATATAAAAGGATGTTGGTTGGATACCATACAGGTTAAAATTCATTGGTTTTTAAGTTATATTCAATGTTGACGGACATCCACACAAGTTAATATATTCTCCTTTCAAACTAGAAAGTTTTAAAACAATAATTGAACAAATTCAATACAATATGGCCTATTCTATTCTAGAGTATCCCCATGTGTTTTCTCCACTCATCCTTACATAGCTATTATCTCTGTTTTCCTCTTTTCTCTGTGGAGTAACTCCACCTGGTCTTGCAGAGCTCAACTCTAAGATACTTCTTCAGGTGAACTCCCCCCCACCCCACCCCCGACCTCCAGAACTAGGTCAAATCCTCTAATTGTAGACTCTCCTCATGTAAAGTAATTCTCCTTTCTAGCATTTGTCAACTTGTCATTGTATAGTTGTGTATTTATATGTGTGTGTTTAATGTCTGCCTCTCCTATGGCTCCATGAACGTTAGACAAAAGACATAATGTAAACTCTTTCCTGGACACTCAACTTACAGAAAGACCGTGTTTACTATATTAAAACTTCCTGGCTGTCTTCAAATTTTTCTAAAGCTAACATGACAATGGGAAATGGTCAGTGATTTATCCAGGTAACATCTTATTTCCATTTCATTGTAGCATATGATAAATGGCACAAGGGGAGCTACCTACCATTTCAAACATTGTGTTATCTTTTAGAATGGAAGAAAAATAGTGTCATAAGTTCACAAGGACATTACTATGTTCTTTTTCTGGTCTTACATTTTGTAAAACTGAATTCAATTTGGCTCCTAGTTTATTTTAAGATAGAGGTAATCACTCTCAACTTCTATTGCCCAATATTCTACAACTGCACCTTTGACTTGAGCCAGCTTATCAAAGGAGGATAGTACTCCAGCACTCCTCAGATGAAAAAAACTAGCAAGAGAATACTTTGCCTCTATAGTCCTACATAATAAAAGCGTAATATGCAAATTGACCCAATGGCAGAATAGCGGAACCATCATCAGTACCATGCTATGACACCCACTGGCACCAGACCAGCCAAGGTGGGTGTGATGTGATTGGTTGCGGGCCCAGCCATCGTCCCATGATCGCCCCGCAGAGGGAGGCCCAGGCCATCAACCGGTGGGCTGCTGTGGGTGGGGCCTCCCTCTGCAAGGGAAGCCCAGGTCCCAGATGCAGGCAGCAGTGGCCAGAGGGAAGCCCAGGTGCCAGCAACCAGAGGAAAGCCCCGGTCCCAGGTGCTGGAGGGAAGCTAGTGCTAGCAGCTGGGGGAAGGAAGGCTTACTCTTGCACAAATTTCATGCATCGGGCCTCTAGTACCAAAACCAAATGGCTCAGCTGAAACCACAAAGTCACAGACCTGTACATATACACCTTATGCCCACATAATCCCACACAATCCCACAGTCATACAGCAAACATTTGTCAACTTAGTCAAAGCTGTTGGTTGAATATCTAGGAGTAAACACAAGAGAAAATAAATGCCTACAGGGGACAGGAGCTTTGTTGACCTACAGAAAGTCAATAGTCTGAGCTAAGAATGACCATATTTTTATTGCCCTCAACCTGGAAATAAGACAACTACCAAGATATGGTTAAAGACACAGGAACATCCCACATGTTTTTTTAATCAATAATAAACATATTTTAGGACAAAATATAAAAGCTCCTGGGGTTTCTTTTTTAAATCAATTTAGTCATGATTTAAATAAAACAAACCCTATCAAGTTCACTTTCAAGATGGTTAAGTTAGAACTGTGATAGTTGGTGTACTTAAAACTGTTGAAATAACATTTTGTTTTAAATGACTGCACTTAAATTGTTTCCACTGCACAGGGAATAAAAAAGCACAGTGGGTACTGCCAGATGAAAGAAAATTCAGTTGTACATTTGAAGTTTTCAGGTGTATTTCAATTGAACCAAACTGGTGACAATCAATCAAATAAAACCAACTTTTACTTGTAGCTAAAAAGCTTTGAGAGAATTATTTCCTCCCTAGCATTTCTCTACACCTTTACAAATGCTGATTTTCATTTTAAGAGAAAGCAAAGGCTAAGCATGGCAGGCAGGCTCTTCACCATGGCTTACAGATTCCACTTTTTTCTCTATCATCTCTCAGAAGCAGACTCTTCCAAATACCTATAGTAAAATCTTTAAAGAACAACACACACACACACACACACACACACACACACACACACGCCACATTATATTTTGTTTACAGGAGGCAGCAAAGCAGGTAAAAACAGGGAATTAAGGTCCTGATAACTGGGTTTTTTCAACATGCTAGCCTCCTACTGCCAGCTTGGGAAGAGGTTCCATGAACTGCAAGGATTCAGAGACAGGCAAGAGTAGCCACAACTCAGGACATTTTGTTGTTGTTTATACATATGCAAACTTTTATTTCATTTATTTATTTATTTTTAATTTTTTTCAACTATGGCATACATTTTATATTATTTTTACTAGTTTCAGGTGTATAGCGTAGTGGTTAGACAATCATACTTTACAAAGTGATCCCCCAATATTTCCAGAATCCAGCTGGCACCCTACATAGTTATTCCAATATTATTGACTCTACTCCCTATGCTATACTTTATATCCCTGTGACTATTCTTTAACTACCAATCTGTACCCCCACCCCGCATCCCCTCTGGCAATCATCAGTTTGTTCTCTGTATCCAGAACTCAGAACTTTGTGAGACTATATGCTCAGCTTTCCTAAGCAAGTGCCTTTGTCAAGAGGCTTGTGTCAGAAGTCTAATTATTTAGGGACAAATGCTATACCTCAAGCTCCAAAGATTTACAATTGCTTTAGAATATTTTAAATGTACTATCTTATAACAAATACAGTTCAAATGAACATTTAAGTCAGTATTCCTTTAGGAAGGAAGGTTACTTTAAAGTTCAACATCGGCAACATGCATTACCTGAAATAAAAACATTTTTAAAGTAATCAACTAAAATCAGTTCATTCAAACACAATTTTAACCACCTGCTCAAAAGATGTTTAGGTTGATTATACTTGATAATGACTCCCAGACACTAAAATCTCAAAGAAAGCACCACAAAATTTCCCAGGACCCTGCACAAGGAATTTTCTAGTAGAGTCCAACGACCTACACCCAGAGTTGAAGTCAAACTCCTGCAAACACTGGGAAAGTAAAATATCAGTTTGGGGACAGGAAACTCTAAAATCTCCTTAGATTACAAGGTACAATCAATGCGCCTGAGAGACTAAATGCCAATATTAAGAATCTTTTTCTGGAGTCTGACCTCAGCTCTTGCCACTTATTTACCTTGTAGCTTCAGGCAAGTCTCTTGAGCTCTCTAAGCTTCAATTTCCTCAAAAGTAAAAAGATGATAACAAGGTCTAACTCACAAAATTGTGAAAATTAAAACAAATTACACACTTTAAAGATCTTTAAAAACATTAAGTCTCCATGTGAGATGTTGCTTGTTAAATGGGATTGGGAAAAAGAAGAAAGCTTAAATGATCATGGAATGCTCTCTAATTTGTCATAAGGTAACCAACAATACTTCCATAAAAAATAGATAAATCCATTCTATCAATTAAGCGAACAGTATACTAGAGAGAAAAAATTAGAATTTATAATAAGAATAATATAAACCTTGTTGTCAAAAAGTATTTATTATGAAATAAATACTCATGGGAATCAAAATAAAGATAACATTTTCAAGGATTGGACAGAGAAATCTGGTTCTTTCTAGATCTGGTTCTTGCCTTAAGCCCTAATAGCTGCTGCCAGTTAAAACTCTTATTTATAAATCTAAAGATCTTACATTCTTAGATGTCAGTACATTTTTATTTATACCCTCAAAAAGGAACTCAGACTACTGTAACATAAATTTTAAGCAATAACTATACAGACCAGAAATCCATATGCAGATTCAATAATTATCTTCTGTGTTTTCTGGTTATCTAAACATATAATTTTTAACCCAAAGCTCTGCTGTAAAATAAAAGCAGTGTATTGTCATTCCTCAACTAAGTAGAAATATCTTTTCATCATCAAAGTTAATACTCCAAACTTCAAATTGGAAAATAATTATTTAACTTTGAAACAGTATCATCTATATACAGCAACTTTTTAAACCACAATGTTTATACAAGTCTAGTTTACTGGTATAAAAATGTATTAGACTTTACTTTCTGGAGTCTGTGATAAGAAATACATGGTTAAAGTTCTGATATCCTATATAATAAAGAGGTAATATGCAAATTTACCATCACTCCAACACACAAGATGGCCGCCCCCAGGTGGTCAAAGATGGCCATCCCCATGTGGACACAAGATGGCTGCCACAAGATGGCCAGCAGGGGAGGGCAGTTGTGCAGTTGTAGGCGATTAAGCCAGCAAGGGGGGGGGGGCAGTTGGAGAGGACCAGGCCTGCAGGGGAGGGCAGTTGGGGGGAACCAGGCCTGCAGGGGAGGGCAGTTGGGGGCAACCAGGCCTGCAGGGGAGAGCAGTTAGGGGCAACCAGGCCAGCAGGGGAGAGCAGTTAGGGGCGACCAGGCCAGCAGGAGAGAGCAGTAAGGGGCGACCAGGTCAGTAGGGGAGGGCAGTTAGGGGCGACCGGGCTGGCAGGGGAGGGCATTTAGGGGCGACCAGGCCAGCAGGGGAGGGCAGTTAGGGGTGACCAGGCCAGCAGGGCCGGGTAGTTAGGGGCAATTGAGCCGGCAGGGGAGCAGTTAGGTGTTGACCAGGCTGGCAGGAGAGTAGTTAGGGAGTGATCAGGCTAGCAGGCAGAAGTGGTCAGGGGCAATCAGGAAGGCAGGCAGGCAAGCAGTTGGGAGCCAAGAGTCCTGGATTGTGAGAGGGATGTCCAACTTCCCGTTTAGGCTCAATCCTCCTGGTGGGATCGGGCCTAAATGGGCAGTCAGCCATCCCTCGAGGGGTCCCAGATTGGAGAGGGTGCAAGCTGGGCTGAGAGACACACAACCCCCTCCCATGCATAAATTTCATGCACCAGGCCTCTAGTTTGTATATAAAATATCTTACCAAGGTCACCATGTACAGCACTGGCCAGTTTGGCTCAGTTGTTTGAGCATGTCCTACGCAGAGAGAGGTTGCAGGTTCGATTGTCGTCAGAGCACTTGCCCGGGTTGCAGTCTTTATCCCCAGTGGGGGCATGCAGGAAGGAGCAGGTTAATGTTCCTCTTTCACATTGATGTTTCCTTCTCTTTCTCTCTTCGTCTCCCTCTCCCTTTTTCTCTCCCTTCCTCTCTCTCTAAAATCAATAAAAAAACATACACTAAAAAAAAAGATCTCCATATACAAATAAGTCTTGTGTTTTCTCCTGGCTCTCTGGACCTAGACAGCCCCTGCTGCCGGTCTTTCACAGCGTACAGTGGATGGTCTTCAAGAGCACCACTGGCACTTCCTCTTAGTCTCCTAATTACAGGGGCTGATGCCTTCTCTCTCACCAAGACAGGTCTTTTACAAAGCCGGTCAACTTCTTGAGCTATCCAAACAGCTAGCACTTGACCTCCTTCTTTTGTCAGATCAAAAACCATGGAAAACCCAGGTATCTTGCCTCCCTAGCTTTTGCTCCACAGGGAATCTGAGAGAGAAGGAAGATTTTGTTATGCCATTCTGTGATTTCTTGACATTTCTTTCTCCAGTGGCACAAAAATGGGCCCATAGATTTCTGACCTCAACAAATACCCAGCCTGACAGAAAATAAGATTCCAGTCTCTGTATCTTGCAGAAACCTTTAAACATAAGGTGAGAAAGGGGAAAATACAAATAAATTTCTTTTAATAAGCACTTTTTAAAATGTTTTCTCCATAAAATTATGTATCTCATTTCTCATTTTTGTTCCTTTTAATGAAAGAGAGGGGTATAATCAGATAGGCTTTCTTCAAACTTCATTGTAACTTGAAGGGTCTTGAACTATAAATCAGATTAAATTTGATTTTGCCTTTTTTAAATCCATGAGCTTTCTCCCTATTAGTCCTTATCAGAAGTAGACAAGAAGCCAATTCTTCGAATTCCACATAAATATTCACGGAACAATTGGACAATTGATGAAAAATGGTAATCCTTTATTAGCCTACTTAGTGCAAATTGAAGTCAAAAGAAAAAAGTGCTCTGGGATCCTAAGTGTTGAGAAAAGCATGATCTTGGAGAAACAAGCCTCTACAATTCCAAAATTAATTATGTTCTTGAATTATTCAAATTTCTCATTATAGAGGACTCGGATGCAGTCAGAGGGCCAATTTGGGGGCCATATGGAGGATGCTGATGGCCTACCGTAGGTAACCAGAAGATGAAGTACAAAGGGACATGGAAGAGCCTCAGCGTTAGTGAGTACCACAGCTCAACATGAAGAGCTGGTGAGAGTCTAAAGAAAGAGACCAGGAGGTAAGGGTTAACATATCCCAGTCAATACTTGCATGCTGGCCTTGTGCAAAATTCCATGGAAACCAGCCAGTGCAAAATTCTCAAGACAATACTAGTAAAAGCTGAGATGGCAGATGAGACCACAGCTTCTGTACAGCTGCAACAAGTCTCAAACCTCATTCCCTTAATCATGCAAGCAGGAAGGTCCAATCCATAAGTGCTGAGGTAGCATTTAAGGAATGGAGGACAGGCACTGGCACATCATACAGCTGCTATGACACAGGGTTTGGACCCAGGGCCTTGACTGTGGCTAAAAAAATAAAGGGCTGACACTACTTCAATTACGTTGCTTAAAAACTCCACCATACAAAGGCCAAATTCCTGTATCAGAATATGATGACCAGCCTTGCTAGATTCTTGCCCCAGATTTTGATGGGCAACTGAATACCAGCAGCCACTGTAAATGTTCCTCAAAGATGACATGATCATGCCATTCACCAATTCACCCTTTTGTCCTCAACACAGACACAATGTGGTAGAAGTATAAATGGTTACAAATAGAACAACCTTCATGTAGCATTATATATCAAAACTATAAATATATATTTTGATCCAGAACTTCAACTTCTATAAATTTATCATATATACATATTGGCCTATATGCAAAAATTATTTTTGTTCAAAGTAATCACAGGAGCACTGCTTTTTGTTATCAGTATATTATAAAAAGCTAAATGTTCATTGACAAGGGATTGTTATATACATAATTTAAATACACACACATACACACACACACACACAATGGAATACTCTGCATCTAAAAAAAAAAAAGAATAACTTTTGTATTGATATAAAAATATCCCAAAATACCTTGTTTAGGGTATAGGTGAAAGATAGATTATTCACTTTTTCTCTTTATGATATTTGAGTGATAGGAATGTAATGCAAACTATTAAATATATAAATACTAAAGTGATTCATGATAAATATCTAAGAGCATAATATTTTAAATTGCAACAAAAATAATGAAATATTTAGGAATAAATTGAGACAAGGAGGTAAAAGTTCTACATACTGAAAACTATAAGCATTTATGAAAGAAATAAAAAACAGAAATAAAGAGAAAAATAGTTCAAGTTCATGGATTGAAGATTAAATATTAAAATGTTTATACTACTCAAATGACCTTCAGAGTCACGGCAATCTCTATCAAAACTTCAATGACATTTTTTATAGAAATACAAAAAGCAATTCTAAAATTCTTATGGAATCACAAAAGACCTTGAATAGCCAAAGCTATCTTGACAAGAACAAAGCTGAAGGCCTCGCACTTTCTAATTCAATCTATATTACAAAGCTAGAGTAATCAAACAACATGGTAATGGCACAAACACAGATACCTCTATAATAATAAAAGGGTAATATGCTAATTAGACCAGACAGCCGAATGACCTTCCAAAGTCCTTCCAGACGACCTTCCGGATGAAGCTGGGGCTGTGAGGGCTGAGCCCCTTGCACAAATTTCATGCATCGGGCCTCTAATAGATAAATAGAACAGAATAGAGAGCCCAGAAATAAACTCTACATATACAGTCAACTAATCTGTGACAAGGGCACAAGGAACACACAATGAAGAAAAGGTGATCTTCTTTTATAACTGGTGCTAAGAAAACTAGATACTTATATGCAAAAGAATGAAACTGGACCTCTTTTTTACACAACCCACAAAAATTAACTCCAGAATGGATTGAAAACTTGATTGTAATACCTGAAACTATAAAATTCCTAGGAAAAAAGAAACAACAAGAAAAAGGTCCTTCGCTGAAAAAAAAAAGAGATAGAGGAAGACATAAAGAAATAGAAGAATATACCGTGTTCATGGATTGGTAGAATCAAAAATCATTAAAATGTCCATACTACCCAAAGCAATCTATAGATTCAATGCAATCTCCATTAACATACCAAGGGCATACCAATCTTGAGAAAGAGGAATAAAGTTAGAGGAATCACAATACCAGATATCAAGTTATACTACAAAGCCTGGTACTAGCACAAGAACAGACATATAGACCAGTGGAAGAGAACATAAATCCCAGAAATTGACCCAAGCCATTATGCTCAATTAATATTTGACAAAGGAGACAAAAGCATACAATGCAGTCAAGACAGTCTCTTCAATTAATGGAATTGGGAAAATTGGACAGATACATGCAAAAAAAATGAAACTAGACCAACAACTTATACCATACATAAAAATAAACTCAAAATGGATAAAGGATTTAAAGGACTTAAACTGTAATATGGGAAACCATAAAAATCTTACAAGAAGCCATAGGCAGCAAAATAGCACACATTTGTTGTAGCAATATCTTTACTGATACAGGTCCTAGGGCAATGGAAACTAAGGATAAAATAAACAAATGGGACTACAACAAAATAAAAAGTTTCTGCACAGCAAAAGAAACCATCAACAAAACAAGAAAGCCCACTGCATGGGAGAACATCTTTGCCAATGTTATCTCAGATAAGGGTTTAATCTCCAAAATTTATAGGGAATACATACAACTTAATAAAAGGAAGATAGCCGAAGCCGGTTTGGCTCAGTGGGTAGAGCGTCAGCCTGCGGACTGAAGGGTCCCGGGTTCGATTCCGGTCAAGGGCATGTACCTTGGTTGCGGGTACATCCCCAGTGGGGGGTGTGCAGGAGGCAGCTGATCGATGTTTCTCTCTCATCGATGTTTCTAACTATCTCTCTCCCTTCTTCTCTGTAAAAAATCAATAAAATATATTTAAAAATAAAAAATAAAAAATAAATAAAAGGAAGATAGACAAGCCAATCAAAAAATGGGCAAAAGACCTAAATAGACACTTTATGAAAGAGGACACACAGAAGGCTGAAAGACATATGAAAACATGCTCAAAGTCACTAATCATTCGAGAGATGCAAATCAAAACAACAATGAGGTACCATCTCACACCTGTCAGAATGGCTATTGCACTGCTGATGGGAATGCAAACTGGTGCAGCCACTGGGGAAAACAGTAAGAAGTTTTCTCAAAAAATTAAAAATGGAACTTCCATTTGACCCAGTAATCCCACTTCTAGGAATATATCCCAAGAAACCAGAAACACCAATCAGAAAGGATATATTCACCCCTATTTTCATAGCAGCACAATTTACAATAGCTAAGATTTGGAAACAGCCTAAGTGCCCATCAGCAGATGAGTGGATTAGAAAACTGTGGTACATCTACACAATGGAATACTACTCTGCTGTAAAAAAGAAGGGATTCTTACCATTTGCAACAGCATGGATGGAACTGGAGAGCATTATGCTAAACGAAATAAGCCAGTCAGAAAAAGATAAACATCACATGACCTCACTCATTTGTGGAATATAATGAACAACATAAACTGATGAACAAAAATAGAACCAGAGCCAGAGAAGCATCGAACAGACTGTCCAACCTATGAGGGAAGGTGGAGAGTAAGGGGGGAAAAGATCAACCAAAGAACTTGTATGCATGCATATAAGCATAACCAATGAACACAGACATTTGGGGGGGGGGGTGAGGGCATATCCTGGGGGGGTGGGGGGGCAGGGAGATGTCTATGGGGGAAAAAGGAGACTTATGTAATACTTTAAACAATAAAGACTTTAAATTTTTTTAAAAAATAAAAAAAATAAATACCCTAGAAATGGGTCATGAGCAAATAGAGAGAGAGAGAGAGAGAGAAGAAAAAGGTCCTTGACATGACATTGGTCTTGGTAATAACTTTTTTGATATGATACCAAAAACACAGGCAACAATTAGTAAAACCATGCCATACTAAAAATTTCTATATAGCAAAGAAAGCAATCAACAAAATAAAAAAGGCAACCTCTGAACTAGAGGAAAATATTTGCAAACTATATGTCTAATAAGGGGTTCAACATCTAAGGAATTTTTACAAGTAATTACAAATTACCTGATTAAAAAATAGGCAAAGAACCTACTGTATATAGGGATTTTTCTAAAGAAGATATATAAATGAGTAACACACAGATGAAAAGGTGCTCAACATCACTTTCCAGAGAAATGCAAATAAAAAATACAATGAGATATCAACTCAAATCTGTTAGGATGGCTACTATAAAAAAAGATAAGAGAAGTGTTGGTAAGGATGTAGAGAAAAAACCCTTTCACACTGTTGGTAGGAATGTAAATCAGTCCAGCATAGAGGTTTCTCAAAAAATTAAAAATAGAACTACCATATGATCTAGCAATACTACTCTGGGTATGAAAACAGTATCTCAAAAAGATATTTGTACCTCCATGCTTATTATACCATTTTTCACAATAGTCAACATATGGGAATGATCTAAGTGCCTACAGACTTATGAATGGATAAAGAAAATGAGATATAGACATAAAAACACACACAGAGGAATATTATATATACTAATAAAAGGGTAATATGCAAATTGGTCACGACACCCTCACAGTAACAACCGAACAGCAGGCTGTGTGGGGCGATAAGACTAGCAGGGGGGTTAGCAAGGGACGACCACATGACTGACCAGCAGGCTGTATGGGGCAACCAGGCCAGCAAGAGGGGCACTAAGGGGCAACCAGGCCAGCGGGGTGGCAGTTAGGAGCGACCAAGCCAGCAGAGGGGGGCAGTGAGAGGCGACAAGGCTGGCAAGGGGGGCAGTTGAGGGCAACCAGGCCAGCAGTGGGGGCAGTTATGGGTGACCAGGCTGGCAGGGGGCAGTTGGGGGTGACCAGGCCGGCAGGGGGGCAGTTGGGGGCAAGCAGGCCAACAGGAGTGGCACTAAGGGGCGACCAGTCCAGCAGAGGGGGGAAGTTAGGGGCAATCAGGCTGGCAGGGGGCAGTGAGGGGCAGTCAGGCAGGCAGGCAGGTGAGCAGTTAGGAGCCAGCGGTCCTGAATTGTGAGAGGATGTCAGGCTGCGGTTGTGGCCTGATCCCTGGGATTGGACCTAAACCGGCAGTAGGACATCCCTGAGGGGTCCTGGATTGGAGAGGGTCCAGGTTGGGCTGAGGGGACACCCCCGCCCCCGTGCACGAATTTCGTGAACTGGGCCTCTAGTCTCTCTCTCTCTCTCTCTCTCTCTCTATATATATATATATATATATATATATATATATTTAGGCATATATATATATATATATATATATATATATATATATATGCCTAAATGACTGTTACACCCAGTTGACTGGTTGCTATGACGCGCACTGACCACCAGGGGGCAGATGCTCAACGCAAGAGCTGTTTCCTGGTGGTCAGTGTGCTCCCACAGCCAACCTCCCATGGCCGGCTAACCTCCCATGGTCCCTCCCCCTTGCCGGCCCCCATCAGCCCCTTTCAGGACTGGGTGAGATGGCCCCAATCGGCCCGATCACCGGCCACGCTGAGGGACCCCACCCCTGCATGAATTCATGCTCTGGGCCTCTAGTTCAACTATAATGAGAAATTACTGTCATTTGTGATAGCATGGATGAATTACAAGGGCATTATGCTAAGCAAAATAAGCCAATGACAAATATTGTATGATATCACTCATATGTGGAATCTAAAATACTGAAGGACACATATGTAATACCTTAATCAATAAAGAGAAAAAAGAAAAGAAATAAAATACTGAAATCACAGAAACAGAAAATCAACTGGGGGTTTCCAGGAGCTGAGGGGTGGGGGAAATGGGAAAATGAGATGCATAAGTTCTGGGGATCTAATGAACAGCATGGTGACTATGGTTAATAATACTGCATTATACAAGTATACTTGAAATGTGCTAAAAAGGGTTCTCACCACAAAAAGAAAATTATAATTATGTGAGGTAATGAATGTGTTAATTAACTTGATTACAGTAATCATTTCACAATGTATACATATGTCAAATCCTGTTAACTTAAATAAGTACAATTTTATTTGTTACATTTACCTTAAAAATTGGGATAAAACAAGTAGCAAAGTTTTATATGAGATGATGCATGTGAAAACCTTTATTTAAAAATAAAAGGCTATACACATGTTAGGAATTATTACCATGAAAATTCACTAAGCTAATGATTCCACTTTCCTGTCTCAAATAACTACAGTTTTTACAAGCGGATCTTCACTCTTCTTCATTCTCCCCATTTCAACCTTAGCCTCTTGTTTCCTCAATGTCAGATTCTTAGCAAGTGGCCTGTCTCCTACTTCAGAAAAAAAATTAAAAGCTCTTATATGAAATTACATAATAGTTAGAACACCAAACATAATAACCTTATTCAACTTCTCCTCTTTCATTCTCAACAATGGCCAGTTTCTCCACCAATTTTCTATGAACAGTTTATACCTTGTCAGAAATCACACACTTGTGATCATTTTGTCTCTCCTGTATCTTGAAACTTTCTGTCCATGTTATTTTTTATCAGCATTTTAAAATAATCTGGCTCTTTGTCATAATACAAACATGACCAGATGATTAATTACAATCACAATGAAAACTATTCTCCCTGGAACCATGCTTTCTGTTTATTCACCTCTCTAGTTACCTTTTCCCTACACTGCCAAAGAGCTGTCTATACTTCTTGTCACCAATTTCTCAATTCTCCTTCAGTCTGCCTTTAAACCTACCATTAGAGTTACTATTATTCTTTATGTAATGAAAGTTACCTATGGCCACCTTGCTGCCATAAATAATAAAACCCGTGATAAACAATAAAATCTATTTCATTCTCATCTGACTTCACTTCTCATTTGACACACACTATTGTCTTCTATTCATTCTTTTTTGGGAGGGGGAAGAAATGAGTGTCGGCTTCTCTCAATCAAAACACAAAACAACAACATAACTATACTTTGTCATATAAAAATATGATGGAGAAAAAACAAAACAGAAATTTTTACTTCTATTTTTACACATAAGTAAACTAAGGCCTAGAAATTTTAAATCACTTTCCCAAGATTACAAAAGTCATGAATAGCTGAGATTCAAACCCTTTTGATATTCGAGTCCAACTCAGCTATGGTTTATAAATTGTAGAGCATGATTTCAGCTTTACCAAAACTTTAGTATATACTTCTACTCAGCAATCTGCAGAATCCCATTTTATCTTAACCATATTATTACTAGAGGCCTGGTGCATGAATTAGTGCACGGGTGGGGTTCCTTGGCCTGGCTGGCGATTAGAGCCGATCGAGGGGCAGGGGAGGCTGGCCGGCTGGGGTGAGGGACTATGGGAGGTTGGCCAGCAGGGGGAAGGACCAAGGGAAGTTGGCCGCCTGGGGGGAGGGACTGTGGGAGGTAGGCTGATCAGGGGTAAGGACCATGACAGGTTGGCTCTAGGAGCGCACTGAACACCAAGGAACAGATCCTGCATTGAGCGTCTGTCCCCTGGTTGTCAGTGCACATTATAGCAACCAATCGACTAGTCATTCGGTCATTCGGTCGCTTAGGCTTATATATATATGCTAGAGGCCCGTGCATGAAATTCGTGCATGGGGCAGGGGGGTCCCTCAGCCCGGCCTGCAACGATGCAAGCATTCCATGCCCAGCCTGGCCAGAGGCCCTCTGTGGCTGGGCACGGAATGCTTGCCTCATTGCCAAGGCAACGATGCAAGCATTTCCCCCCACCCCGCAGGCCACTCCATGCCCACTGCCCAGAGGCCCTCCACGGCTGGAGTGGAACGCTTGCCTCGTAACCACAGTGATGAAGCAAGCATTCCGCCAGGCCGCTCACACTGCCTGCACTCAGCGGCTGCCCCCCTGGGATGGGGGACTCCAGCGGGGTTGAGAGGACTGGGCACCACCATCTTGTGGCTATGGGCGCTGCCATCTTTGTGGTGGAGTGATGGTCAATTTGCATATTCCCTCTTTATTAGATAGGATAGATATGTTGACTAAAAGACTGACCACCAATTTGTGTAAATAAGTAATGAATAAATTTTTTGATTGGCTATTTTCATAGTTCACTATGGTAGCACAAACTTAAGAAGGATACACTCAGTAAAGCCACTACCAGTCAATTAAGCATTTGTAGATGTGCCATGAAATAAAAAGTATTCATTCATACAAGTGTGTCTTCTTGTGATGGTGAGCACCATCTAGCCATGAAATAGAAAGCTAATGGTATTAAGCTACTTTACAAAATGACACAGTAAGATTCCGCATAGAGCCATTAATCAGAAATGTAATCTCAGCAGTTAAAGCTGGATGTTTCTCACGCATTGATAATGCTAGATCCTGGATTAGAGTTTTGAAATCCAGCTATTAGATATGTTTTAAAGGTTTTAAAAATGTCCCAAAGGCCTATAACTTCCATCACGGGCACCAGTAGCTAAAAAAAAACTCTATATGGCACATAACACAGCACAACATGGACCAGCCATATGAAGAACATGGAATGTAAGTCTGAAAAAAAATCAATATCCAGGAGAAAAGGGCACACGGCTGGCGATACATGCCAGACAGAGGCACATATACATATGTACATGTGTACAGCTCTATGAACTTGAAAGGGTCCATGATCAACTGTAGGGCCTTCCATTCGATCCAATTTTCTCAAACTTAACTTTTGCTTTATCTTGCTGCAATAATTAGATGTATTTCCCTAGTAACAGTAATTACAGTTAACGGTATCCTTTTAAAAATTTAAGGAATTAGTCTTTACAGAACCGAACAAATTCTGAACCACTTCAAAATAGAGAAAGGTGTATAACGGAGATTAAAATATCAGATTTGTTGCTGATACAGACCAGGTTGAATAAAATGACTTAGGTGTGAAAAAAAAAAGTTTTTCTAAGGCTGGACTTAAAAAATGAACTCTCATTAGCTAAATCCCAAAAAGAGAAAAACCACATTCAAAAGGCAAGTTTCTGATTATGTATTATTAACTAAGCACTAACTTACAAATATAGTCAGATTTCTGCTTTTGTTTCATAAGACCATTTAATAAAGGAGCAAAAAACTTCCAAGACTGAGCAGTGCCTTTTTAGCTGGCTGCCATAACCTCAGGGCAGCCCTGCATGATACTGATTGCCACCAGTTTCAATCAGTATCAAAGTGTGTGTGATTTCTGATTCACAATGTTCCCCTTGGTGCTGCTTAGGGTCGAATATTTTTGCTCAGAAAAGATAAAGACAGCCTTCGAAAGACAGACAGATGTCCATCTCCCTCCCATGTCAGTCAGCTTTTCATACAATTTGACACATTTTGATGAGGCACAGTATTTTACTTTTTGAAGAAAAAAGGAAGCAATCTCAGAGTGACATCAAGGTTTATTAAGCCAGAGAGAACTGTTTGCTTCCTTCTCAATTCCATATGGCCCATGGAACTCAAAGGTCAAACTTCTGATTTGGATTAGGGTTCCCCATACGGTGAGGCAATGTCAGTTCTCAAAGCAAGCCAAATATAAAGCTCCTAATAGGTCTTCTGGATTCCACAAACATCAGCAAAAACATATGTTGCTTTCAAATTCATCATTTCTCACTTTTGCAGCATTTTTATAATTTTAGGGAAAATACTTGACACATACTGTGAGCAATTTATGAATTCTGACTCCACATGTGTAAATAATGGTGGCCAGAGATATGCAGCCACTAGTCTACTGCAGGAGAGCCCAGCATGCAGTGACAGAAGGCTTTATTCTCTGCTTTTACTTCTATTCTCTCCTCCAAGAGAACTATTAGCTCCTGCAACCCTGATATACTCCTTTCTCAGGACACCTGTTTTCATCCACCTAAATCCTTCTCTTTCTTTCTACAACTAACTTAAAGTCTTACAGGAATGGAACATTTTTCCATTTTATTGCAAGACACTCCTCATCACAAAATTTTATTTATGATCTGCCTCATTCAAAAGTCGCTTTTAGAAAATGTACCACAAAAAACATAGAGTAAGTATGATACATTTTAAAAAAATAAGGACCAAGGACAGAAAGAACAATTAAATCACCTGCACCAAACCATTTATTTGCAATTGCTGCCATGACACTGTATTTGGCTCTGATTCCTGCCAGAAGGGACAGAAATGGAGGAATAAGTGAGTATGTTTCCATTATCAAAATGCCAGGTAAGTCCTGGCTCTAGGTAGTTGTTCTATTGTATACTATTAACTTAGGCAATCAGAAGTCTACCTTTATTTTGTTCCCTTACAGAGTCACCCTCATTAAGATGTACTCTAATGCTATGTTCTTGGTTTTCCTTAAAGTTATTTAAAAGTAACTTTTAGATGTAAGAAATTTACTTTACATTTCAGTACCATAAAGTTATTCTATTTATATGAAGATGGTATTAATAAGTCATTATGGGTCCTTGAATTTTGAAATCATATAATTGGATATTGATAGCATTCCATTACCCTTATATATGCATACACCATTAACCACATTTCATAGCCATAGTCTATTGTCCTCGATTATCTTGAAAGCTTTTAAAAGAGATTAATAGGTTTCAGTTTCCAAAGGTTAGTAAGCATTGATGAAGTTAGAGTTTCATAAGAAAGAAAAATATTTGGTGTATTAAAAATAAACATTGTACAGAAGAAGACGAAAGATAATTCCTAAAGGAGTAAGATTTTAATACATAGTTTGTACAGATTGATGCTATTTACCTTGAAATTTCTAGATTCAAAGAATATTGTCCCTATCAGGAATCTTAAAGATATACAGACTATCTCCTGAATTTTTCTGAAGAGTAAAAACAAATGAGGCACAGAAAAGGTTAAGTGCTTTGTTTAAGTCTCATAACTGACAAGTGGGAAAGTTCAGACTAGCTGCCAAGTCCCTGTACTGAGGGCTGATATCCTTCCCACTGCAGAATTCTCAACTCATCCTAGCCCCCAAACCCTTAGAAACAAAATCTTCCGTTCCCACATAATGATCCCATGCAACACAAATACAAGCAGAAGCGGCTCCTAAAGTATGTTTTTTTTCTTTCAAGTTTTAAATTGGGTCTGTTTTCTAATGATAAGCAGACATTTTTAACTTGAAAATTCCATTTCGAAGGCTCCCAATTTTTCAAATTCAGTACTGGGGGAAATGAATATGCTTTATGATTTATAGTTGGACAAAATCAATATTCCTTTTAATGATTCAGAGAAGAGACTAAAGTGCTAACTTGTTCAGTGATTTTTATCAAATTAACAAGTAATCAGATGGTTCAATCAGTCTGACTGATCAATTTATCTAATCACTGAAGCAACTAAAATGTATTAGTCACAACATATGTAGTCCTTCCTTCTATCCCTTCATACAGTTGTTCCTAGGTATTATGCCCATGCATCTACTATTGTTAGTTATCGCATTAATTTGTAAATTTTTGTTTATTACTTTACTGAAAAGAAAATATTTGTATAATCAAGTCTTATATAATATTTTTGGTTTGATTTTGCTTAGTGAATATTTAATAAGCACTTATCTCATTTGGGGCACATTATTAGCTACTGAGTTTATGGGTTTTATGGGAGAGATATCCATGATATTTTAACTTATAATATCAATACTGTGGCAGAGGGATGCACAGAGAATACTGAGGAGAACCATGGAGGGCTTAGGAATCTTTATAAAAGAGGTAGTTATATCTAAGCTGAATGTAAGAATGCAGAACAAGGTAGCTAGGTAAACAAAGGTAGGAGAAGTGGAGAGGAGGGTGTTATAGGAAAAGAAAACATAGCCAAAGTATAGAAGCAGGAAGGTGTGGAGCTTATGAAAGCAAAAAGTTGTCAACAGCATAAGAACAGTAATTCCCAGTCTTTCGTGTGTACTAGAATCATCAAGAGAACTAATAGCACATGTAAAACAAAGCCCCCCCAAAACACACACACACACACACACACACACACACACACACACACACACAAAAAAAAAAAAAAAAAAACAACAACAACAAAAAAACAACCCACAAGCCTGTGAAATAGAATAGGTATTTTATCAAGTCTTCGGGTGATTTTGATACACAACAGAATGTGAGAACCATTGTATTAGAGCACACAATACTAGATGAGGAAGATGTGTAAAAGGACAAGGTAGGAAATCAGGCTAGAAAGAAGGATTATAGTCAAGGTTTGGTAAGTCACACGCCAAATTCCATGTTAAAAAGATCTCTACCAATAGCATAGGTCAGGGGTCCTCAAACTTTTTAAACAGGGGGCCAGTTCACTGTCCCTCAGACCGTTGGAGGGCCAGACTATAGTTTTAAAAAAAACTATGAACAAATTCCTATGCACACTGCACATATCTTATTTTGAATTAAAAAACAAAACGGCAAAAACACCCGCATGTGGCCCGCGGGCCATAGTTTGAGGACGCCTGGCATAGATAGTAGGAAGATGACACAACATGCCTGCATTTTTTATTGACTACTGTCAACTGTTAACAAAATACATTTGAGATGGGAAAAAAGAGCAATTAATTTCCAGTGACAGCAGCATAGGTGAGAGATGACAAAGGCATGCACTAGGGTTTAGGTTGTGGGAATGAAGAAGTAATGAAATACATTCAGTCATCAATTTGTATTTAGTAAAACCCAGGACAGGTGTGTGTAGTACATGTCATGATTGGTGCGAGTAAATAAAGAAAAAAATAATCCTCAGTTTAAGCAATCACAGAAGGCTACAACTGAAAATGAGCCAATAGAACTAATATTTAGTAAAAACTATTGATTCCATTATAGTCAGCCTATAAAAGCCATACGACTGCAACGTAAAGTGATTATCTGAGTGGAAATTATTTTTAGAGTTGCTTTTATTAAGAAATATTTAATGCACACAAAGAATATGCCTTGATTGAAAAGAGAACAGTAAAACAAAGATGCATGTATTCTCTCCACTTAAGAAATAAAACATGACCAAAATGGACTAACAAGCAAAATAGAGACAGACTCATAGACAGAGAGGAGGCTGACAGCTGTCAGGGGCGGGGAGTTAGGGGGCTAGCTGGAGTGAGGGGATGCTGGATGGGTCTAGCAAAAAAGAGAAAAAAACTCATGGACATGGATAACAGTGTGGTGATTGCTGGGTGGAGGAGTGGTGGGGGGAGGTGGAGGAGCATATAGATGGAATATATATCTATATATATACACATATATACACATATATATATACATATACATATATATACATATATACATATATATATGTGTATATATATATATATATATATATATATATAGAGAGAGAGAGAGAGAGAGAGAGAGAGAGAGAGGAGTTTTCAAATCAGAATCTTTTAAATAGGTAGAATTAAAAATCTACTTAGGAGTATTTAATTTTCTTAACACTATTATAAATAAAAATTTGAAGCTCTGCTTTCTGAGGAGCATTTTTCTTCCATGTTCCTCTTCTTTCCATAACTAATGTGCCTCCACACCAGCATTCTCACACCTCTCTAATTATAAGGAAGACTACAGCTCTTTCTTTGCTTCATAGTTTAAAATTATTTTTAGATGCTGGCTTTCACATGCATGTCTTTCTTTTTCTAAGTGATTTTTTCATCTAAAAATCAGAGTTAAAATTTCAAGCTAAAGTTGCCTAGCTAAAAATACAAGGAATACAGTACTGTGTAGATACATCATATGAAGTAGCAGAAAATATCTAGATGAAAAGTGACCAGAACCCAAGTTAAAAAATCAGAAGAGAAAACATTTGTGGTTTCTAATTATGTATTGTCTTTGGATATACTGACCTATTTTCTTTGGGAAATAAAGATTGTTAAATTTCAGATCTAAACATACAAGGGAAAATTTGAAATTGAAAGTATGTCTTAACAAAGATCAGTTTCACATTTCTGGATTCAGGAATTCACTTCTGGGTTCTAAATACTGACTGTTCCTCTCATTTCCAAATATTTCACTTTATTGAAGGTGTAAGTTATTCCCTAGCATCACTGAGGAGTGCTGCTGAGGATATGGCTGCCTCGAGAATCAATCAAGGCAAAGACTCTATACATGTGGATCAGAACAAGAGGAAGATGAGAATTATTGGCTTACATCTAAGAATATTTTAATACAGCTAAATTCCCCTGTGTTGCAAAAATTAGATTTGCTTTCTAGTTTATGCCTGGATTCAAAGCCATTGCTTTATATCTTCTAGTTCAATGTTTGGTTTAACTGAGTTGATCAATAGTTTAATAAAGAAATAAAACTGGGCCAAAAAATTATCTAAATTCAGTTTAATTTACTGGGTGAAGTTTCCAATAGCAATTGAGTCCAATTATATCACTACCAATGAACTTTAAAAAAGTTCTTCAGGTTCAATAAGCAATCTAAGCTTCAACCAGAACATAAATTAAATTAATGTTATTCTTTCTCATTGCATTAGTTTGATTTAAGTAGGATCTGAAAAATCTCTTATAGCAGGTAATTCCAGTTCATCTTCTCCATGTGCTAACAGAACTGAGTTCTTTCATCAACCTATAACAAGTGACACATTTATGCTCATCATACCTTTTTCAACCTGTGTTTCTTTGTTCAAATATTAAATCATTTTCTATTACCTAGCAAAACATAGGTGTCAGTTTTATTTTGACTGTCGGGTGGGAAATTAATATAAAAGCAAATTAAGTTATCAATTCTCCTGACAGGTGTCTTGCTCCCAAAAGAAAGCAGATTACTTTTCAAAACACATATTTGAAACTTGTTTTATCAGTTTCTGAAGTCACCATCTCCTTCATTTAAAGGCAATTGTTTTAATGACCATTTGTCAGCTCTCCTGTTCCTATGGGAAGTCCAATGACATCTTCTGGGCTTGCACTGCCTTGTATCCTTCCAGAATATGTTTCCCTGGCCCCATTCTGTCCTCGAAAGGGCTCTTGATGGCTGCCCAGCAAGATACAGCAATTGAAGAGACAAGTATTAAGTTGATTGAAACATACATGTGCTCTAAGCAAACCAAAATAAAAAAGCATTTTCCCTAGAAAATAATCCTACCTTTTTGTCTCCCACTTATTTTACACTTACTTTGAACTAAGGGAAAGGGATGACTACCATCAACTAATGACATTACTTGACACTGAAATGGAAAGTTATGAAATGTTCTCTCTCCTATCAGGAACATGAAAATCTTGAGCCAGAGGCATAATTGGCATAAAGCAAAGCGAAACCTAGGTTACTCAGTACTTAAGACATTCTTCAGTTAAAGAAAATAATGGATAAGAAATAATCTTTCCAACACTTAATGTTATCTTCCTTATCCTATAGGAGCTACTGACATGAAAACACAACAAAACATCCTTTTACTAATAGTCTTTAAGGGTATCGCTTTTATTCATCATGGGAAAAATCATTATGACTGATTTTCTTCAGTTATTAACTTTCACAATGTTCCATGCAGTTCTATAAATACAAAGTGTTTTTTTAAACTAATAGAGACTGTCTAAATGTGTAAAAGTTTACATGACTCAAAGTAGAAGGAAAACAATATTGGATGTAGAATTTTTTCAAATTTTCTGGCCCCTCTTCATTCCCATAACAACCATATACACTCCAAAATCAGTACTGCAATATGTCCAGACTGAGCAAGTTAGAATATTTATTGTTAATAATAGATTGCATCTTACTTAGGAAAAAGGCTCATTTGAATTTTCATATTAAACATTGTCCTACTGCTTATCCATTATGTTTCTATTAGCAAAACTCAAAACACAGATTCAAGGAGTCATTTATATTACCATAGTTACTCTCTTCTCTTCAATTCACAAACTGACCTCAGCAGCATCTACTCCTGACCTAGCCCCTCCTGACCAGTGCCTACCCTAATCTTCACTATCCCTTTCTTATCCCACTAAATAGCATCTCAAAGAAAATATTAAGATACCTGTTTTATTAACCTGAATTTGCTCTGTCTTCCCTTCATCCAAGTTTAAGATTCTTCCTTATGATCCCTTTTTTTCTTCCCTCTGGACAACCCTGAGAATACCCCTACCAAACATCAGAAAAATCCCTACTCAGGGCCACATGACAGATTTCACTAACAGCTACACATCTCTCATGCAATTTCAGCACAAAGCCTGGAAAAACGGAGGTCCCTGTCTCATAGAAGAGTCTAGGTCTCATGGAGGGCCAAGAACTCCATCAGCTGCTGGGTGATATTTGAGAACATTCTAGAAAACTCCCCCCCAGTCAAGACTATTCCCATCCAGTTCCAGAGGTCAGCCAATCAATTCTTGAGAGGAAAAAGAAAATTTGTATAATAGAGAAGGCTGACTGATTCTGGTTGTGTTTGAATACCAGCTGCTTTGCTTCTTACCTGTGCAACTTGGGACAAGTCTCTAAACTTTTAAGCCTCAATTTCTTTTTAAAAAACTGGAGACTATAATCTCTAGCTTGCAAATTTGGAGCAAATGTAGACAATGCATATAAAATGTAAGGCATATACAGTACTCATTAAATTGAAGCTCCTATTATTATTACTGTTGTATCCTCATACCTTAGTGAAAATAAGTTTATAAGATTCTTATTCTTACAGCCAGGATGTATTTGAGGCAACGTAATACCCCCTGGTAAATGATGGTGGGGGTAAGAGGGTGACAGGGAATTAAGAGGAAAGAAAATAGCTCACAAAGTACATTAGAGAGATACCAAAGACTAGAAAACCCACCATATTAGTCTTACAATCAAAGATAGAACTAAAACAACTTTTACTAAAGTGACTAATATAAGCCACCAGGATTTTTTCTTATATCAAAATATAAAATGCATTAATTAAGAGAATATCGTTAAAAAACATCTAAATCATTTGCATATCTTCATTTTACAAATAAAATAAAATAAAACACACCACAAACCTTTAATTTCAGGAAATGTAATTAACTTTACAGTTCACACAGCAGCTAAAAGGCCTTCCTAAATCCACCACTTGATCTTCTGCTTTGTCTTACTGCCTTCCAGCAAGAAATTACATGCTGGCTATGCTTGAACTCATTTATGATGAGTTCTTCTCCTCTGTAAAATGTCTATAATGCATTCTCACCTTGCTGGGGTGATAGAAGAATAATATTAAATGTAGTATATGAAAGAGCAGTTATTACTATAGAAAATATTAATATCATTACAAAAAACGTTAACAGATTTATCAAACCCCAGTCCCCTGATCTTCTTTTTTGTATTGTGACCCCATCACTCGCATCCATTTTAATTCTGCCATTCTGACTTACTCATTTAGCAAATACATTTGACCACCTACTCCATTTCATGGACCCAATGCAATCATATGAACCTTTGAATCAGAAACCTCAGAACTGTAGGTCTGCCTCCAGGGAGTTAAAATGTAGTGATGGAGGGAAACACAGAATTACAAATTACAGCTCAAAATGTTGAGAGACATAAAGAGGCATGAACTAGGCTTTGTGAGAACACAGCAAAGGTACTATCTCTGCCTGAGGTAATGCAGAAACTCTCACAGAGGGAGGCATATGTCACTGTCATTGAAGGAAGATTAAGCATTTGTCACATTCCTTTGGAAATTTCTTAGTTAAAAGGAGGAAATTTCTTTTTAACAGCCATTCTCCCCTGCCAAGAAACAGTGATACTTCCTCTAATGATGAGCTGGAAAAGGTGATTACTTTTGCAAAGGCCTGAAAACTGGAATGAAAGTAGTTTAAATAGATGATTTTATTTGTACATTGCCAAAAAATTGTACATTTAAGTGTAATGAGTGATTATGAGAGAATATCTTTTGAAGTGTGTAATGAAGCCTGTGTTAGATTATGAAGAAGGAAGAATTTCTGAAATGAGCCCCGCTGGTGTGGTCCAATTGGTTGAGCCTTGTCCAGTGCACCAGGAGGTTGCCAGTTCAATTCAGGTCAGGGCACATGCCTGGGTTGCAGGCTCAATCTCCAGTAGGGGATGTGCCAGAGGCAGCTGATCAGTGGTTCTATCTCTCCCTCTCCCTTCCTCTCTCTGAAATCAATAAAAACTTTTTAAAAAATAAAAATAAAAAAGAATTCCTGAAATTATTCCTCAAAAATATTCGATTCTAAGCCATGAAACCTGGTTACAGGTTGACTTTAAAATATGGATTATCTGCGTGGACCCAATGCAATCATATGAACCTTCTAATCAGAAACTTTCCTTGGCTGATAGCAGAAGAAAAAGAGAGATTAGAAGCGTGAGAAGAATCCAATGTGCATTGCTGGTTTGAAGACACCAGGTGAAGAGAAATGTGGCTAGCAAAGAGCAGCCTCAGCTGACAGCCAGCCAGGAAACAGGACCTCAGATGGACAGCCAAATGGATACTGTCAACAACCTGAATCAGCCTGGAGCAGACTCTCCCCCACTCCCCAAGCCTGCAAAAAAGCCCAACCAGCCAACACCCCGATTTAGACCCTGAGCAGAGAACCTAGTCAATCCCACCCAGACTTCTGACCTACAGAAATATGAGATAATAATGGGTGTTGTTTTAAGGCACTACGTTTATGGTGATTTTTTTCCTCAGCAATAGAAAACTAATAAACTTAACATCTTCAAAATCCTATGAAGAGGAAAGGTTTAACATTTCGAGTATTTGGAGTGGTTTTTAATGAGAGCTCTTAATATAAGTAGAAGTGATTCGTTCCTCCTTAATTGGGAGAGGGAGGTGGCAAGGGCACATATTTTGTCCCAAGTGACAATCAGGAAAGGTCTTAACAGCCCAGTTGTTTTGCCCTCAGGAAAACAGGATAAAGTCTCTGATTTATACTCTTCTATTTTAGTTCTTAATCTCTGAAGTTCAGCCAGTAGGGTTTTTCCTCTTCTAATCCAAATGCATATCATTTAGAATCTGGAACCCAAGACTCACTGGTCTAACACCACCCACTCTTCTACTTGCTGTAGCAAAAATAGAAGGTTAAAAGTAAGTTGTAGGTAAAGATTCCTGGTAGTAGCATATGTAACCATGTTTTATCCTACAGAAATCATGAAGTTAAAATGCCTTGGCAAACAGAACACAATCACAAGGAATGAAGTGGGCCCCAGATTATCATTTTAAAAGAGAACTGAAATAATAAGAAAAAAAATCACATAAAAGAAAAAAATAAGCACAGAAATGACCAAAAATGTATATATTCTTCATGGAATTACAGTTATGTGCATCATAACAATGTTTCGGTCAATTATGGACAGCCTATTTGATGGTGGTCCCAGATATTATAATGAAGCTGAAAAATTCCTATTGCTTAGTGACATCATAGCTGTCATAATGTCATAGTGCAATGCATTACTCGCTTGATGCTGGTATAAACAAACCTACTGTGCTGCCAGTCATAGTATAACATATATAATTATGTACAGTACATAACACCTGATAATGATAAACAACTCTGTTACTGGTTTGTGTTTTTACTATACTATATTTTAGAATGTACTCTTTCTACTTTTAAAAAATAACATTTGCTGTAAAACAGTACGCTGTGTTATGCTGGCAGCAGCCTCACATGTTGTGTTTACCACTTCTCTTGATTGCATCATTTTCTCTTGTGCTTGATTTAACCTCATGTTGCTTTATACATTTCATGTGCCTTTAGTGTACAGTGTTTAGCAAGTCCATAGTAGTGCACACTAATGTCCTAGGCCTTCACACTCACTCTCCACTCACTCCCTGACTCACCCAGAGCAACTGCCAGTCCTGAAAGCTCCACTTATGGTATGTCCCCTACACAAGTACCATATTTCATCCTTTATACAATATTTTACTGTTTTTTTTCTGTGTTTAGATATACAAGTACTTACCACTGTGTCACAACTATCTGCAGAATTCAGTTCAGTAACATGCTGTACGGTTTGTAGGCTAAGAATAAAAGGCTATACCAACTAGCCTACGTGAACAGTAGGCTATACCATCTCGGTCGGTGAGAGTGCACTCTATGATGCTTGTACAATGACAAAATCAACCACCTAATGACACATTTCTTAGAATGTATCCTCATTGTTAAATAGTGCATGACTGTGTAAGATATTGGAATAGAATGTGGGTAAGAGGAAAAACTTGAGGTGAATGAGCTGACCAAGGGTCCAAATCAATAGAAGTGAAAAGCCATGGGAGTAGCAACATTGCTTAACCCTTTGCACTCGCTTGCTTTTTTCTCGATTCCTTTATTCTAATGCTAACCGTGTCAAGTCACACTCGACATCCGAGTGCAAAAGGTTAAATTGAGCATTCCGGCCATAGTATGATCAGAAAAAAAAAAAGTATAAAAGGGCAAGATTGGAAGCAAGATAAACCTGAGTCTATCACAGCCAAACAGAGGATAAAAAATGCTAATTTAGCCTAAGATATCTATGTTCAGAAATTGTCTCATTCAAGATATATTTTGAGGGCAGATATAAAACTACTTGCCCCAGACCTGTTCTGCCCCTCCTGCCTCCCCAGCATTCGTGTGGAGGGCATACTGCAAGGAGGATAGACTGGAGAGAGTGGACCAGCCTCAGAAGGCCACAGAAGTTTTCTGGACAAGAGATGATGAGAGGTAGAATTCACATGATTTAATTTCATTCTCTCAAGGCTCTTGAATCTTTCTTTACCTTTCTGAGTAAATAGCTGCCATGTAGTGTCACCTGCCTCCCTTCTGTGAGTCCTTTAAGGAAGACTTGCCCATACTCATGAGCAATTTGTTTTCCAGTGACAAGGTGACAGTTTCGGTTCATTTAACAAACAACCAATTTCCAACCATTGAAAAACCATCTGGGAATGTTGTCCTCATGAGATAAAATTGTTTCCTAATTGGTCTCTTTTATGGAAAATGTGTTCCTTTCCTGTATACAATGCTCACCTCTGTGCGGTGGCCAGAGGGATTCGGCAGGTTGGCCTCCAAGATGCTCGCTTTGCGTGCCTGTGGCCTTAGTGCAACCTAATGAGAGGCTACATACAGCCAGGCCTTCCATTTGGTCACTGAATTAGTTAGCTTTTACCATATCCCACAGGGAAACACTTAAACACAGGCAAAAGCAACTGTGCAAAATACAGCTTTGATGATTAAAGCCTCCAAGTCAGGAAGCACTGTTGACTTTGTTCTTTATGTTGACTGTTTAGATGCAATGCTAATTCAGTGTAATTTCAAGGCTATTTTAAGCTCAATATTTAAATTTCAGTTTCACATGGCAAAGTTTTATCATTTTAAATGCGTTAATAAGATATTGATAGCAATTAATGTGTAATGGTTAAAGAGTCTGATTTTTCTCCTTTCCTTGTTGAGTTATTTATTTATTTACATATTCTAAGTACCCACCATCTGCACTGAATATGGTCAGGGGAATGGGGTGAACACAGAGATAAGGACCTCACTCATTAATATAGCTTGTAGTCTAATTAATTTAATTCAAAAATGTTGCAAAAAGAGCTTTGTATTGGGAATCAGATCTGCCTTACAGTGACATCATTGCTCTTTCATTTTGGGCTCTAAAGTTGCTTTACCTTTCTGAGCCTGAGAAGTGAATCAAGAGGTGGAAGTAATGAGTTGGGAATAGAAATCACAACTGTAAAGCCTACTTGCTTATAGCTTTGCCTTTAGTCTGGCAGAGCCCACATAAAGCAAGGAGTATAATAACTTCCCATAGAAATTAGCCTGAAACCTTCATTGCCTTGATTGATCAGACTTCCTCTCCCTGGATTCCCCTTCTTCACCTGGGAGGTGGACCAAGTGACTTCAGATTCAGCAGCCACTACAGCACTGTAGGCAAATATAGGATCCCCATTCTCACTCATTCATTTTCTCTCTCTCTCTCTCTCTCTCTCTTTCACACACACACACACACACACACACACACACACACACACACACCTCATCTGGATCCCCTAGCTGGGATATACAACTCTAACTGCTGTCTTCAAGTTTGATCATCACATTCCAAGTTTTATTATGCTTGCATCCTAACAATCCAAGCTCTCATTTTCACTTATGTAGGGTGCTTCCAAATGACTCCTTGAACATTCTTCAAATATCCCCACATTGGTCCAGGGAATATACAGACACATACACAAGACATGTACATAAGCAAATTAAGCCTATATATGCAAACTGAGCCCTAAGAACCTGCCTACAGAAAACTGAAGTCTAGTTAAAGCATATTAAGCAACAAACATCTTTAGAATATTGGCATCAGTTAAAAAGCTTTTCACTTTAAATTTTTACTTACTCATGCTTCCATTAAAATATTTTATTTAAATATTTTACTTTTATATTTTTGTCCAATAAGAGAACTTTGCAAGATTAACCAAAGAAAATAAAAATAAATGTTATAAAACTGAAAACTTTATTTTTTTTCATTTTCTTGGCTTTTATAAGTATTTACTGTATATATACTATTATAGAAACATCCATTTTTGCTGGATTTTAAGGTATCACACTATGCAGTATTACACCAGTATTCTGGTAAGCATTCTCCATCTTAAATGCATTAAATGCCTCTAGCATTACTTCTAGTGTTATGTCTTTCACTATGTTATAAGAAATCTGTTAGCAGCATGCTCCTGACCTAAAGTTGCAATACTTGTCAAATTTTCTTCTGTAGATATTGATAAAATGATATGAACTTAGAGACCCTTATTTTAAAACTTAAACTAACATTGTAATTTTCCAAATGAGAAATGTAAGCCCACGTACTGCAGTTCTACAAAGCCTCAGAGTTAGTTCAGTAGCAGGGTAAAGATCTGCTCTCCCTGCTTCACTGAGAACACTTGCTGTAATGGATATCTACAACACTAAGGAATCATTGTAACTAATTAACTCAAATGAATCAAATATCTATTTATTAAAATGAAGAAATGCAAATTAAAATAACAACAGAGCACTAATGCCCCAATAAGATTGACAGAGATAAGTAGTATTGATAACACACAGTGTTGGCAAAACGTAGTGGGAGGCCAGGTGGAATAGACAGCCTGATAAAGTATTGGTAAGTGTGTAATTGATAAAAAACCTCTTTGGAGCCAACAATTACAAAAATTCAAAAATTGCCTATACCATTTCAACTAGCAATTTTACTTCTCAAAATTTACCTTAGGGACTTACTTACACAGATGCCCAAAATCATGAATAAGAATGTTCTTTGCAGCACTGCTTGAAACAAACACTGGAAAACACATGTATGTCCACCAATAGTGATCAAGTCACACCCATTATGAGACAACCATAAAATGGAATAATCTATAGCCGTTTTGAAGTGAAATGCAAATATACTAGCTTACTAGTTACTAATAACTAGGTTATTAGTTAGTAAATCAATTGCCAAAGCAGTTAACTCTTAATATTAGTCACAAAATTAAACTCTATTTCCAACTTGTCCTGGAAGGCAGATATGGCCTTTGTGGTCCTCACCCACAAAAACCTCCCATTTCACCTCTATCTCCTTCTCTCTGTTTAAAAGAGAGGAACATAAGTACCTTGGAAACCATGTATTCAAACATGAAAAGCTGCTATAGCTAGGGCCCGGGGAAGAAAGCTACTGCTGGTTATGTAAGGAAGAGATAAGCCCTAATGGGATTTCAGAATTCACGTTGCAGCAGCTAGCATTATCATAACTATAATAATAAACTCATTTAAGAGATATGCAGAATATATTAAGGGAGAAATGAAAAGTACAAAGCATCACAAGTAGTATGTTCACATTTGTGTATAACAAGCAAAATTTTCTCTATGCATACATGGCTTATTGAGAGTTAAACATAAGGTAAAATAGTAATCTGCTTTATGTTTCTGTCTTTATGGTGATCTTTCTCATCACAGGAAAGTTCCCACTGCTTCTGGATCACTTTCAATTCATAACAATAGTCCCTTTAAAGTAATTATGACTCATTTTCACATATTCTAAAATCCAGTCCATTCTAAACCCATTCCACATGCCAGGGTCTTATCTGCATCTACTAGGGTTCAGGAATCTGGAGAAAGGACTGCGATGCAAATTAATAAAGAAGCTAGAGGAAAAAAAATATGAAATTTGGAAGGCATTTGGGGGGAGCCAGAGGAGGCTTAGTTCTAGTAACTAAATTCCCCAAATCTCCAGGCCCAGGGCTTTTTATTCCACATCTTGCCCTATAGCAAAGCAGATATACATATCAAAGGTAAGGTTTTGTAAACAGTAAAGTATTATGAGGTTAGGGCAGTGGTCCGTAAACTGCAGCTCGGGAGCCACGTGCGGCTCTTTGGCCCCTAGAGTTTCTAGCAAAGGCCAGCTTAGGAGTACCATAATTAAGTTAATAACAATGCACCTACCTATATAGTTTAAGTTTAAAAAATTTGGCTCTCAAAAGAAATTTCAATCGTTGTACTGTTGATATTTGGCTCTGTTGACTAATGAGTTTGCCGACCACTGGGTTAGGGGAACTGCCCTCAGCTGTCTGGCAGCAGGCAATAACATGCAGATCTTCAGCCCTGCTGAAGCCCCAAGGTTCATCAACCTTTTGATGAACTTCTTGCATTTATGACCTGCTGGAATTAGCCACCACCAACCACATCAAACGCAGTACTTCCTCCCTATCCCCCAGTTCAGGTGTGGGACATGCTTTGGAGCCAGGCGAGGGGAAGAGATGTTTAGTCTCTGCTTCCGCTCCCCTCCTTGGTCTATCACACGCCCCATCTTCTCCACTCCCACTCACTCTGCTGCTTCTGGGTGTCCTCCACTGTCAGAGGTGAGGTTGTGGGAGAAAAAAAGGCTAAGGTCTCTTAAGTGATTGACATAATCTGTTCATATAAAATTGTCAGTACAAGAGGCAGCCAAGTGCTAGATGTAATTTAGGGTGAATTGGGGCTCTTCTAAGAAAACTTCTGCACTGCATAATCCCTGATGTGGGCCTTGTCCCTTCCATTTTTTCTCCCTCATTTGCTGCCCCTACTGATATACCCCAAAGCCTCCCACTACTCGTCTTCTCATCACCATCTCCACCTGACTTTCAGGAAGAAATTCATCAAGATGCTTCAAGCCAGGTTACCTTCTTTAGTGTCCATTTGACTTGTGATAAACTCTCACACCATCCGAAACCAACTGGTAGTAGCGCAGGTTTGCTCTCCTGCTGCCTTTCTCTCCTTACTCTGACTTCAGGTACTCAAGGCAAGAAGCAGATTTCTGGGTCCCTATGAAGTATGGTAGCAATCATCTCAGGTAGAAACTGCAGTTTAACTTTAACCCTGCTGTTTGGGCCTCTGTACTTATTTGCTTGCTAAAACAATAGAAAAGTTACTTTGATTTTCTGAACTTATGTATGCTATCCCAATCGATTGAATACTCCATTTTTGGTGGTTTGAATATCCCATTGTGATCTTGCTGGCTATCGAAGCACATTCTTCTGTACCTGGAAACCAGGACAGCACAATTACCATAAATTGCCTCAGAGGCTACAGATAATGTGTTCCCGTTGATTCAGTGATCCGAAGACCCAAAACTATAATTAATCTTTATAGATAACTAACTTGCTCAATTTCGCTTCTGTAACTGCTTTGTGCAAACCAGGTTCCTCATTCCAAACCCAAAGATGTAATCGATACCTTTCTGATATTCTGCCTATATAAGCCTGATGTGGTCAGCATTTCGGGGTTGCTAGATTTGGAGTGCTTGTGCCCCTCGTAACCGCCGGCTTTTGAATAAATGACTCCATAATTTGTCTTTTTGATTGAGGTGTCCTTTGTGAGATTCGGGGGTACACTACAACACCTATCTCTACAGAATGCATGGAAACGTGCTCCATGAATGTTGACACCAAACTTAATCTTGGTTCCATGGGTGAACCATGTCCTGCCTGGAAACACCCAGCAGGGAAGTGAGATGCTGACCTCCCTTCCTGCAGACTCCCTAATAGCTGTGAGGGGTTGGCTAGAGATACACATGGCTTGGCCTGAAGTGAACGGAGTCCTTTACCCTACTGTAGGGCAGAAAACAGGGAAAAGACCATTACACAAGACCCAACTCTCTCCACTCTTTATCATACAGACTTTATTACCTATGAAAAATCTGACTCCTTTTATATACCCTGAAGGTGGGGGGTAACAATTGATAGTTGCTAGACTAGTTCTTCCATATTTTGGTAACCTAGCATAGAAACTATAGCATATCCCTTCAGAAACTAAATATCTACACTTTATTTCCAGTTTAGAATCTTCATTAAAAATTCAAAAACCACAGAAAAAAATTTAACAGCCAAATATGTGTATATGTTTGTTTGCGTGTGTGTGTATATAAAAGCTCTTGCAAAATAAAATGCTTTTAGGAGGGAGATCAGAATCTAGGATGGAAATGATACTCATTTCGCATTGAAAATTCTTTTACCCTGTTCAATTCTTTAATAATATGAAAGCGTTAAGTTTTATTTAAAAACCCATTTAATGTTTTAAATAAAGAAAAGTAGGATGTCACTGAAACTACTTTACAATGAGTTATAATAAATGTCCTTGGCCATTTTAGCCAAAGAAATTTAAGCACCTGGTAAAACATTGCTATGGCTGAGACTTTATTGGCAGATTTTTTTCCTCTAAAAATAAACTGGGTATGAAACTGGTAGTGACTGGAAAATAACAGTTCTGTCCTAGAAAATTATGGAAAACATCAGAAGAGACCCTTGAGATTCTGTCCTCCAGAAAATCTGACAGGTGCATTGCCCACCTCCTGCCAAAACGGTGCACACATCTACTGAAGGTAATTGTTACTGTTTTCATTCCCGCTACTAAAGGTGCAGGCCACAGAAGAAAAGAACCAGTGGTACTAACAATCCCCTCATCTGGTGCCAACAAAGAAGAACTCACAATTCAAGCTGCCATCAATTTTGAACAACACATTTGAGTGTTTCAGCTAAAAATTCCTTGTATTTTGCTCTGAAATTTGGAACATAGTAAACTTTTTCTTGATAAAATAAGACTCTGTCATCAACTCTATTAGGAGATTCAATTATTTTCTCAGTATTTTATATTACTGTCATTGAAATTTAGCCTGAAATCTATACATACAAACACACCATAATTTAATTTATACATCTATAATAGTGAAATGGTAGAGCTTTCAATTCTTAGTAGAATATAATTAATAGCAAGCTAGCCCTAGGCAGCCTCAAAAATGATTACAAAGGGTTAGGAGAAAGACTTCAAAGTAACACGAAATACTAAATCTGAAAATTAATCTATTGCTCTAATCTGGATGGCCTATAAAGCTGATAAGCAGGAAACAAAATGTAGAATACACATGGTTAAGAAACGAGAAAAACACATTTTTGGGATAACTATTCATACCCGGTAACTCCCAGGAAAAAATGAGACAGAAAAGTAAACTCAGGTTGCTGGTGGTATCTTAGGAGACAGTCTACATTAGGCAAGAGCTGGGGGGTGGGACAGTGAGAAGACTGCCAGGCCTGGTTCAGGCTAATGGTTGCAACTGTCCAGCAATTCCCAAGGGTACATATTGTTAGCCAGCAAGCCAGATGTGTTTTGTTTGGCCCCCACAGTGTGCTTTTGTTTGTTTATTGTTTAGCTGGTTTTAACTGACATTTAAACATCAGAAGTTCCCATATTAAAAAAAAATGGCTTCAGCATGGAAAAAAGAAATGGAAGACCTTTGAACAAAATGACTACACAATTCCACATGGCAATAGAAGGTGAAAACATATTAGCTGTAGCCCCGCTTAGGTTCCTCGATGTGGAGACTCAACAAGAGACTCCAACAAGCTTTGCTCACTTCTGTAGCCTTCTCCCCAGCCCATGTCAGCACCTGAGTTAGAGACCTTTGATAAAAATCTAATGGTTTAGAGCAGTACTTTATAAAACTTTACATTGATGTTATAGTTAGAAATTTATTTAGGGTTCATAACGGCAAAAAGCAAAAATGGCACAAAGCATTGCCTACTGCACTTTAATTGGCTGAAATAACACATAGAAAACAGTAAAGTAACAAGCAAAATTAATTGCTTTGTTAATTTATATTATTAGAAGACATGCAAAGACCTGGCCAAATATAAAAGTATCAGTATTTAAGCAAGTTGCATGCAGTGGGAAGATTAATATACAGTTGGATAAAATATAGTCCAATAATAAAGTGACTGCTCTGTCATACACACATTAATTAATTAAAAAGGAGTCTACGGTAAGTTTAAAGAAAAGTGCTTACAGACAAAATTCATTACTGCATCAGGCAGAGATAAACTATTAAGCTGAAGATATGAAATCCAGGAATGCCCAAAATTTTATGGGAGGGGTGTCATCAATTGGTTAATTTCATATATAGAAACATCAGCCATAAAACTAGTTTCAGAAATGGGAAAATCCAGTGATGACTCCATGACCCTGCATTTTTCTTCACTCTGTTTCTGTAGGTGTTGGCAGCAAGGTGAAAGCAGAAATATTGGTCCATATACCAAACAAATGCCAATATTCAGATACATTAAAGACCAAATGTTTCAATAGCTTTCTCTTTAAAGTGAGGAACTCTTACCAAGAACTGCATAGCAACCTCCTTTCTGGTCCCATGCCCTAACTAGATCTGTGTACATTCCTGAGCGGTCTTGGTGGAAATGCTGTCACTAAGGACTGAGACCTCAGAGCTTAAGCCAGAGGAAGCTAAAACTAATAGTTGCCTAAAAGTGATTGCTCTCAACTCTGGCTGTACTTTAGACTCACCTGTGAAGCTATTAAAAAATACTATATAATAAAATCCTAATATGCAAATTGACCGAACAGTGGAATGACTGGTCGCTATGAACTGACCAACAGGGAGCAGGCGCTCAATGCAGAAGCTGCCCCCTGGTGGTCAGTGCGCTCCCACAGGGGGAGTGCTGCTCAGCCAGAAGCCGGGCTCATGGCTGGCGAGTGCAGCGGTGGTGGCAGGAGCCTCTGTGGCAGCACTAAAGAGCAGTGAGCCAAGCGGTAGGGAGCAGCAAGCATGCGGGCGGTAAGGAGCGAGGGGTCCTGGACTGCGAGAGGGCACAGGCCGGGCTGAGGGACCCAACCCACCCCCCGTGCACGAATTTCGTGCACCGGGCCTCTAGTATTCCAATAATCAGGCCTTATCCCTTTGAGTGGTATTCAGACATCTGTAATTTTTAAAGACTCCCCAGATTCCAACTTGCAGCTGGGAATGAACACTGGCTTAGACTAATTAAGGTCCAACATTGGAGGTGGGATCAACTTCCAAATTGCATAGTTACTACAGCAAGAGAATAAAATTGGTGTTTGGAAATCAGCCTCAGTGTCATACAAACACAAAGGAAACCTCAATGCATTAACACACATACATACACACACACACACACACACACACACAAAAAAAAAAAACAGAACTATAGACCACACTGAATATAAGATTGCCAAATTACATAAGGTTATATTATATGAGTGTCCTAGGTAACTATTTTATCAAGGAAACAAAAATGCAATTACATACAGACCCTTAGGAAAACAATGAGCATAAAAAAGAATTACACATCAAATCAATTTATTTTAACTGAACTTGAAATGGTGGATGCGTATAAAAGTTCTAAATGGATTATTGTGATGAAAAAGCTGATATTTCTCAACATGATATGGCATTCATAGACCATTCCCCTTACCTCTCCCCTCCAATAGAAGCTCCACAGAATCTTTATGTTCTATATTCGGTACCTTACTGTCTTCTTCTGTTTTAGAGTAATTCACGTTCATTACTTATATTTTTGATAAATTGTAGTTTTCTATTTTCATTCTGTGCTATAGTTATTAGATGCTAATTTTTTTTTGAAAGAAAGAAAATGAACAAGGGAATGAAAACAAAAGAAGGGAGGGGTGAAAAAGTAGAAATCTTGACTCATTACAGAGCCACATGGTATTGTCTATTCTTCATTTTATTAACACTTAGCAACCATGTTTATTCAAACAGAAAACTAGTTTAAAAATATTTCTCAGGACCATCAGCTTCAAGACCTTTGTTTTAAGTGTATATTGAGTGAAATGAACAAATAGGGCTCAAGAATAAATGCAATTCAAACCTTTCCCAAGCTCTTCTTCCCAACAAACTTAATCACTACATAAAAAACAGTATATATTACAGAGCAGACAGCAAAGTAAGAAAAGTTATGAAGGGTAAAATAAGGGCATTACATAATATTAAAGGGGTCAATTATCCCAGAAGGCATAACAATTCTTAATATGTATGCACCTAATAATAGAGCATCAAACTCCATGAGGCAAAAACAGATAGAACTGCAATGAAATTTAAATGACTCTACTACTAGTTACAGACTTAAACAACCCTCTCAGATATGGACATATCCAGCTAGCAGAAATCAGTAAGGATATTGTTGAATTCAACAGTACCATGAACCAATTGGATATAATTAACATCTATAAATTACTTCATCCCAAAACAACAGAAAACATATTTTTTAGAATATACTTTTGTTGATTTCAGAGAGGAAGGGAGAGGGAGAGAGCGATAGAAACATCAATGATGAGAGAAATCATTGATTGACTGCCTCCTGCATGCCCCACACTGGGGATCAGGCCCACAACCTGGATATATGCCCTGAGCAGGAATCAAACCATGACCTCCTGGTTCATAGATCGACACTCAACTGCTGAAGCCACACTGGCCAGATGAAAATATATTTTTCGCAGGCCACCATGCAATACTCACTAAGATAGACCAATCCTAGAGCATAAAACACACCTTAACAAATTTAAAAGATTAGAAATAATAAACAATATCAAGCACTCAGACCACAATGGAATTAATCTAGAAATCAATAACAGAAAGATAACTGGAGAACCGTAAATATGTAGATATTAAACAACATTTCTACATAACAAATGAGTCAGAGAATAAATCTTATGAGAAATTTTAAAATATTTTGAACTTAGTAAAAGTGAAAACAACTTTTACTAAAAGGAAGGGCAGTTGGGGGTGAGTGACATCAGGATCAGGATAGCATAAGACATCCCTCATTTTATATCCCACCCAACAACAAAATTCTGGCGTTGACCCATATAATAGGCAGACATACCCCAATCCTGGCTACAGTGAACCACTCCAGCCCCTCAGCTATAGTCCCGTAAGCTTCTATAGCACACTGACTTAAACAATCACTCATGAACAAGAGAGCCTTTATGGATGTTCATGTTTCCAGCATACCACTATAGCAAAAAAATATATGCCTTGGACACATTGCAGTAAGAGGAGCAGTTTGACTTTACCTGCATCATTCTCTGTCTGAAGCAGCACACATTAGAACCAAGAGAGATTTGTCCTCAGCCCATAATTTCTCCTGTGGGGGAAAAGGAGAGCATGTGAGTGAGCATCTGGCTTCCTCAGCTCTGCAGGGCAATGTCAAATGCACTCGCTTCTCTCTTCCACCATTCAGAATACTAAATTATGAGCAAAAGGACTGAGCACTGGAAAAAACACCAGATACGATCTTTGGGAGGATATTAAAGGAACAAAAATCCTACAAACTATATATTGTACCCCATCAAGAAACCCACAAATGAGCCACAGGGATGCCCCCTTACTATGGGTGCCCCCAACTGGTCATGGGCACTTCCAGCACTCTACATGTCTCACCCACATTTCCCACCCCCACCTTTTGGTTCCCTGTATGCTCCTAATGGCAGCAGGGATAGCAGGCTTTGGCAGACAGCTCGAGAGTGTGTGCAAAAAGCCAGCCAAAACGTGGGATAGGGAACCACATGCTTGACCTCTAGCACCATATTTGAGAAAATACAAAGAGAGACTATCAGCACTTGACATGGGTATTGCAGGATCCACAACAGGCATACAAGCTTAAGAATTCTACCATAAGAAACATGGAGCACGTGTACCCAACAGAAGGTCTGAAATATCAGAACATCTACTAAGGATGACAGAAGGTATCTCTCTCCTAAAGGCAGATAGTAAAGTCTGGAGGAGGTGACTTCTACTTCAAATGCAAAGACAACACACTAAACTAAAAGTTAGTTTAGAAAAAAATAAACAAAATTGACATTTAGCTAGACTACAAACAAAGAGAGAAGAATCAAATATCCCTGATGAATTAGTTGAAAACTTTCTAAGCTAATTATTAACAAACCAAATTTGACAACACATTAAATGGCTCATATACCATGATCACGTGGGGTTTATATGTATAATACAGAATGGTTGAACATATGCAAGTAATAATTATAATACAATACATTAATAGAATGAAAAATAAAAGTGACCTGATTACCTAAACAGATACAGAAAAAGCATTTGAAAATACATCCTTTTATGATAAAATACTCAACATAGCAGAATAGAACAAACATATCACAGCATAATAAAGGCTACACATGACAAGTCCACCGCTAACATCATACTCAACAGTGAAACATTGAAAGCATTTCCTCTAAGATTAGATACAAGACAAGGTTGTCCACTCTCACCACTCCTACTGCAAGCCCTAGCCAAAACAGACAACAAAAAGAAATAAAAGGCTCCAAAATCTGAAAGGAGAAGTAAAATTGTGTTTGATTGCAAATGACATGCTCTTATATGTAGAAAACCCAAAAGAATCCAACAAAATTGTTAAAATTAATAAATAAATTCTGTATAATTGAAGAATAAAAAATCAACATACAGAAATCAGTTTAGCCCTAACTGGTTTGTCTCAGTGGATAGAGCATCCACCTGCAGACTGAAGGGTCCCAGGTTCGATTCCAGTCAAGGGCATGTACCTTGGTTGCGGGCACATCCCCAGTAGGGGGTGTGCAGGAAGCAACTGATCAATGTTTCTCTCTCTTTAATGTTTCTAACTCTCTATCCCTCTCTCTGTAAAAAAGAAATCAATAAAATATATTTTTTAAAAAAAGAAATCAGTTTAATTTCTATACACTAATAACAAAATATCCGAAATTAAAATTTAAAAATCTCCTTTTGATAATAATAAAAATGATAAGTTACTTAGAAATAAAGTTAATCAATGAGATAAAAATTAATACAATAAAAACGAAAAAGGCCTTGATAAAAAAATTAAAGATGAAACAAACATATGGAAAGATAGTCTGTACTCATGAATTAGAAAAATTAATATTATAAAAATTTCTATACTAGACAAAGCAATCTATAGTTAGGTGCAATTTTTATCAAAATTCTAATTAAATTTTCCAAAGAAATACAAAAACAATCCTAAAATTTTTATGGAAACAAAACAAGAACTCAACTAATTAAAACAATTCTGAGGACAAAGCTGGAGACATTGAACTTTCTGATTTCAAAATTTACTACAACACTATAGTAATCAAAACAGTATGCGAGACACATACCTCAATGGATCATAATTGAAAACCCAGAAATAAAACCTTATATATACAGTCAACTGATATTTGACCAAGAGACCCAGACAACTCAATGGGAAAGGGAAAATTTCTTCAATAAATGGTATTAGAAAAACTGGAATAACATGTAGGAGAAAGAAACAACCACTATTTTATACCATTCACAAAAATTAACTCAAAATAATTAAAGATTTACAGATAAGTCTGGAAACCGGAAAGCTCTAGAAGAAAACAAAGAGAAAGATCTTCACAATGATCTTGGCAGTTATCTTTTTGATATGACACCCAAAGCACATGCAACAAAATGCAAAGTTAATATGTAGGACTAAATCAAACTAAAAAGTGTCTGCACAACAAAAGAAGCAATCAACAAAATGAAAACTCAACCTACAATATGGAAGAAAATGTTTTCAAATCATAAATCTGATATGATTAATATTAAAAAATATAAAAAATGAATATAACTCAATAGCAAAAAAACACAAATAACATGATTCAAAATGGAAAATAGACATCAGACAGACATTTTTCCAAGGATGACAAATTGCCAACATGAACATGAAAAGATGCTCAACATCACTAATCCTAATATATAAAAACCCAGGGTCCATAACATCCAAAACGACCAAAGGCTCAACTGTCTGCCCGCCGCTGCAGGTGCCATGACCAAGCACTGACTGCCGAGGGGGCTGCGGATCAGGCCCAAAGAGAGGCCTGGAGAGAGAAGCAGGGTCTGATCCGCAGCCTCCATGGCAGCTGTTGATCAGCCCTTGCCTCTCTCTTTCTCTAGGGGTCTGGACAGTAGCTACACCTCTCTCTCGGGTCTCTGCTGGGGCTGCCGATCAGCCCCGCCTTTCTGACCAGGCCATTGATAGGCCCAGAAACGTTGACTGGCATACAAACCAACCAATCAGAGCCAAATCCGGGTGAAGTGCGAGGAGCCAATGGCTGCCTAGGAGGCGGAGCTTTTGACGCTGACTAGCATAGAAACCAACCAATCAGAACCTACTCTGGGTGAAGTACGAGGAGCCAATGGCTGCCTAGGAGACAGAGCTTTTGATGCTGACTGGCATAGAAACCGACCAATCAGAACCTAATCTGGGTGAACTGCAAAGGCCGAACCTAAGGTGGGTGCTGAGGAGGGGTTTTAAGGGCAACAGCTGTTTGGAGTAAGGTGTAAGAAAGCAGTTCAATTTTTAATGACCGGTTTGGCTGGCCATTAGTCCAGATATAGGGATTATGTATTTTTGTCTGCCAAGAGCATCTCCTCCTGATGAAAAAGGCTTCCCCCTCCCCATTTAAGCAATCCTATCCTATATAATCTATCTATACTACTAAAAGGGTAATATGCTAATTAGCCAGGGTTGACCGGTCATCTTCCAGTCATCCTACTTCCTTCCAGACAAAGCCATGGTGGTGAGGCTGAAGCAGAGGCCATTAGGGGCAATCAGGCCAGCAGGGTAGGAAAGTTGGGGTGAGATCAGGCCAGCAGGGGAGGGTAATTGGGGGCAAGATCAGGCCTGCAGGGGAGGGCAGTTGGGGGCGATACCATTGAGCTTGAGATCAGGCTGGGAGGGGAGGGCCATTGGGGGCAAGATCAGGCTGGCAAGAGAGGGCAGTTAGGGGTGATTAGGCAGGCAGAGGCAGTTGAGGGCAACCAGGCCGGCAGGAGAGGGCAGTTGGGGGGCAAGATCAGGCCAGCAGGGGAGGGCAGTCAGGGCGAGATCAGTCCAGCGCTTCCACGGACAGACTCCCGGTGATGCTGGTACCCAGCCCCGAGGACACCCACAGTTCAATAAGAAGTTGCCGTGAGGCACATACCCCATAAGCCTACAGGTGCAATCTCTGGGACATGGATGTAATGTGGACACTCAGAGTAAACAGGATGAGCCTGATATTGCCGCAGGGCTCCTGGAACTCTGCCTCGGGCATTAAGATCAAATCTCATCCCTTACTGATTGCCCCAGAGCTACAGAGGAAGGCAGCAATATGAAAGTGGCCACAAGGTGGTGACTGACAATCAGGGTAAAAGTCAGAGAAATGGATCTGAAGGGTGTGGGCATGGGTGTGGGCAAGAGAGCACTCTTGCCCTCCAAGATCCCCAACTTTGTATTGTTCACCTCGGAACGTCTCTTATTTGGCTCTGAGTGGTGGAAAGTGTCCAGCATGGCATAAGGCGTCCACTGGTGACCTCCTGGTTGGCAAGGCATGACTCTGGCCACAGAAGGGACATTTGGAAATATTTTTTCAGGAAGCTATGGGGAGGAAGACAGACTCCCCACGTGACTTCCCAGCAGCTCACAAGGATGTGGAAACTCCTCAGGCACGCGGGCTTGGGCTCCTGATTTCTTTTCAATGTGCACAAATCCGTGCACTGTGCCACTAGTAACTATATAAATCCCAATCAAAACCACAATGAGAGCCCTGGCTGGGAACTGGGTAGCTCAGTTGGTTAGAGCATTGTCCTGATATATCAATGTTGGATGTTTGATCTCAGTGCACATACAAGAAGCAACCAATGAATGCATAAATAAGTGGAGCGAGCAAATTGATGTTCCTCTATCTCTTTCTTTTCCTCTCTCTCAAAAAATCAATCAATCAATAAAAATTATAATCAGATAATGGGAACAGTACAACCCAGAAACATGATGGTGTCAAAGTGGCAGTACACAACAAATCTTGCCCTGTAGTCATATGATAGCAGAAAAGTAATAAGGCCCGAATTGATATAACTCCTTGTCTTGGTGAAGAAAAAAAAAGAGGGGAGGGGAGACTAAAATGGAGCCAGAGAGAGGCTCTCTATCTCTCATAAATAAGCACACTTATAAAGATAACATATCAGATTACTATTAACTGCAGTAATTCTGATTCATAAAACTCAATACTTTGTCAAAAAATATAAATAGGGTTAAAAACAATTCTCAATTTCAGACTATAAACTACAGTGTGTTATTTGCAAAGGTATATCTTCATTAAATAAACATTATAAATGATGATTGAGTTCCCAATGCAGATACTACAAGCCTATTTGAACCACAATGTACAGAAATCTATTTGGAATAACACCTATAAGCTATCCATCATGTGTAAGCACACTTCTCTTTAGGAAGTATATTAAAAATTTCATCTTGGACAACCAGAAATGAATTCTTCTTTCCCCACTTCCCTAAACCAATCAACACCTGAGGCAATTTAGGATGGCTTGCTAAGCAACCTAGCTCTCATTTTTTAGAGTAATTTAAAGAAGACATTTATCTGGACCGAGTCCAGAGGTGACGAATAGAAGGAATACTTTGGCTAGACAGATAGGAGAAAAGAGCTGCTAAGAGAGTTTCAAAGAGTTAAAGGGTTGAAGCTGCTGCTACAATAGAAGTCTTTAAATAGCCCAGGAGAAATTAGCTATTTTTTTCCATTCTCCCTCCTTCTTTATCATAAGTTGTACATGCTGTACAGTATTTTAGATTTATCTATGTTCTGTACATAATATTTATAATATTGTATTATTATCAAATTATCTTCAGTGTACCAAGAGATAAATTATATTAAATATTTTATGTATATCATTAATATTGTTTCTATTAATATGTAGAACATATAGTTCACAAATTTGGAATCATGTTCTACATAAAATGTTTTATTTTCTGTGAATAATGAACACTTTCCCATGTGATATTCTTCTACTATAATTTTAATTTGTGTATAGCATTCTACAATATTTCTTTATTGGGCAATAAGGTCATTTCTCATTTACACTATTATAACATTACTGAACATTCTTATACATAAACCTCTGTATACAATCTAGTTTTATTCTAGATGGTTTTTAATAATAGAAATTTTGAAGCAATGAGTCAATATATTTTAAGATTATAGATAAATTAACGTTTCTCAATCCTGGCTGCACATTGGAATTATTTGGAGAGCTTTTTAAAAAATATTGGCACCTGGAGTCCACCATTAAAGATTCTGATTTGATTGATTTAGGATGCAGCCCAAGTTTCTCTTGCTTTTAAGAGTTCCCCAGGTGATTTGAATGTTAATGTAAAGTCAAGGTAGAGACTGATAATATATATATTAGCAAATTGACATGCTTACTCATAATACTAATTCACACTCCTCTAGATTTATGAACAATGTCTACTCTCTCCAACATTGTGTGTTATCCTTATATGAATCTTATTTTGCATTTTTTATTTCTAGTGAGACATATTTTTCAAATACGTACTATCTACACTAATAAAAGAGAAAGATGCAAATTGACCATACCTTCGCAATGCCCACCAGCCAATCGGTAGTATGCAAATTAACCCAACAAAGATGGTGGGTTAATTTCCATACACAGGCACTGAGCAACGCAGGCGTTCCGCACTGCCCCAGCCGCTCAGGGCCTCTGGGCAGGGTGAGAAGGTGGGGCTGGAGTGAAAAGAGGCGGCTCCAGGGCCAGAACAGAAAGGCGGTGCTGGCAGCCAGGGAAAGGAAGGCCCATTCTTGCACGAATCTTTGTGCATTGGGCTTCTAGTCCATTTATAATTTTCCTTTTATAAATTATCTCTTTATATTCTCTGCCCATTTGTTCAATTGCACTGCTCAAGTTTTTATTATTGTAAATAGTCATCAGTAAGTATTCTGCCAAATAGAACAAATATGTCATGTATCTCTTAATTTTACTTATGTAATAGGTTATATAAAAATGTAAAATAATTTAATCTATCTTTATATAGTTTTCCATTATTCTTATCCTCATTTAAACCAAGTGTCAGCCGATGTCACTATACTTCTTATAAATAAAATACAACCATGCCTCTGGAAGTTTGTTTTCCTAGTCGTCGCCTCAGGCTCTAGTTTCCACTGAATTCATTTAATGATCACTTTACCATCTCACTTAGGCAACTGTTGTTTTGCATTACCTTTACCCAGACTTAGTACCCAGCCTCTTTATTTGTTACAAAACAATTTTGTGTATAGACTTTGAGATTTGGGGTGGGGGGGGGGAACCCATGTGAGAGTATTCAAAGTGAGTTGTTCCTCTTTTCAAAGTCTCTTGGCTCTATTTGATGGACCTTATCGCCTATATAGTTAGCTCTTCACTCTCCTCTAATCCACACCTCTTTTTGTACAAATACTAAATTAATATTAATGTAGAACAATTTAAATATTTCTTTTGTTGTCTGAGATCCAGCTCAATCCTACAACTTCGTTTTTGTCAGAGTAGAATATCTACTGTAATGAACACTCCCCAAACTCAGGGGCTAAAGGCAACAGTTTTTCTAAGCTGCCATCCAGTGCAATGGTAGAGGTAGAGGAGCAGCTATGTCCAGTTATTCAGGAACCCTGAATTTCTCCATTTGTGTTTCCACCATCTTCTTTGCTTCCAAAGAGCTGAGCTCAAAAGAGAGAACTGCTTAGGAAAGACAAAAATGCTCTTAACAGTGTTCTTACTGGTAAAATCACATACATCATTGACACACATATTCCTTTGGCATAAAATAGTCACATGGCCCCTTCCAAATACAAAGGGGTCTGGATATGCAGTGTGTGCATGTTGAGGAAAATAAGATATGAATATTGCCTGGCCAGTATGGCTCAGTGGTTGAAAGTCGACCTATGAACCAAGAGGTCACGGTTTGATTCCTGGTCAGGGCATGTGCCCTGGTTGTGGGCTTGATCCCCAGTGTGGGGCATGCAAGAGGCAGCTAATCAATGATTCTCTCATCATTGATGTTTCCATCACTCCCTCTCCCTTCCTCTGTGAAATAAAAAATTATATATATATTTTTAAAAGTGATATAAATATTGGTGGGCAATAGCAAATCCACAAGCACATTAAGGCATTTTGCTAAATAAGAAGAGTTTCCTCTAAAAACAAATTATCATCTCAGATAGTAAGAAAACCAATTGTTCATATGCTGCATTGAAAGACATTCCACACTGTGAGATCAGAAAAATATTTAACAACATTTATGTACTTATTTCATGATTTTATCAATTATATTTAAATATTGATATCCCTGGAATACATTTGGTGTGCAGTATGGATGAAACTTTATTCCAAAAATCCCACCAATCATCTAATACCATCCTCTCTATAAAATGGTAATATGCAAATTAACCATCACTCCGCTACATAAGCCACACCCACCAGCCAAGCCATGCCCACCAGCCAATCAGGGAGAGTATGCAAATTAACCCCAATCCAAGATGGCTACAGCCACAGAGAGAAAGGTTTCCCAGGTAACAAAGGAAGCCAAGCTTTCCATAGCCATTGCAGGCCTAAGCCTCCACTCAAGCTACAAAGTTTCAATTATAGAAGGTAAACAAATTCAAACAAATGGCGGCAGAATGGAGCTTGAGAGAGCAGGCCAGGGTTGCTGGTGGCAACAGGGGAAGCAAAGCTTTCCGCACACCCTGGCCGGGCCCACCCGCTTAAGGCAACAAAGTTTAAATTGTAGAAGGTGAATTAACTGCCACAGAAATGGCTGCCGGAGCCCCAGGCTTGGCTCCGCTCCAGGCTACAAAGTTTCAATTGTAGAAGGAAAATAAATTCCAGATACCAGGGCCTCCCTTTGGGTTGCCAGGGGGCGTGGCCAGCCTGCAAACCACCACAGGCCCCTCGCTCAGGCCGCCCCACACCCCAAGGGAACCCCCACCCTTATCTCTGACACCCTTCAGGGCAAACCAGCTGGCCCCCACCCGTGCAACAGGCCTCTATCCTATCTAATAAAAGAATAATATACAGATTGATCATCACTGCAACACACAATATAGCTGCCCCCATGTGGTCAAAGATCCTGCCCCCATGTGGACACAAGATGGCCACTACAAGATGGCCAGCAGGAGAGGGCAGTTGGGAGGCACCCGGCCTGCAAGGGAGGGCAGTTGCGAGGGACCAGGCTTGCAAGGGAGGGCAGTTGCGAGGGACCAAGCTTGCAAGGGAGGGCAGTTGGAGGTGATCAACCCTGCAGGAGAGGGCAGTTAGGGGTGACCAGGCTGGCAGAGGAGGGAAGTTGGGGGGCAAACAGGCTGGCAGGGGAGCAGTTAAGCATCAACCAGGCTGGCAGCAGAGTGGTTAGGGGGTGATCAGGCTGGCAGGCAGAAGCGGTTAGGGGCAATCAGGAAGGCAGGCAGGCAGGCAAGCAGTTGGGAGCCAGCAGTCCTGGATTGTGAGAGGGATGTCCGACTGCCCGTTTAGGCCCGATCCCACCAGGATCGGGCCTAAACGGGCAGTCAGACATCCCTCCAGGAGTCCCAGATTGGAGAGGGTACAGGCTGGGCTGAAGGACAACCCCCTGCCGTGCACGAATTTCGTGCACCGGGCTTCTAGTTTAGAAAATAATCTACTTTAGTTTCTGGGATATCAATAATGAATGGATACAGATCGATGATAGATAAAATCACTACATTGTATACCTTACAACTTAACTTTTTGTAAAGTGTAATTTTAATACTATTTTGTGCTTATCTATATTTATCCAGAGTTAAAATTGACAGACAAAACATGAAATAGGATAGGACAATGTATTAACTATTGACACTCCACACCAGCAGGTAATTCAGGACTGGTGTGGACTCCATCCTGAAGCAGTCAACACAAGAAGGACCCACCGCAGTTGTGATCTCCTTTTAACCCAGTGAGAAGCACAGCTGCTTAAACCAGTAAACCATAGTCTGAACACCACCAACTTACCCCAATTTTAGGGTAGCTATTTACCAAATTGCAGGTCATGGTTTTCCAAGTAAATAAACAGCTTCAGTTAGATACAAATGTAGAAAAATGACAGCAACTGATATGAGCCATCCTTGGTGTGTGTTTTTTAACATAATTTGTAAACTTCCTGAACATCTCAGAGGAATAAACCCCAGGAAGAGAGCCCTTAATTTCTAATAGCCAGGCTGCAACCTGTAGGGAAGAGGTGCCAAACCCTCCTTTCTGCTCTGAAGGAGGATTTCAAAAATGTTAAGACTCTACTGAGGCATTAGTCAGTCTGTTTCACGTGGAATAAAGCAGGATTATAAATGCAGATCATAAAATGAATTTGAGAGTGGATGACTAGGCAACAGAAAGACAGTAAATTAGAGTTAGAAAGTTGAGACTTAACCAAGGAACAAGGCTGGGTTGGTTCACACTGTTACAAAGACTGCCTCTTCAATTGGAGAGTGATGCTAATGTATGAAATGTTAAAGAAATATATTTTCTATATGTCTTTCCCCACCCCAAACAGTCATTTCCTGCCCAAATTAACTCAGCAACCACCTACAGTCCTTGTTTCCAGTCCTGTCCTGTTGTAATATATTCTCTACACTTCCGGTGAACTTTTTGAAATGTAAATCAGATCACATCTATCCCCTGCTTTAAAATTATTCTTGGCGTTTGATAAACTAGAGGATCAAGCCCACACTTTATCATATTGTCTTAGTTTGAAGAAGTATGTAAATGAAGGTTGGTTCTTTGGAGGTGATCCCAGGAAGCACAAATGGAAAAGTGAGACAGGGAAGGGAGAAAAGTCTATAAAGGATGTGTTAACAAGTAGGTTACCTCTGTGGGTAATTGGGGCTCAATCCCACTGCAGACCATGTGTGTGTGTGTGTGCATGTGTGTGTGTGTGTGTGTGTGTGTGTGTGTAACACACTTTATCATTGTGTTGGGGCTGGGCATTTACCAATTACTATCACCCCATTTGTTGAGAGTGCTCTGAGGCATAGCAACACTCCTTTCCAACTTGCAGTGCTTGAAAGGGAGCCATCTTCCCTGCCAGTAGAGAAAGATCTCAGGCACAGAAAAGAGAAGCAGATACTTCTGAGGTGGAAAGACTTCAGTGTTCCAGAAACTCATCCTTCGGTTGCAGGTGAAATCATGAAGGCTGAGAAGAGACAGGTGGGGCATTCATGAGTTTGTTTTGCAGGGCACGGCAGATCCCCAGGATCTGGCATGGAACTTAGCAAACTTATCTCTGTCTACTTGATCCTATAATTCACCAACATTGAACTATCTGCTGCTTCTTGAATAGACTCCACTTTTTCAAAATTGCAAAATTCACAATTTTACAATCTAATTCATTTCTCTCCATTTCCACTGCAGATGATCCATATTTTATTAGAGTGCTTACCTAGAATTATGAACCAACTAAAATTTTCATACAAGTCTAATACAGAGAGTGGCCTGGAAGGAACACCCAAATGTTTCTTGAATGAATGATAAAAAAAGAATAGATCACTTGGATGGTGTTAAGATTGCTGACAGAACAAATGAACATGCTTTGTCTGATGGCATCATGTAGAACAAGCATGTCAAGCTCAAAGGCTAACACAGGCCAAATAAACAAGGTATAAGTTTATGTGGGCCACAAAAAAAAGCTTCAATTTTCATAGAAATGTAAGTTTATTTCGATAGAGACATGCTGAATACAAAGGGCTGAAATAAATGAGTAATCGTTAACATAAAATAATAAAACATTTTAATAAAAATTAATATTTTTTCTTGAACATTAACTTACCAAACACTGAATAACTGCACAAATTAATAAGCATAATGCAAATAAACCTATTTTTCTTGTTCTCCGAAAGCAAAATATTTCCTGTTGCGCACACCAAACAAATCAGTTCAAGGCTAATGATGTGGCAATCGGCTGCTAAAATGTTCGCTGCTAGTATTAGTGGAGAGAAATGGTGTGCCTGCGCATAAGGCACTTAAGGGAAATGAATGCAACATGATTATACTAGTAGTAATCAGTTATTAGCAAACGTTGTAGTTCGTTATTAATAATTATGTATAACAGGATATTGTAAAAATTAAGTCAAGAAATTTTTATTAAAACATTTCTTACGTACTGTTATATTGGCTGGGTTTCAAGAATATTCGTTGTGGGCTGCATGCGGCCCACGGGCCGCGAATTTGACATGCTTGATGTAGTCTAATCTCAGGCAGCAAAAAAAGAAAAGAAAAGAAAAGGTGCTTTACCAGTGTATTGAAACACAGCAGCAACCTGTTGGACAATACTTGTGACAGAAAAATAAACCAGATCCTTAAATGTAGCTAAGAGAAACAAGTTTTTGCCTTTTTTGAGCTCAAGTTTGGGTCCTCCCTGAGTCTGAGGTTCTTAGAAGAAAATGGACAAATTTTTTCTTTTAATTATTATCCAAACTGGGTGCTTTCTCCCCAATAGATATGGAGAGAGCTTCATGGAGCCCAACTACTACCACTACTTGGCGAAGTTACCCCTTCAACTTCCATAAACATACAGTGAATCAGAAAAAAAAAATCCAATTGGGAGAATCAAATGCTCAGACTCACTGACATGTCACAGTGGCAGGAGGTTGAATGAGATTTACAGAGTGGCTCATGAACCTGTTGACCTTGGTTCTAAATCTAGGAAGCAGACTTATATGGCTTTGTTTGAGCTCAATCTTATAATTGGCCAGATCCCTTAAGGCTGGTGATAGGTATTAGCAGGATAGTCATCTGGGCACCAATAACTGTCACAGGATTCTTCTATTTCCCCCTGGCTGATTCAGGAGCTATACTATAAAGCTGTAGGAATAAAATATGTAGGTACTTCTGTTTTGTGAGGGTAAAGACAGAAGATTTTAGAATTGATGGGTCTTAAGTAAAATATATCTTTAGCAGAAGTGAGGACAAGCTGTCAAACCCAAGCTTTTTAGCCAATAAACTGGAATTTCTTTTCTTTTTCTATTTGAAAATAAAACATCCTTTTGCTACGATAGCCATCAGTGTGTTCACAAGTAAGTGACTTGGGGTCAGGGTACTGAGCTATCCACTGGAGAAGTATATTCAAGGTTTCTTTGAGCAAACAAAAACAGCACCTGGACACCTGGACACTTTTTGCAATAGTGCATGTGAAACAAGAACTACTGAGTGATTCTATGGAACACTCTGCTAAAAATAAATTCCCTATACAAGGCACTCACCAGCCAAACCTAGCTGCTGAATGTGACAAGGGGATCCATGGAGAACACTGCAGAGCAAGGCCAAGTGTTTGACACAGAATGAAATCTTTCATCAGACACAGCATGAGAAAGAGGAACATTTGACCTGATGCTTGTGCTCAACAAATGATAGAACACAATAAACAAAATCCACTCAAATGATTGCCGTATGCAGTGTGGAATGTGCGGGAGTTATAGTTCAAAAGGCCAACATGTAAAATTGTTTTAACAATCGTCCTCTTAACGTTTAAATGAATGTTAATCATCCTCGTTTTAGAGTCTCATAAATGCATATGACCAAAAGAGAACAGAATGTGTTAATGACTAAACTCTGACTCATCTCTTTCACCCTGCATATTTATTTAGTCTATTGCCAAAACCTATCATTTCTTTCCTCAAAACGTCTTCTATAATTATACCTTTCCTATCTACCATCTGTGTGGTTTATAATATACATACATGATGTCAGTGAAGTCTTACAACACTACTGAGACACCATTTTACAAATTAATAAAACCAGGCATCAGCAATTAGGAAACTGGTTCAATGTCACTCAAATAGTAAATTATATCATCTCAACTACTCATCTGGAAGATTATCTTTAAGGCACAATCCAGCTCTAAAATGCTGATTACACACCCTCCTTTTCTTCAGTTGTCTGCCACTTAGTATAAGACTTGACCATTTCTCACCTGGGCAACCACATTTTCCTCTTTTTCTGACAGCAATAACCTCAGGGAACAAATCTTTCTTCTTCACTTAGCCCTCTCACTGTGTCACACTCTTCTTTGAAGCGTGATAATAGCTCTCCTGGCTATTGTGATGATAGTTGGGATATCCAGCCTATTTTCCCTAACCTCCTATTAAAGACTGAATTGTATGATCTGCCACCACCCACTCAGGCCAGGCCGCGCCTAGTTAGTTTATCATCCATTCATTTATACTGGTATATACCTCCCTTCTTCCTAGTCCTACCCTACCCCTACCCCGAGGCTTCACAAAGTTGTCTGATGTACAAACATGTATTTTATTTCTCTTCACCTAGTGGACTTCAGCTTCTTCTGCTTCTGTCCTCATTTAAGTAGCATTTAAAATATCCCTTAAAAAAGCAGCTTACAAAGCTCCTTACTTGACCTGGCCTAGTCCTACAGGAAAATGGAAATAGCACAGTAATGCTATCAGCTGCAGACAGCCAAGTCCCGCAGGGCTACAATAAAGCATGTTTATCTGTACTTTATAGAACATGGAAAATTAACACTCAAAGTGTGTTAGACAAAGGAAAATTTTTTTCTTTTAATGCTATTTGTTACATTTATGTGGCATGCTTAGAAATTATTTTGCTCAAAAATACAAATTGAAACAAATCTCAAGAGGCTTTAACACAAAGTTACCCTCAAAACCATCAGCTCTCTGAAATTAAATCCTTGAGATATTTACCTTTAAATGAAAAGCTACCAAAGTAAAATTTGTGGAACTTTTATATAGGAATATATTTGCTGTATTTGCTTTTACTCTTTGGGGTTTATGAAGAACAACATGAAAATGATGTTATTTTTAACATATTCATGTATGTTCCTTCAATTTTGCATTGTGGGCCTGTGCATCACAAAATACAAAGCATAAAGAATCTTCCAGACTAAAAGAAAAGCTACATGAGGACAGTGAGTTAGCATTGTTTTGCCACCATTATATCTCTAGAACCTTGCTGACATTTTTAGAGTAAGCCCTCAATAAATATTTATTAAATTCACCTTTGGCCCTGGCCGGGTAGCTCGGATAACTCAGGTAGTTGGGAGTGTTGTCTTGTGCACCAAAAGGTTGTGGATTCAATTCCCTGTCAGGGCACATACCTACGTTTTGGGTTCAATCCCCAGTTGGGGAACGTACAGGTGGCAACCGATCAATATTTCCCTCTCTCTCCCTTCCTATCTCTAAAAGTCAATAAACATATCTTTGGGTGAGGATTTAAAAATATCACCTTTAATAGAAAATACATTTTTTATTTGTAAGTCATGAACAGGATACAAGTTTTAACTGTGTCATTTCAGTTCTGTGTGTGACACATTCTCAAAGGCATGGGTACTAATTTGAAGGGGACTGGTCCAGGCAACTAGGTTCATCCCTGCCTAAGGGTTTATGCAACTCCTAGAAACAAAATCAAAGTGGCCAATGATTAAAAACTACACCTAGGTCATCATCAAAGTTATTCATTTCTCAAATTCAGTAAGCCTCAAAAGACAAAAATTTCCCTTAAAAATGTTCTTCATTGCCATGCTTTCCTTTCCAATTCCAAGGACATTTGCCAGATACAAGTCCCCAAGCTTCTCAACTAGGAGTCATTGCAGCAAACTCCTTAAAGATTTCCTGACTCTCAGGTTTTCCAGTATCGTCAAACATATCTTTCATAACAGAGTACATTATATCACTACACTTCCAAAATTATTATATTTTGTGATTTTACTGTTCATCATCATAAACTCTAACTTTTAGTGCTTTCTGTGCCCCAGCAAAAGAAATGGAGGTTCCATCCTGGACTTTTCCCTTTCCATTACCAACTCTCCTCTGAGTTAAACTCTAACCAATCACCAAATCCTATCTGTTCTACTCTCAAGTTCAAGGTACTAGCACCTCTCTCAGACTACAGCAAGTATCATTTCCTGTTGTTGTTTTTTACTTACAGGACAGCACAGTGGTTAAGAGCACAGACTGCCTCCATTTAAAGCTTAGTCTTGCCATCTACTAACTATGTAAATCCACACAAAGTAATAGATCTCTTAGTGCTTTACTACACTCATGCCTAAAATGATGGGATCTGAGAAGAGATAAACCAAAGAACGTATATGCTTATATGCATAGCCCATGGATACGGGCAATAGGGTAGTGAAGACCTGGGGGAGGAGGATGCATAGGGACTGGGAGGGGGATAATGGGGAGGAAAATGGGAGATATCTGTAATACTATCAACAATAAAAATATATTTAAAAATTTTAAAAATTAAATGATGGGATAATAATAGTGCCTACCTGTTAGGCAGGATTAAATGAGAATTAAAATATAGGTGCTTGGATTATTGTGTGACACATATTAAGTGCTCTATAGGTAGTTGCATGATGGTGATGACAATTATCCCCCCAACTTACTATATAAATGAGAACCAGAATAATCTTTTTAAAATGTCATGTTTGCTTATATTCTTGCTTAAAACTCTCCAAAGAATTCCTATTAATATCACATAGAGCAAAATCCAAATTCTCCACTCTGCCCTCAATGTCCAGCATGACCTGTGTCCGGTCTACCTATCTGATTCAACTTCAGCATTTGCTCCCTTCCTTACTTTGCTCCAGGCTTTAAATTTCTTAGTTTCAGAACCCATCAATCTCATTCTGTGTTATCTGTTCTCTCATCACACTCATCCCCATCTGATTCCTTCTCAACCATTAGATCTTAGCTTGAAATTTAACTCCCTAGAGATCGTTGCTTTGACTTCCCCTATCTAAAAGATACCCCCCATCTCTAATATTCACTGTTGTAGCATCTAGTTTCATATCCTCCTCATCATATTAGTAGTAGTAGTAGTAGTAGTAGTAGTACTATTGCTTACCACAAATTTGCTCCTTTCATTTATTTGCTTGTTTTTTACTTGCTGCACCCAACTAGAATATAAGTTGCATAGGGCAATGTCATACCTGTCTTGTCCACCACTGAATAATCAGCATACAGTTAACCTATGCATGTCATCATAATTTGTGGCACATCCTAGCAATAGTTTTATTTTATTCGGCTACTTGTTTCTCCTTCCAGATTCTTGCTCTCTACTGGGTTTGGGTCAATTGCCTCCTCTCTGCATCCGTGTACACTATTTCCATCTCTAAGATTTCACTAGGCCTCTTGGACAGTATTATTCAACCCTTCCAGAGGGGTGTACCAAATTTCTGATAAAGAAGTTTTTTAAGCGTTCTGTGAAAACTCTTGCCCCAACTTACCTTTGCTCCTTAGCATTTATATATATCACATAAAATTTCTCCATAAAATTCTAATCCCTTAATATACACATTTTCTTAATATGTATTACCATCATTTTCTCACTAAACTCTGAGGTATTAGGACTTATTTATTGGTTTTTAGACTTATATGGTATTTGGACTTATTTATTCCTAGAATGTTCAATGTCAAAGAACAGCACACTGCTAAAAAAATTAAAAATTAAAAAATATAAAGCTATAACCTATACGCATATAGTAAAATTCTTAGTAACTCAGCAAAGATTTCATCTCAACACCTTAACATCTATTTTTTAATAAATTCATTTCTCGACCCAAAAATGATTCTTTTGTGAGTTTTGCAAGAATTGGTTTTGCTTGGGTGGGGATGACACCTAAGCTTCCCAAAGTATTCTACACTCTAAAAATTGCAGGAACAAAACATACCGGAGACCATATGGAAACAAGTTTTGCAAGAATTCTGTGTATTTAGCATTTGCTTCTATCAAAACTAGTGCAGAAACTGATAACTTTGGCTCTTTAAGCTAATGCTTAAAGGATAGTTTAATTATGGAATACTATCAGAAAGTGTTTTTGCCAAGTTCTTAATTGCTGAATTATTTTTTTAAATCCAATGATAACTTATGCTTGCTTCTCATTTAATTCAAGCTGGCTAAATTCTTTTGTCTATGCCACAGTTTCAGTACAAACACCTGCTATTCTAAATATCAGTACTGTTGACTCATGTTTCTTTGTCTAACAAGAACTCAGAGATCAAACAGTAACTTTTATAAACATTCTTAACCCTCAAAGCCAAAAGGAAACTTACATTTGTGACCAGGGCTGTTTCCAAAGTCTCTGAGGACAATATGCAGGGCTCTGTAGCCTCTCTTATTCCCAATTTTGCTCTAGAGATCCCTTATCCTCAAACTCAAAAAAAGCATGGGGGGAGGACAGGAGAGAAAGAAAAAGAAAAAATTATGGGCAGCCAGCTCAATGCCAGCAATTGTTCTGGGTGCTAAAGACAATGAGGTATAAGATGGGTGAGGTCAATGTTCTTCAAAGGATTTCACTGGATCTCACTGGTAATCTTAGCTCATTATTCTGACAGAAATGTACATCTGGATATCAATTTTTCTCTTTTCAATGTTGAAAGGCAAAATAAGATATCTTTTTTGCCATAATTTACCTCCTACTTCTCTTTTTAATTCATATTTTCCTCTAAATTTTTAGACATTTCCCATATTACTTAGGAATACAAAGTTCATAAATCTAAGATGCCATCATTATAAGAACACACCATTATTTTATGTACTACTAAGAGCAAATAAATGTCACTGCCAATTAAATTGTCACAATACTTTTTATTACTTGCAATTTTATATTGCAAAAATGGCTCATTTAAACTTATTAGACATAAATGTATTATATATCATTGGTGTCCATGTAAAAAGAAATAAATGTAACTTATACTTGCTTTACATTCAGATTCCACATTACTGACTAAGTGAGTAATTAAGTTCCATAATTTTCTATATAAAATTGTTCTCTGTGTCATCAAGATACTTGGTGAAACAGCATTTTGTAAATAGTGCCTCACTATTATCTTCAGGATTCCCTGTGTATTTTATGAGAGAGAGAGAGAGAGAGAGAGAGAAAGAGAGAGAGACCAAGACCAATATATATGAGCATATATGTATATATAAGTATAAAAGTTTTCATGCACATATATAGGCAATAACAACTACATCACAATTGCTGCCTAAATGACATCAAGTATATGACACATTTTTATTTCACTCCTGTTAAAATGTAAAAAGAAATGTAGCTCTTAAAAATGATGAACATGTCACACTAAAAGTATAAACCAATTTTTTAAAAATATGCATTATAGCTACACATTTTTAAAGAAAAATATTCCTGATTCTACTCATAAATATCATCAAGGGCAATGTTACTCTTACGCAGGTAAGCAACACATATATAGTGAATTCCAAACCTGTGTTAAGAACTGCCAACAAATGTGATCCCTTTCATTGATTCCTAAGGTAGGAACAGGAAATGTGTTCCCCTTCAAAAGTTCCCAGTGTCTGCTGTTGTTCTGTCTGAGGAAAAGGGCTCAGAAGTAAAACATGGATATCCAAGACTGCCTACAGAATCAGCTTTGCCAAGAACCTTCATTTAGCAACAGAACATCCTAGAGATGGTAGAGAAGCTATAGAATGTCTAGTTCCAATATCCTCCTTTGCCACTGAGGAAACCAAGGTATGTGGTCACAGAGATAGACACTAGACCTCAAGGTGCCTGAATCTTGGGCCATTGCTCTTTTTTTCCCTTTTTTTCCATCACCATTTATCCCCCCTTTACATTGCTCTTCCTAAACACATTGTAAGTCTTCTCCAGTACTTAGAGAAGTGTTACCCCATTCTCACAATGTGATACTATTTGCAATTAAAAGGACACTTACTTCTTTACTGTACATCTAAAACTAATACAGAACAGTATTGAATGTAAACTGTCATAGAAAAATTTAAAAAAGACACACTGCAATATTGCTCCTCTGGGCTAGACTGAAAAGGACTGAAAAATGCCTTTAAAACATTCCTAAAACTGAATTTGAAATGACCTAAAGATATCCATATAATGATCCTTATATCATTGCAAATTCTAAGCACCTCCAGAAAAGACAGAGCTATCTAATGAGCAGAAATCAGCAATCTAAAAGAAAGATCAGTAAACTAGTTTAAGGGCAAAATCCCACCTGCTACCTGTTGTTGAAAATAAAGTTTTGTTGGAACACAGTCATGCCCATTTGTTTCTGTATCGTCTATGGCAGTTTTCAAGCTATAACAGCAGGGTTGAGTAGTTATACTGTAAACCTGGTGGTCCACAAAGCCTACAGTATGTACTATCTGGCCTTTCACAGAAAGTCTGCTGTCTCCTGAGACAAAAGAAAGGCGAGGACAGAGGCAGGAATGATAACAGGATGCAGCTTCAAGCTCCAGCATAGATTATATGGATTGATTATGTGTAAAAGACTATTCCCTTTAAATATAAGTGTAACCATAGCAAATATAAGTGAAACCAAGTGTAACCACAGTGCTCACTATCCATATTTCATATTTATAATTCATCATCTCATAAGATAGAACAGGTACACATGTACATACACACAAACACACATGCATACACTTGCAGAATAAAAAGGGTCGCTTTTATTTAGTTATCTGTAATAGCTAACCTTCTTGTCACACTCCAATTAAATGATACATTTCTTTAGCTACAAAGATTTCATCAGTTGGCATCTTAATTCATTTCATGTTTCCCAAAACCCTTGTCCAGTGTATTTGAGCTCTGGCTTCAAAATTTTAAACATTCCCATTTCTGTCATCCAAAATAGTAACCTGTCCCTCTGTATTGGTTCTGAAATAAAATTCTTGTCTGACAGACAATGATACTTTGCTGAATATATCTGCAAATAGTAACTCCCCATCAGCATAAGTAGGCTACATAGTTCTATTAATACAAATATTGTCAATTAAAAATACTGCTTTTTATTTTTATATAATATATTGATGAATATGTATGGCACCTTTTTATAATATAATACTAGTAAAGGCCCAATACACGAAATTCGTGCAAGGGGCTTGGCCCTCACAGCCCTGGCTTCGTCTGGAAGGTCATCTGGAAGGACGTCCGGCTATCTGATTTAATTAGCATATTACACTTTTATTATTATAGATAGCCATCAGGAGCTGAGACCTTCAGAACAACTGTGCTCCTCACTTAGCACAAAAATATGCACTTATCCTAAGTAAATCAAGGGAATGCCTTGAGGTGAAAACTCAACAGGACTTTCTTAGCATTATCAACAAAAATGAATCAAAAATTCAGCTCACAAAAAGAATCACTGGATTTATTTGTAAATTGGTTTAGATAGTGATTCTAGACAAAAATTAAAGATTATTCTTTAGAAAATTTTGTGAAAGTAATAAAATTAGAATTTGGGGAATGGTACAACCTCCAAAATGATGTGGTAACCTACTAGATGGAAACCATGTACCTAAATGGATGCCTCTTGAAGTGCAAAATCTCCCATGGCCTTACTGTGCCACCTTATTATTATTTTACAGGCAGCCCCTACAAGAATAGAAGCATCCTGAAATGCAATTAATTAAATGAGTCCCTCAGCTGTGCTTTAAAAAAAAATTCTGAACTCTAATTGATTCTGCAAACTTTCCAACAGAGAACTTTATGTGTGTTAATAGTGTGTTGGCCAGAAAATAGCCCCAACAATTTTGCCTGGGTAAGTAAACCTCAGAGAGAGATTGGCAGCCATCCCCATTGATATTCTCCTAAGGCTGCAAGAATGCCTTTAAATCCTGCAATTGGTGAAAATAGTCCTTTAGGTATTCACACTTTCCAATCTCTCATTTTCCTCCCAGCTTGATTTATCACATTTTGGTTCTTTGGCTCTCAATCCAAAATAAAATCAACTCATTGAGGACTCAGAGGAAAATATAAGAGATCTGGGGATGCTGAGAGTGTAAGAAAAACAAATGAGGCACTGAGGCATTAGACAAAACCTGCAATAGAGATGCAGAAAAAAGGGAAACAGATTTACTTGGATGAAAGAAAAATAGAATCCAAAAAAAAAAAAAAAGAAGCCGGATGGAGGGGGAGAGGAAAGGGTGGGGAACACAAATATATTGCCCAGATGGAACAGGACTCCTAGTTGTTAGTGCTTATAAACACTGCAATGATTTAATGATCTCTTAGGGGGAGTTATAAAATGTTTTGTTTCTGGGATTGTTTACATAAAAGGTAAGTAAATTGATGCAGAAAAGTTATTTTGTTGATGACATCAATCCTATGATTTTGTAACTTAAGAATGACTAAGGTTCCTGGACAGCACAGCTCAGCATTTGAGCATTGACCTATGAACCAAGAGGTCACAGTTGGATTCCTGACATGCCTGGGTTGATCCCCAATGTGGGGCATGCAGGAGGCAGCCAATCAATGATTTTCTCTCATCACTGATGTTTCTATCTCTCTCTCCCTCTCCGTTCCTCTTTGAAAAAAAAAAAAAGAATGACTAAGGTGATGCCGAAAAAGAAAAGAACCCATGCTTATGTTAAGCATACACACAAGATTTATGGTCTGCCTCAGAACTTTGTTCCAGAGTAACATGGAGTGAATTTTAAATGCATAGTTCTCTGCTGGTAATCATTTGCTTAACCGCTAAGAGGGACTCAATACAATTGTGTAACAATATCCAATCAATACACATAATTGCCCTTCTGGCTCCCTTTATTTCTAAGTTTGATTTTCTTAAACTCCAAATTAAATAGATTTCTAATCAGCTTTCCAATAGTCTTCTATAAAATATCACAATTTCTACAGACACTACTAGATTGTTTCTATATTCTTAATTACAGGCCCAACATAAGTTGAACCAGCTAAAGAATTTTTTTTTCAAATTTCACAAAATGTGCCTCCACTCTAATGTAATTCTATTCTATATTATGAGATATGCTTTCCTAAAAAACAGCAGCATACCCGAGTTTTCATTTCCATGTGTTATGATGAGTTAGATTTGAGAATGAATGTGCATTTTCTCTTATTTACCTGCATTTTCAATAATATATGTATCTATTTTCCTTTAGGTTTGTTACACATGCAAAAAAAAATGTTCATGTTAATTTACTACCATGCAAATGAAGGTGAGACTAACAGCAATCAAACTTAAAGGTGGGAGCATTCTTTAGAATCTTAGCCTTCATTACCCCCTAATTTATAGGCCCATTTTATCAGGGCCTATAAATTTTGAAGGTTCATGTTGTATTTTGAAGGTCCACATTCAATTATATACGGTATTCAAAAGCTTTGCAGTATTCAAACTTGGCAGGATTATATTTAGACTACTTCTCACTATCATTTTGGATGAGTTTTTGTGTGTGTAGTATGTCTTTTTTTATTTGTTTGTTTTTTACCTACTGTGAATAATATACTCAACTGCCTATTCATTATTTCTTTGGACGCCTCCGCTATTTTCTGTTCCCCTTTTCCTTTTACTCCAGTAGTTATTTGCTTTCAGTTCTTTTTATAGGCCAACCAATTCATCACATATAGCTAGTCTTTTCTCATAATTTTCACTCTAAATACTGTCTCTGACATCTCACCAATATCCTATGGGGTCCCACTATTTCTGAATTTATTTGAATGCTAATTACTTTAGTCTTGAGTATTTGGAAAGAATTAATGAATATAGGGGAAAACTGATGGTCCTAGAATTTTAAGGCCATTAACCCAGCTAGGTCATTAACTTTCAGAAAGGGTCCTTATAGGAGGGAAGGTGATTATTATTCTTGTAGTATCTTTACTTTAAAAAAGGAAAAATGGACCTACTTTCTCTGGCACAATGGTTTTCAGACATAATAGGATTCATGAATTTATAACAAAATTAGGAAATGTCGAGGGTAACATTAAGACATTATTTATCAGCAAGCCGTTTTACAAGAGAAAACAATAAATAGATTAATTTCATTAATTAAATACAAAAACAGAGAAGAAGGAAAAGATACACACAGTTTGAGAACTGTAAACTTGGGATTTTTTTTTATTTTTGGGGGGGGGGGGGGTGAGCAATAGAGCCAGTCGAGATATTCACAAAGAAACAACTTCACTAACGTATGGATTCTCTGAAAAATAGGACATATTTTGCAGTGACACGCATGAAACCAGCTGTCCCTATATCATGTTTAGCTCGCTGTGACCTTTGCTAGGCACCTCCACCTGAGGCTCTTTCTATAGCAGGCGTCCTCAAACTACGGCCCGCGGGCCACATGCGGGTGTTTTTGCCGTTTTGTTTTTTTACTTCAAAATAAGGTATGTGCAGTGTGCATAGGAATTTGTTCATAGTTTTTTTTTTAACTATAGTCCGGCCCTCCAACGGTCTGAGGGACAGTGAACTGGCCCCCTGTTTAAAAAGTTTGAGGACCCCTGTTACAGCATTTCTCCTATGAGAATTTCTCAGCTCCCCTGAGTTTGATCAAACTCAGCTCCCAAGCCAAGCTGGCAATCAGGACATCAGTTCCCTCTGGCACAGCATTATGAATTGAAAATTGCTTAGAAACAATGGCTTTTTGTTAGCATTTAACTATGTGAATACACACAGCGAAGTTGGACACAAAGCTTAAGGACCTCCTCTCTTGTGTCATTTTGATGTTGTGACCCCATTCGTCTTTGAGCACCTTTTTGCATCTGGCACAAGATGCTATTGGATCTTCTTGTACTTTTCCTGCCCAGACCTGGGTTCAGCTATTTCTCTAGGGCCCTCTCATTCCTTTCTGTTGGGGGATTAAAACAAATTTGTATGTTTTATGACTCAGAACTCAAAATAATAAAACCGCAGATATCATTCCTATTCTTATTCCCGCCAATCTGTTCCTATCCATCCCCATCTTCAGGCCTCTGCCAAAACGTCCCATCATCCCTGAGTACTACAGGAAGAGTAACTGTAGTCCCTGTTTTTACTTATCACACTTCACTTGCTTTGGTGTCCTTAATATTACCTATCACGACATGACATAATCACATATTTTTCACTGTCTGGTTCAACTAGAATATAAATTCCATGAGAATACTTTGTTTCATTCACCCCCATACCCAAGCACCCTGAATAATCCCATGCACAGTAGGTAACTCAATACATATTTATTGTCTGACTTTTGGAAATAAATAACATTTTTATTTTATACAAATGGGAGCCACCCTAGAAAGACTGTTTCATGCCTTGTGTTTTTCACACAATATCTTCTGGAGATCATCTCAGATACATTTTCACCTTATTTTTAAAATAATTAGAGTATTTACATGTTTATGTACTGGGCCTCTTTTATTACTCAGGTATTTACAGCAAAATAATGACAGTACTGTATAACAGAACAGATTTTTTTTTTAATTTGAGAGAAAAGAAAAGGGCAAGTGTGTGTGTGTGTGTAAATGTCCTACGTGTTAACAATTTGGAAATTTTGGAGAAGGTATTCAAGTATTCTTTTCATTTTCCCAAAATGAAAAGAATGGGGGGAAAAATAATAGTGAAGGTGAGTCTGCAAAGCAAGGAGCATGGTGAGAGATGCAGACACATCTCCGGCCTCTCTCACCTTTCTTTTTCTCACCCTTACATTCCCTCTAAGAAAATAAATTACAGCAAATTACCTGCTCTGACAAAAGCAAACACAACCCCATATACAGTTTGCTATGAATAATGCATTCTAAAGAACTATTTTATTTGAAAATACAAAATGTTACATTTTGGGATTTCCTGGGAAGTGCGGTTGACATTTGGTAATAATTCAAACAATATAAATACTATAATAACTGGTTATTTTATGTCTATTTGATGGGCAAACTGAAACACTATCCTAATTAAAAGGAGTCCCTATAGAAATGCATACTGAACACGCAATAGTAATAACCTTAACAAGACATTAGTATTTCCTCCAAGGTCCAAAAGTGATTTAGGTAATGTTATATATCATACATTCCAGGAAAGTGTCAAATAAACTGAGCTGGATTGGCCTCAGGCAAAACTGTAACATGGGCAAGTTTATGCTTTATTCCCAGGCTTCTCACTTTTAGATGATTCCCACAGCTCTTGGGTTGCCATCTAAAGCAGGTGTTATTTATTCATTCAATTTGTTTCTTCTCACCTCTGAGAACTTAACTCTGCCATGTGCCTGCTCTACTCAACCCTCTACTCCCTGATTCTCACAGGATTTTACTTCTGCAAAGAAATTTACTTTTTTTCCTTCATGGTCACAGTATTTGCTAGCTAGCATTATAAATCATTCCCACTTAGCATGCTAATTAGAAGTACTAGATGACCATCCCATACAAGTGTTAACACAAGACAATACCATGACTTTGGGTCTAATGCCTCAGTTATTCGTTAGCTTCCTCTGTGAACCTATAGCCCTGTGCCCATCTTTTTTTAACACATGTTATTTAAATTATAATCATTTCTCTAGGTCTTATCTCAACCCAATGAGATCAAGTTCCTTAAGGGCAGATATTACATCTTGAACACTTTTGTAACCCAACACGTGACCCAATACTTAGCACATTATAAATGCTTACTAAAAGACTATTGAACTTAATTATCAAATGGAAAGCAAATTTCAGACATACCTCATTTTATTGCTCTTTGATTTATTATTAAGCTTCACGGGCATTGCAGTTTTTGTTATTGTTTTGTTTGTTTGTACTTAAAAAAACAACAACAACACTCCATCAGCAAGACCCTCCATCAGCAAAAAGATTACAACTCACTTCATTGCGACACTCGTTTTACTACAGTGGTCTGGAACCGAACTCACAATATCCAAGATATGTCTGTATTTCTGAAAACACTACAGCCCACAAGTGACTTCACTTATCAGAGGGAATGCTTTGTTTTGGGAAAGAACAAACTAAGAAGAAGAATAACAGTTAGGGTAGCCAAACACCAAAAGCTGTTCCCCATTCATGGAAATACTCTCCGTTTGGAGAGCAGAGAAATTCAAAACAGACTTCTAGTGGAAACAAAGGGTAGCTTTATGGGAGGAAGGAGCTTAGTATGCAATCTTGAGACAAACCAAGAAAAACACAGGCAGTAAAATCTCAGACATTTCTTATAGCAATATTTTTACTGATATAGCACCAACAGCAAGGGGAACAAAAGAAAAAATAAACAAATGGGACTTCATCAAGCTAAAAAGTTTTTGCACAGCAAAGGAAACCATCAACAAAATGAAAAGACAACCCACTGAATGGAAGAACATACTCGCCAGTGATATATCTGATAAGGGGTTAATATCCAAAATTTATGAAGAACTTACAAACTCAACACCAAGAACAAGCAAACAATCCAATTTAAAAATGGGCAAAGAACTTGAATAGATACTTCTCCAAAGAGGACATACCGATAGCCAATAGGCATATGAAGATGCTCAATGTCACTAATCCTCAGAGAAATATAAATTGAAACCACAATAAAATATCACCTCAAAATGTCAGAATGACCATCATCAATAAATCAACAAACAACAAGTGCTGGCCAGGATGTGGAGAAAAAGGAACCCTCGTGCACTGTTGATGGAAATACAGACTGGTGCAGCCACTGTGGAAAACAGTATAGAGTTTCCTGAAAATTTTTTTAAATTAAAATTAAAAATGTAACTGCCTTATGACCCAGAGATTCCACTTCTGGAAATTTGTTGGAAGAATCCCAAAATATGAGTTCGAAAGAATTTATGCACTCCTCTGTTTATTGCAGCATTATATACAATAGCCAAGATTTGAAGGCAGCTCAAGTACCCATCAGCAGCTGAGTGGATATACTAGTAAAAGCTGTGGTACATTTACACAATGGAATACTACTCAGCTGTCAGAAGGAAGAAAATTTTACCCTTTGCAACAGCATGGATGGACCTGGAGAGCATCTTGCTAAATGAAATAAACCAGTCAGAGAAAAACAAGCACCAGGAATATAATGAACAAAATAAACTAACGAACAAAATATCAGTAGAAACAGACACATAAATACAGAGAACAGACTCACAGCTGTCAGAGGGGAGCGAGGTTGTTGAGCGGGGTGAAAAAGATGACGGGATTAAAAAAACATCATGGACACAGACAACATGTGATCTCAAGAAGAAAAGGGGTGGGGGTGGGGGTGGGGAGAGGTAGAAGGGGGTGAGGGTGTAGGGGTGATAAATGATGATGGGAAGAGACTTGACTCAGGGTGGTGAACACACAATACAACATACAGATGGTATATTTTAGAACTGTACACCTGGGACCTATACAATTTTATTAACCAATGTCACCCCAATAAAGTCAATAAAAAGGTAAAAAGAAAGAAAATCTGTTTTTAAAAACAACAACAACAGATTTGGGGCCATTACTGTTGAGCCTTTACTTTTACGCAGGTGATTCTTGTTAAACTGAGGCAACAAAAATTAACTTTACCCAAAACGTTTTCAACAAGTACAATATGTTATATGTATTTCCTCCTGGAACTTAAAACCTTAATGTAATTTAATGCCCTGCTCCTACCAAAACCAGCAATGTCTTTAGAAAATGAGGGAAAAGGACGAAATTTTGTTTTGAGGCAAACGGCAATCATGTATTGACATCAGTAAATTGCAGTGGGGCCGAGATTCTAAAACGCTGAACTATGGAAAACGACTTCTAATGGTTCTCCAGACCTGCCAGGTTCTAATGGAGAACACGGGGGAGGCAGACCACCCGAACGCTAGACCAGAATCGGTGTCTTCTGTTCCCCAGCAAAACGCGGACTTACCTGCACCTCCGATTCCTCATCCGAAAACCTAGCGCGTTGAACTTCTGTGATTTTCAGATTCTTTCAAGACGTATTACTAAATAATTCCAGGTTTGATTTGTCCTTTTTGAAAAAAAAAAAAAAAAGTGTGGGAATTTCCTCATAAACGGTATTGGCACGTACAAGTGTGGAGTAAATTCTGTGACCTCGCTCTCAAGACCAAGGCTGAGATCTCTTAGATTGATTCTCGCGGGAATGCTGGCTGCAGAGGGCTCGCAGCTCAACTCTCGCAAGCGATTATCCTCAGGTGCAGGAAGTTCACTGGCAACAAACACTTCTTCCCAAGAAATAGTTTCCTCCCAGCTACTGAGGACCGCAGCCATACAAGGGTTCACTCAGCCTGCTTGCCTCCATTTGGGAGAACTCTGAAAGTGGAGCAACCCAAGGATTCTGATGAAGCCAACCGCAACTGCGACACAGTGCAACTCCTCCCTCGGCGCAATCCTGCCCCTCGAGCTCCGCGTCAGGTATTGCATTCTGTCCAGGAGTATTCCCCAATATCCTGCTGCAAGCACACCTCCTCCGGGTCAAGTCTGTATCCCAGGGAAGCCCACAGCAGATAGCTGGTACCACCAGTGGTCCTAGGAAGCAAATTATAAAATAGAATTTGAGGAAACTGATCTTGAGCATCTGGTAGCTGGTGCTTATAATCCCTGGTGTGCTCTCCTGGTGCAATTATTAAAACTTTTATCTGTGGTTAAGTTGGGGTGAGACATCAGTATGTCAGAAAGCTCCCGCAGGTGTCAGGTATTTGAGAGGCTTCAGAAGAAAAGCAATTATAAGAACTGTAGAATCAGGCAACTTTTGCTGGCTGCTACTGATGCACTGTAAAAATTCAATGACACTCTGAGGGGGATTAATCTCAAGTTTAAAGCTAAGCATAAAAGTCAGAGGGCCTCCTTGGAAGCATATAGATTGTCATCTACTGCAGACAGAGGGGAGAAAAGCTTAAGATCAGGCCCAACAGTGAAGTATAAGGAAAGCAGAAATCCAGCTGAGAGAAACTGAATTCTCAACCACAGCAGGTATGATACTCAAGGTGGAACCCTGAGACTTGGAATGAGAACATCTGGGCTGAGACTCAAGAATCTTGACCTCTCAGATCCTACTCAACTCTCTAGCCCTGCAGAAGTAGCTTACTCTTCTCAAAGCTTACTACCCTGTCCTTGCTTGACGATGATGCAGAGTCTTGAAAGAGAGTACATACCCTCTCAGATTTCCCCCCTCTCCCCCCACTAATCCTAGCTATAAGACCAATAACTAGGGTCAAATCACATCATAACCCAATCAAAATGTCCTGGGCCTCCTAGGAGAGAAGAGGGATGCAGAAGTTGCAGCAAGTCCTTGTGAATGTGACTCAGCAGAAGCCAGGAGAGTGTGTATAGGGCTGGATTCTGAAGGTTCTGGATCAAGGAGTATGGAGCATGAAGTCAGATAAGGTAGAGTTTATCAAGTTTATCAATATGGGGATGAGACAGAATAGGGGTAACACCGGACTCCATCTTCATCAAAAGAACTCCATCTTAGAGACCTGACTATGGCTCCTTGCTTTCAGTAAAACTCCATGGTTGAAATTAACCTAACCACATCCTTAAAGGAAAGAATGTATAATGATAACATCCTTTCTCAACATCATGTTCTGCAAAATAGTTTTGTCGATTAAATGGCAACCAGAATGTGTGCACAAGTATAATTTTACAGGCCCTTTGAGTGGTCCACTGACCATGGAAAACATCTTGTGACTACCGCAGGATCAACCACCACCAGATGACGATAGTGGGACAACTGACCTCATCCTCATTCCCAAGCCCTTTAGCTTCCCTAAAGCCCCTGTATAAGCCATCCACAAAAACCCCTTAGGGAGCTCAACTTCTCTTTCCTGGTTGACTCCCTTGTGTACAAGCTCTATTCAATAAACTCTTATCTGCTTGATCTTGTCCTGAGTTCAGTGCTCATTTCTATAACATTGAGACTCAAGAACCTGACATTCAAAGTCTCATAACAGGACACTCTCTTGTGACACAGGACTTAATAATCTGACAAGAACCCTGAGAGACGATGCTAACATTCTGCTAAAATGGCTCTAAGAAGCCTGGAAAAAGCGATGGCTCACACTAAGAAAACTAGAAATGTCAGAATACCTGTGTTAGCGAAAAGGGCTCAAAATGATCAGGAAGGTAATATGCTAGGGAGTACACTCTAATATAAGGGGGAAATAAAACATTATTCACTGGTCAACTGTGTTGCACGGATGGGTGTGAGGAGCAACACTCTTTATTGAAGCAATGGGGAGTATGCTGGTGAAAGAAAAACCAGAAACAGTGAGAAATGTATTGGTAGCTGTTCTTTCTAAGACAGAGATAAAATTCCTATTGGCCTACTGAATAGGAATTTTGCTGTCTTAAAATAATAAAAGCCACGATATAATACTTCAGAAACAAGGGGTATGCAATTATCCAAATGAGAAGCAAGGTAGAGTTGTAAATGTTACCTTATTGGGTTCACTATTTTCTGAAAGAATTCTGAATATTCTGGGATGCAATTAAATTACTTCGAAATGGTTTGATTTTTTAAAGAATTCTTTTAAACTTTGTTAGGGGAGACCAAAGCAGCCTTTAGTCTAAAACTCAATTTTGCCTAATGAGGCGATAAGTACCCTCTGAGTACCTGACCTCATCCCCACCTCCATCTGGCTGGTGGAAATACCAACAATTCCTTGCCCTCTTTGTGCTTAGGAGATTGTTTAGATTGCTCTCTTTTAGTGGTTCTTTTCCAGCCTTGAGTAGTCAGCTGAAGACCAGGGGACTCTCACAGATGTCTGGAGCGTGCTCTCTCTCTCTCTCTCTCTCTCTCTCTCTCTCTCTCTCTCTCTGTGTGTGTGTGTGTGCAGCTCTCTCCTTTCCAGTACTCTTCCCTGAGAACTTTGACCCTCCCACGTGCTCAGCTCAGTCTGCTCAGCTCAAAATATTTACAAATGAGAGCAGAAAACTATATTAAGAAAATGCAACCATGGCCAGTGTGGTTTAGCTGGTTGAACATCATCCCATGCACTGAGAAGTCACTGGTTTGATTACTGGCCAGTGCACATGCCAGGGTTTCAGGCTCAATACCTAGTGGGAAATGTGTAGGAGGCTGCTGATTGATAGTTCTCTCTCACCAATGTTTCTCTCTCGCTCCCACTCCCTCTCTGCAAATCAATAAGAGAGAGAGAGAGAGAGAGAGAGAGAGAGAGAGAGAGAGAGAGAATCAGTCGTTTCTCCTCTCAGATCAGTGTCCTACTGTTAAAAAATGCAGCAAGATGAACATATTGACCAAGTTTAAGCATCAACCCAATGCAAATCTGTGTGCATTTTCTCAAATAATTACTAGTTGGTGTATTACTCTTTCTCAGAAATCTCAGAGATATCTGAAATATAGAACAAGTACACCACTCAGAAAGTTTTATTAAGATGCTTAATTAGCAGAAAACACTATAAAACATTCATGTGACCATTGAAATTTCTTAGGTTTCTTTAATCTACAAAATGCAATATTCTTACACCCCAGATAAACTGCCAATATGTGAGCTCCCACATTCTTCCTGCAGCCTCAATATTGTATGCCTTTATAGTAAACAAAGATGGAATTCCAGGCCAACCAATGGCCCTATTTTCAAAAAATTTGTTTCTCACCCACAGTGGTGGGACCCTGCAGTCATGTTGGAATCACCTACCCTGTACAACATGGAGTAGATACACAAGCAGGATAAACCAAGAAAATTCTCTACCTACCAGAAATTTGGAAAGGAACCTAAAAACACCAGTTGATTTCTTAGTGACCTTTACAACTGCCTGCAGCTGTCACATGGAAAAGCAGGGGAAATTGATCTACAGAGAGTAGAGAGTACAGATTGGATATGCAAAGAGAAACAGAGACTATTTGGGGAAGAGTGAACAGGGTTATTGATAGCTTTCCAACTCTTGGTAATTTCCCTGTGTAATATACATCTATGTTTCCTGATATTGAGTTCCAATAAGAAACCATTTTAATAAATTCTCCTTCTCCCACTTTACCTAGTATAACAAAAATTGACTTAGCATGCCTTATAAAAATGCATCTTTATTTGTCTCCCATTGTCTCTTTAAATTATTCAATGAGGGAAAACTTACTCTTGCCCTTGGATGAATTATTTTGCTAGTTAAGTTTTTGTTCTCATCTAAAATAGAATTTGTCCTGCAGTGACTTTAAAATCCATACATCATCTCAGTTCTTTCATTTAAATTCTCCAGGTCCAGATATAACCCAAATTCAACTTTTCTATGAGGCTACCACTAAAGGTTAGCCATTTGTAAATGGAAAGGGAGAGAAGCATAAAGGGGGCACATCATCTTCTCTGCTAACCATGTCTTCTCCTCTGCTAACCATTGTTTCTGACATCCAAAGGGCTGAATGCAGGAAGGAAAGGGACATGGGGGCAAAAGCAGTCATATATAGTGGGTACAGGTTTCATTTGGCAATGAGCCCCTCTAAGTAACAAATGTATGGATGTTGACCTATCTCACCAGAACCTTTGTGAACATTCCAGGAAATACTCTTCACCCCATGCTAAGTGCCTCTGGATGCCATTCCCTCAAGGTGACAAGTACACACATTTTTCTGGTAGCCCTTTCCCCTTCACCCCCTAGATTCCTAGTAGTGGGTCATCCATGCCACACAAAACTCCCTCTTGGAATACTCTTGGAGGCTCTCTTGGACAGAATCACAAGTGGCTCCATCAGGTCTGTCTTTCCTGTGAGGGCCATCCTTGGTGCATAGGAGGCATGCATTCTTTGCACAGGTGCCTCTGAGAGTGGGTGATGTTTCAGAGTCCTCTGTTCTCTTTCTGCGCCCTGCTGCCACCTACTAAGAGCAGAAGCCTCTCACCTAGACCAGGAGTACATCTTATGTTTTTTTCTGAGTGGTCCTACTGAGATAGCACCACCTTCACCTCCTCTTTCTCAAGGAGCAGTGGGGATCAAAGCTCACGAATCCCTTCTTTTCTTCTTCCTGAGATCCTTTTATCAATTGACTTGGGTCATGGTCCCTAAGATGGGTCAAAGAGTCTAAAACAAATCTGTCCACTTACTTTGAATTTTTTTCATTTCAATATAGCACCTTTCTTTGTGTGAAATAGCCGTTGCATCTTGTTACCATCGTAAAGGGTTAAATCTTGTCACATAACATTAGCATTAGTTAATTTCTGTTACTATCCCTCCCACTCCTGCCAAAGAACATTAATGAAGAACTCCTCCAGTATTCATAGTAAATGCCTACCCTTTATGAACATGTAGGTAAATCTCACTATTGAATGACTGTGAACGTTTATGGAAAGAGACAATTTGCTGTCAAGAATTTAGCTAACAAATGAGCTAGCAAACCATTCAACATCCTTATCCATATGTGATCATGATTGTCTTTACCCACAGACATAGAAAGTAACTCCTGTGAAATGCTTTAGGAAAAAGATCATTCTTATTTAGAAAAATAGAAATAAAAGACTATAGAGTATGAGTGTGGCTTAAATTTATGACTTTTAGAATCACCAGACCCTCCACTCACTGAATAAATATCAACTGATCCCCTAGCATGTGCAAGCTGTTGGGATGGGTGCCAAGAATAGATGGGGAATAAAATGGATGAATGAATCCTGCTCCTTTGAAGCCTACTACCTATATTTGCTCTGTCTAAAAACAAAACAAAAAAAGATTCATGAAATTATTTCCATCAATGCCGTACTCATCAAGGGAGAAAGAAAATTGTGATGAAAGGTAAAATCTGCTTAATTATGGTATGAAAATAAGTGCAGGAAAGATGTGCCTTGAATCAAAAATGTGAATCTTTAGAAAGCCAGGTGCCTGTACAAGTTATTTTCATGAGGCAGACAAATGAACTGCTGTATAACAGAGTAATGAAAGGTAAAGAAATAATTTTGTTGTGCATAATATGAAGCTAACAGGAAAAATAGAATAAAGTAACCACATTTTTGCAGAATTGCTCTCTCCCAATCTGAAGAAACTAATGAAAAATCAGGATTCTGGCTGGGAACAAGTAAGTGCTCAGTGTCTGTTGGAGAAAAATGTCTTCTCACACACACACATACACATACACATGCATGCACGTGCACATGCGCATGTCTCGTAGTATAACAACAGCCCTTCTCATTCATCAGTGTTGCTTTTATCTTGTACATTCATGGAGGTTGAAGGGTAATCCTATATAATAAAAGCCTAATATGCTAAGTGTCCTGTCGTCCGGTTGGCCGTTCAACCAACAAAAGCATAATATACTAATGATTTGCTAAGGCCGCTCAACTGCTTGCTATGATGTGCACTGACCACCAGGGGGCAGACAGTCAACCGGTCGACCAGTCGCTATGACGTGCACTGACCACCAGGGGGTGGATGATCCGACAGGTAGGTTAGCTTGCTGCTGGGGTCTGGCCGATTGGGATTGAGCAAGATGGGCCGGACACTCCCTGGAGCCCTCCCAAGTTCCCTCCCCAGCTCAGATCATGCACTGGTGGGGTCCCTCGGCCATGCCTGTGCCCTCTCACATTAAGCCCGATGGCAGAATGACTGGTCATTATGATGCGCACTGACCACCAGGGGGCAGATGCTCAACGCAGGAGCTACCCCCTGGTGGTGAGTGCGCTCCCACAGGGGGCACGCCACTCAGTCAGAAGCCGAGCTCATGGCTGGCAAGCACAGCTGCGGTGGTGGGAGCTTCTCCCGCCTCCACAGCAGCACTAAGGGTGTCCAACTGCCGGCTTAGGCCTAAGCTGGCAGTCAAACATCCCCCGAGGTGTCCCGGACTGTGAGAGGGCGCAGGCTGGGCTGGGCCTCTAGTATTATAATAATGATAAAATATAAGGCACTGTAGGGTTTATTTTGCTAGCAGAAATCTGATTTTAAACTTCATAAACTACCTTATTCCTTTATTTTGTGGTTAAACATTTCATTTATATTTTGTTTTATTAGAGAAACTAGAAGCCAATGCACAAAATTCATGCAAGGGCCTTGGCCCTGGTGGCCTCTGCTGCCTCTGCTGTGGACCCCGCCTGCTACGGCTTTGTCTGGAAGGCAGGACGTCTGAAGGACATCTGGTCTAATTAGTATATTACGCTTTTATTATTATAGATATACATATATGGCATGGAGATTCTGAAGAATTATCCATAAGATTATCAAAAGGCCTAACAGTTGCCCAGATATATTGCCAATAAGTACTGGCTTCCACTAATGCTCATATCTGGGAGCAGTCATACAAACCTCTAAGTCATGAACATTTAGAAACCTACTTAAAAAGACTTTACCAACCCAGCTGGCATGGCTCAGTGGTTGAGGTTCAACCTATGAACCAAGAGGTCATGTTTCAATTCCCAGTCAGGGCACATGCCCAGGTTGCAGGCTTGATCCCAGTGTGGGGCATGTAGGAAGCAGCCAATCAATGATTCTCTCTCATCATTGATGTTTCTCATCATTGATGTTTCTCTCTCTCCCTCTTCCTTCTTCTCTGAAAGCAATATATATATATTTAAAAAATACTTTACCAAAAATGAGTGCTGGTAACCTGCATTGGTATTTCTGCATACTTTCCATGTTCATGCCTTCTATGATTAAGTACTAATTGGTGATTTCTTTCTAGTTTGTGGAAACCAGAACAGTCTCTTGAGACACAGCTGCATAGAGGACTAAATTATAATCTATCCCAGGACACTCTTAAAACCCAAAGAGGGAGCTCTTAATAAATATGCCCCCCCCTCAAAGAGTTTAAACTAGCCAGCATCAACTATGGTCACCCCAGCTGAGTTTTCAATTGGACTACCCAAATGCAGAATCTATATTTGCTCCTCCTGGTTTGCAGAACAAAAATGCAACTCCATAGGAGGGAGGAAAGATGTCAAAATGTGAGAAGACATACAATGTGTGGAGACTCAGGGCTGAACGGTGTGTATCTGCAATGCTTAAACTGCTAAAGATGGTAGCAACTGAAGAGAGGAAAGAGTTTTGATCTGACACTGCCCTGCCCACACACTGCCCATGTCCCCCAAATATAAGTGGAAAACTCATAGGTTCTCTCAGTTGATAACTAGAGTGTTCAGGGTGGCTATCACATCAACTCATGTAACATGAAACCCCATAATAGGAACAACTAGACCATGTGGGACCAAAAGCAAATTCCACAAGAATAAATTTTGTGAATTTACCTTTCTAGAAATTGTGACTTTAGGGAATTGAATGCTTTGGAGGAATTTAGACTAGTATAATTTGACAATTACTTATCTTTAAATACAATTTATTTCGTACATTAATACCTATACTGTTGAGTCACCAGAACTCTGACATTAGGGTTATTTATATAACCCAATTTATCCCTCTGATATACCTAGCAGGATCTTAGATCATCTTCCATACTCAGAATGCTATAAATAAGTGCATTTTCTAACTAATGACCTGTCAGAAATTCTTGTGTTATGCCAAAAGTATTAGTGTTTAGTCCTGGGACAGAAAGGCATAACTGTATTTGAACAAATTGCTTTTTGCAATTATCTTTGCTACTGATCCAATATCCATATGGAAAATTATGAATTTATAACACATATTCTTTCTCCTCTTTTATTCATTTGTTCATTCATTCATTTAACCAATATTTGTGCACTAGGCATTGTGCTTGGTTGTAAAGACAAATGATGAATAAGGCACAGCATGACTTCTGCCCTTATAAAGCTTTCCACTTAGTGAAGGAGACAGATCACCATCAAGTAAACTAGCCTACCGGTGCCAGGCTATGGTCTGAGTCACTAGAAAATAAAATGGGAACATGGTTAGGTAAAATGGGAACATGGTTAGGTGGGGTGGTCAAAGGAGGCCCTTGGAGGAGTTGAAATTTAAGTCAAGATCCAAAGGGAAAGGAAGTCTCCATTCTTTGTTACTACCCTTAGATTATTTCTCTCTCTTCATTTCTTCACATCTCTAATATTAAGTTTCATACCCCCTCTGCACTCATTTTCTTTCTCATCCATATTGATTCGACACTCTTACTCTTTCTTATATTGGTCACTGTGCATATGGTCTCTTGGCAAGAAATTCTTAAGTAAATCCATTTCCTCTGATATATGGAAATTTAAGTCAAATCTTTATTCATTAACCTCATACTCATAAGTTGATCATATTATACTATGAAATACTGTTTAAGATGTGAACAAGGGTCAAAGCATATTCTGTAACCTTTTATGTAACATTTTCTTGTATGATCAGAATTACTTTTGACAGAAAATAACTGAATCAGTTGGTGAGGCTTCTTGTTCCATGAATATAATGTGGGTTTCTTTTCTTCTGGCTCAAAATTATTATGGAAGACTTCTGAACATTGGCAAAGCAGCTGTAACATTGGATCTAGGCATAAGAAGGTATTTCTAATCATTTTATGTAACCAATTCAACAAATTCATTAAACTATATGCAATGGGGAATATAAGCACAGCCTTGTCCCTTAAAACGTATAGGCCAGCAAAGCAGAGAAATTTGCTTTTATTACTATGTAACACATTTATTCAGGCTTTATTAGCCTAGTGGTAATAAATGCAGTTCATATTAACAGTAATAACTCTGAATTCACTAATTCTTATCTAATTGCTGAATCATGGCCTTTAACCCCACGCTGAGCCACCATTAATATCTCTGTAGTGGTATCTGCCAGGACTTTCCTCTGTTCCTCCCAAGTGGCCCCGGTGTTCTGCAGTTTCTGACAGTCACTGTGATCTCACACAGGGAACATGGTTCCATCCGTTTTTATTTATAACCTTCTCTTTCTAGTACCCAGCTTTGTTATTGACCTGGCTTATTGTGCCTGGCTTCTGCTTTCCTCAGCATGAGTCCTCTCCAAAGAGACACCTCGGGCCCCGTGCAAACAGATGTGAGCTGTCAGCTCATCTAAGCAGGTGGCTACAACTGGCTAAACTCAGCATATATGATCTCTATTTATTCTGACCAGAGCACCCCCAGGCCTTTCACAGCTGTCATCAGGAGTGAAGACACGGGAGTGAATAACACACTTTTCCAAGGTTATTAGTCTCATGAAAGGCATTCAGTTGGCGCCTCCACATTTTTCTAAGCTTGTTCCTCAACTAAAACTGGAATTAAGACCATGTTTCCTCTAGATTGTCCTACTCCCTTTACCAGAGGTCAAGAGGAAATATGTACGATGAGACTATGTTTAAATTTCATCTCAACCCTTTATCAGTGGGTTCAAGAGGGAACCCCCCCAAAAATCCAACCCTTTCTAATACCCAAAACACACATCACATCCTTGCTACCATCTATGCTGATTCCAGCAGGATTCATCTCATTATCCCCTTTATCTTTACAATGTTATCATAAAAAGCCAGATTCCCAGGATATAATCCATCACCTGCACTCTGATCTCCACCAGGAGAGGCAGTCACGTCCCCTAATTATTTCCCACACCTCCACTCCAACTTTGAAAACTCTCCTACAATGTCCTCTGGAATTCAACATCCATCAACATCAAAATCCCCTATCTTAATATTTCTGACTGTTTACTGCATTTCCTGGACCTAATAGAAAGCTGACTGCCCCTCAGGCTACCTTTTTCCTTTCAAGAATTTCAAGTCTTGAATGTTCTTTTCTTTCCTAAGTCTTTATAGTATTGGACTTGGCAATTCTTCCTGTTGTCATTACTACTTCTACACCATTCTCCATACAACCTCCATGTTAGTAAATGCTGCACTCATTCTTAGTCTTCATCTCATGTCACCTCTCAGGTACATTTTATGGAGTAACTTGCTTTTTCTCAACATACTTATTTCACTTGGAATTCAAGACGTCATCCTTTCATAGGTTTTCTTCCAATGTCACTGATCACTTGTTCTCCACTTCTTTTGACAATTATTTTTCTTCTCAAATATATCCTAATGTAGAAGAACCCTGGGGGTCTCTTCTCCATAAACAGTCACATTCGTGGTGATTTCATTTATGCTGTACATTGTGTGTGTGTGTGTGTGTGTGTGTGTGTGTGTGTGTACTTCCAGCTCAGATCTCTTTCCTGAAATCCAATCTTGTATATTCAATAATCTTCTCAATAGCTTCACTTGATTGTCTAATATATACTTCAAAGTTACCATATCCAATATTGAACTATTAATCTTACCCTCCAATCTTGCTCTACCATACAACTTTCCCTTTATCATTTGAAGCCAATTATATACTTATAGTTGCTCAGCTAAATATTTGTGGAGTCATTGATTCTTTCCTTTCATTCACACCCATGTCTAAAATAACAGCAAGTCCTATTGGAACTGCCCTCAGAATATAACTAGAATCTGAGCACTTCTGACCTCACCCACTGCTACCACCCTAGTTCCATTCTGCATCATTTCTGGCATGGATTTCTGCTTTGCTTTTTGCTTCCCTGCTGTCTCTTCTCAAACTCAGCAGCTAGGATAATCTTTTTAAAACATAAGTCATATAATATCTGCCACTCCTCTGTTCAAAATCTTTCAATGGTTCCTCATTTTTCTCAGAGTAAAAGCCATGTCCCTGATGGCTCTCACAACCTCTCTGACTTCCACTTGTTATAAACTAGGCACCAACCAGAACCAGGGCCTTGCACTGTCTGTTCCCTTTTCCTAGTTCTTTCCTCAGATTGTCACATGGCTAATCCCCTCATTTCCTTCATGTTTTTGCTCAAATTATCTCCTCAATTAGTCCTACCTTACCCATTCTGTTTCAAATTTAACCTACTCCCCAATACCTGCTTTCCAGAACTCCTGATTCCCTTTGCTCTGCTCTCATTTTTTTCTTTTCCATAACATTTGTCATCTTCTAATATACCATGTAACTAACTTATTTATAAAGTGTATTTCTTATTACCTGCCTCTTATTCCCAGAAGGGTAGAGATTTTTGTCATGTTTATTGATATATTACAAGTCCTTAGCACAGTGTCTGCTATAGAGTATTTACTCAATAAATAGCTGTTTAATTATGTTAAATCTGATATCTCAAAAGAAATATAATAAAATGCCGTATGTGGTTTCAGAAAGGGGTAAATAGAATATTTCAGAGTCAAGGATAAAGGAGATTTTATTTCTCATAGGAGCACCAAGTAAAGCTTTATGAAGAGGTAGAATATGAGATGGAGTTTAACAGGTGGGTAAGATTTTTTTTAAATTATGATAATGGCAGAAGTATAATCCAGAATAAGAAAACAGATTCATTAAAAATTAGACAACAAAAAACACATAAAAGTGCATGAGGTGGAAATTATTTTTGGTTGGCTAGAATGTAGATTTTTAGAGTAGGAAAACTGAAATGTACAACTGGAAAAAATGGGATAGGATCATAAGATCATGGATTTTAATGTTACAAGCAAAGTTAGGCAATATATGCAGTATGCTGCTAGTAAAGGACTTTAAACAAAGAAAGGGCAAAATTGGACTGGGATAATGTATTGGAGTATAGAGAAAAGGGAAAAAGACTATTCTGGAAAGTTGCTGCGATTTTCCATATGAGGAATTATGAAGTACTTAACTAGGCAATACAAGGAGGAGATTTTTAAAAAGAAGTTATAAGCTTATATATTCAGAGAAAGTAGAATTAATGAGTCTTAGAGATTGAAAAAATAATAAGAAAGGATGAGAAAAATGTAGATGGCAAGGTTTCTATTCTGAGTGACTGAGTTGAGAGAATATAAGATGGAGAAAATATATGAGAGAACTTTGATTTGGAATTATTTTTGAGAAACCCTGGAAACATATTGGAAATGTATTTGAGGCTTAGAAGAGAAGTTTAAACTGGAACTATATATTTTTGTTTTGTGGTTCATGAGCATAATTATACAGTATCTGACCACTGAGTTCAGAATTTACAGAGAGAAGCACATCATAACAGAAGGGAATATCTTGGAAATATTCAGAGAGGTTATGGAAATGATGTCATAATGCACTTAAAGAAGAAGAGGAAGAAAATGGAAGCAGGAGAAAGACAAGAGTAGTCAGGGATGAAATGTCAGTGTTCCAGGTCTTTGGTAGTCAAATCTGAGTGACAGGCTGTGAATGCTGAAGGAAGACTAGATCAAGGTCATTAAAGTAGAAGACAGAAAAGACTGGTGAGATCAGAGTGATCATGAGTCAATAACATGAATGTGAAGTCTGAAAGAACAATGACAAAGGTTTGGATGAAGAGAAAGACATATATACCCACAATGCATTAGGGCTCTGAATGCACAACACACCAAGCAAAATGATAGAAACGTGGTTTATTTCTGTGCAATTAATTAATTAGATTTTATACAAAGATATCAAACAGCTTTTATATTTTCAGATTAATGATCTGACAAATATATTAAATGGCACTGCTCCAAAAGGGCTACAGGGCCCTATAATATCAGGTACATGAGAAAATAATAAATTAGCTACCTTATGGATTCATAAAGAGAAATTACCATTAACTGGCCTTCTTTGATCACATTAAAGAGTCAAAGTTTTGTTTCATGGGATTTAATTTCTTATTATGTGGTGTCTTATTTATATGAAATAGCCTTTTTTAGCAGGACAGCAGTAACTGATATAACTATGACTTGTGTAAATAAAACTTGATAGTGATTAATGGCTTCCATTACATTCGGAATCTAGGTTCAATTTCTGCCTCTGGAGATAGAAGCATACAAATTCTACACAAGATGAAGCAACATTTTCATATTTATATTTTATGAACTACTCATATTTGTAGTATATAAGTATTTCACTTGTACTTCACATCTCTATATGTATTTTAAACTATTAGGTTCTTCTTCTGTACTTTTTAAAAATAAATCTTTCATCTTTGTTCTCTATAAAAGTCATCGGCCAAGTTTATGTTATATCATAAATCCATTAAATCCATTTTTCTTTCTTTTTAAAAAATCCTCACCCAATAACATGTTCATTGATTTTCAGAGAGAGAGAGAGAGAAAGAGAGAGAGAGAGAGAGAGAGATTGAAAGAGAGAGAGAGAAACATTGATTGGATACCTCTGTACATGCCTGATCAGGGCCGGGGTTCAAACCTGCAACCTAGGTATGTGCCCTGCCCAGGAATTGAACCTACAACCTTGCAGTGTACAAGATGATGTTCCAACCAACTAAACCATGCCATATAGAAAATAAATCCATTTTCTATTTTATATATGCAGTACAACCATATGATTCCCTGTAACTATGAATGATGATTTTCAAGCTGAAGCTTGGAACTATTTCTCCAAAAGCATGTCTCAACATTAAATATTAAGACATCACTTTAAAAAGGTAAGACACACAGGCTGTAGCAAAGGTAATTAATGTTGCAAGGAAAGAATTAGACAGGAAAATAAATTATCTAAGAATAATTCTGGGCTGTCAAAAAATGTTCAAACTGTGCAATGATAGAAAAACCCTGGTCTTTATGTTTTCATTTCTCTCTTCCCTCACTCTGTTGATCCAATCTGCTATCAGTCTTTAGCACTCAAGGCAATCCTTAGACCTCAAATAAATGTATACAGAATTTTTAAAAAAATTCTTTATGATTGCTTTGCCTTCAGAACATAGAAAATGGGAGTTGCCAGTTGTCAAGTATGTTTATGTAGCAAATGTTTTGTTTGCGAATATCTTGCCTTAAGAAAAGAAGAGATGGGAGCTTTGAGTTGTCACATTGATTTTAGTGTTGAATATATTACTTTAAGGAAACGGGCATAGCTTGTATTTGTCAGCAATTGCTAACAATAAAAAATGTATCTATTTCTAGTGTGGCTGCATTTTATCTCACTAAGAAGTCAAAAGTTAATGAGTTGATAAACAATAAATCTCCCACTTATGGTAGTTGAAGTAGAAAAAGACATTCCAAGATAAAGCCTGTGAGCAGAGAAGAATTGCACCAAAGGGCCTGTTCTGTTGGTCTGGAGCTTTTCGGAGAGCCAACATAACTCTCCCCACTTTCAATAAATGTTAGGACCATGACCACCATGTCAGATACAGACAATAAAATTACTGGCTGTCACATCCACTGCCATAGCATCTAGGTGCAGCCTCCTGGTCCCTGCCTAAAAATATTCTCATTCCTGCAGGGGAAATAGCCAACTGGATGATCCCACTTTCAATTCTCTATATTAACATCCAATAGTATTACCATTAGAATAGCCTTATTCAAATAGTGAGAAAAGTGTTACTTGAAATTGCCTTAACCCCTTGGTTTAGGGAAGTTAAAAGAAAAGAGGCTTCCACAACTGGGACATTCATTGGAGCACCTTACCCTCTAAACTCCTTGTCAGGACTGTGAAGTAATTTTTGATAGCACACCCGGCGAGGTCAGCAGTGCACTCAGTTTCCTGAGTCTAGTGGATGACAAGTGACCATAGATATGCCCTGTGCTCCGCAAGGGGCTTCTATTAGTTCGTGAGGCTCTGGAAGGGACAAGGACCAACTTCAGAAGTTGCAAAAATCATTCCGATATTTGGTGAGGCTTGTCTGGAGGCTGCCCTGACTCTTATTTATGGGGTTGGCTTCACATTCTGAGAATGAAGCATTCCATTTTCACAATTAACCAGGTGAAGTGTAATTCCAACGACAAACTTATCTCAGTAACAATATTTTGTATTAATCTCTCCCACTACTTTGACTAAAGTTAGAAATCATGCTCAAATGAGAATATAATATTTTTTTCTGCACACATAAATGAAAATCAAGTATTTGCATATCTTTCAAGAGTAGAGGACATAGTGTTTCATGTCTGGAAATTATTTCATTACACAGCAGAGTTATTAATCTTGCTTGCTTCTTCACCAAACTTCAGTGATCAGGCATCCTGCCTGTTGCTTTCATTATAATGTGCTCTTCAACAGTGAGCCAAAGATAGATGTCAAGCTTGAAGAAGAGGTTCATTTAACTTCATGTACTTTGCAGGGAAAGCCTCTGATGATTGTAAGATGTCATCAGAATTAATTACCAAATGGATGAATGAATTTTAAAATGAGGTTATAATTCATTGACCAAATTTTTGTTCACCATTCTTTAATTATGATGAGCCTATTCCATCTTAGATCAACATTCTTCTTTCTCCTTAATTGATCTCTTGTCATCCTTGGACAAAAAGTCATTTGTTAGTGCAGGAAACAAAGTTAAACAATGAACCTACAGATGTTGAAGGATTTTTGTCTCATAAGAAACATGCCATGCAGAGTGCTTGCAATGGATAGAAATGGATAACACACAACACACACACACAACACACACACACATGCACACACACACACACACACACACACACACACACAAACACCATATTTGGATTATTTTAACCAGGGTTGATATTCAAAATATGTAACGACTAGTACAGCATGGATCTAACCATCAGATTGAATGAAAAGCTTAATCAGAATGAACATTGTATATTCTACTGGTCTAGCCATATTAATACATTTCAAATATTACCTTTGAAAAATATAATTTGCTCTCCTCATCTTTATTTTACTTTAAAATTAAAATGTTATTTATAACTCTCAAGTCGGATTCTAAAACTCTGTATTCTTCATTGATATTTGCAGTGTAAACTTGGAGATACAACCTCAAATGCTACAGAGGCAAGTCAGAAATAAAAGGCCAGGAAGTGCATAAGAGAGCTGGGAGTGGCAAAGTATACAACGTGAGAGTGTATTTCCTCAGCCAAAAATATTCAAATTCAATTCTGTTCAGGTCCAAACTAATGAGCATGCCTGGTCCAATAAATATCTTCAAATGCTCTAATGTTTTCTAATATAACCAAGTACTTCTGAAATGCATTGCATTCCTCATGATGGACCATATCATTATGTCAAGGAAGTGGAATCATTTACAATAAAAAATAAATAAAAATCAAAGACAAAAGATCCTAATGTATCTCCTAGATTATAAACTGGGAGATCGTGGGCCATGTCTTATATCACCCTTATGCCTACTGGGCTATTCCTCATTCTATATGTTATCAATGCAGAATGAATATACATCTTTTCTGTTTGTTCTTTAACTATTTTAACATAAGGTTTTAATTTTTCTGAGCAAATGATTATAAAGTAGAAATAGAAAACTACTTCACAAAGCCATTATAAATTCTAAATGGTAACATAAAAATGTAATATCATTACTATATTACAGGTCAAATTGCTCAATATTTCTAAAGGTTACATGGAGAAGGAATACATACGATCACAAGTGCACACCCTCTCAGAAGATTGCCAACTCCGTGTGACAAAAAGCTTCCATAAGCATCTTGAAAAACCTACGTACAACGCTGTCTAGATTTGACAAACCAACATATCATTCATTCGTTCAATGTGATTTCATAAAAACCACAGCAAATTTGTTAGCATACCATGGAGTATGCCTCAATCCTAAAGGGACCTTAAGGAAATTCTTTCAATTACGGAATGAAGGTGAAGAAATCCACCATTCAGGAGGGACCATTAGAGTAGAATATAGTACCCATTTCTCCTTAAGCTTGATAATTCTCCAACAAATCATGCACAAAGGGTCATTCCTATTAGAGAAAAATACAACACATATTATGTTTCCCAAGTTCTCAAAACTAAAATGTCTGAGGAGTTTATCATTTGATCCCAACATCCTGCTTTGTGTACCTCAGACCTCAAGTCAACAATTTTGTGGCTAAAAAATAATTTAAGAATTTGAAGAAAGTAGAGTGGGAGAAATAGATGTTTAAAAAAAAGGCAAGAGGATTAGGTTAGCATAACACAGTGACAGTCATGCTTGATCACTTGATAAATGTCCAGTGATGACCACATCCCAAAGTCACTGGACGAATGGTTAAAATAAAATGCTGACACTAATAGGGTTTCTCTCCAAGGCAACAGCAATTAAGACACTGACCTCATACCAAGAAAATGCTCCAAACAAGACACTTTATGAAGCTAAATGGTACAGAATTGGAAACTATACCATATACTAATAATGCACATTTTTACTATATTTTTGTGAGAATGCTGGTCGATCACACTAACTGATGACAGCTCATCTCTTGCTAATATGGCAGTTTGTATGTGTGGTAGGTGATTGAAGACCAGTGTTTTAAATTTACATTTAAATTTTTTCTTTATTTAGAATAACATTACATAGCAAATAAGAGCATCATGACAAATGGAGAGAGAATGGGGACAGAAGGAGTAAGCTTTATATTTTAATACTTTAACAACACTCAATCTGTGGATTGAGTAAAGCCAAGATTTTTGTAATCTCAAAAAATACAGGCATTAAAAGCAGTTTTACATTCAGAATACTGACTAAACACACTGTTTTGACATGTGATAAAATCTGAAAATATTTCTTAAACAGAATGTATAATAACAACATAAATCAGCTTTTCAAATCAATCGATTCTTAAGATGATACCGCAAGTTTTAATCCATCATTTGACTATTAATTTAAGGAGAAATATACTACATAATGAGTAAAATGTATGTTTAAGTTTTCACTCTTAAGTAGATACCAAGTTTTAAAAGCCTTGATATAAGGGAAATTACCAATTTCTTTTAAAAATCTGTCCCAATGATAAAGTGTTAGCTAGAGAAATTTAGTATAATTTAGAGAATAAATGTATTTATTCCAAAATTACTAACAAAAGTGTACTTAGAAGTCTTATCATATCCTGAAATGGGTATATATACCTACCTTCACAAAAATAATTACTCACATTCACTTTTATTCATGTCAACAAACTCCTGATTAAAAATAAAATATTCATATACACTCTTCATTCTAAGATATCAAGAATATAATTCCATCTGTCATTTAAACTAAAGTAATAACATGATAATTCTGGTGTACCCAAGGATTTTACAGTCAATCCTAATTTATTTAATCTCTTGAATTTCTGTGGGTTGAGTAAAGCCAAGATTTTTGTAATCTCAAAAAATACAGACATTGAAAGCAGTTTTACATTCAGAATACTAAAAAAATTTAAAATCTTCCATTATTCTTTAGAATAGAATTCACCATTCTCACCAAATGACCAAACCTTAATATGTAAAAATGTTAATATTTTGAAAAGCATTTTCTAATACAAAGAAGACAATTGAAATAAATGTTCTTTTGAAGATTCAGATAACTCCAAAGTAATGTATAAATTCAATAAAACCCCAGTGAAAAATTCTAGTTGTATTTTTTAAAGAACTTTATTCTCTAAAATATATGCTAAGGAATAAAATCCAGAAATAGCAAAGTCAACCATAAAAATGCATGTGGGCCACTTATCAGATATTAAGAAACACTATAAGCCATAGGGGACATGTTATATAGTAGTGGTCCAAGAACACACAATTAAGTAAGTGGGATATAAAAGAGAACTGAAGAGGAAATGATTGGTTGGATAAATTATGATAATAATAAAGGCAGAGAGAGAGAGAGATTCTTAACTCTGGAAAGAATCATAGCCCAATATCAGAAGAGTTTATAACACCAGAATAAGCTGAGTGGAAACAAGATCAACCAGGAAATTCCACTCAGAATGTGACTTAATCCAAAAAAATAAACCAACAGTCACAAATCCCAGATGTTTCTGGTGGCTAGCAGAGCTCCCGGCAGCCAACGTGCGAGGGCAGGACTGCTATAAAACTTAAAAGGCCCAGTGCAAAATAAACATGTGGGTCTCAATATGCTGGGAAAAAGTGTTGTTAAAGTATTAAAATATAAAGCTTACTCCTTCTGTCCCCATTCTCTCTCCATTTGTCATGATGCTCTTATTTGATATGTAATGTTATTCTAAGTAAAGAAAAATTTAAATGTAAATTATTAGTATAAATTTTAACCAATTACTTTTACATTTTGCAATGCCAGTCTTAAATGCCAATACAAAAAATGAATAGACACTTTGAATAATTATTAATTCCAATGGGTTAAATGTGAAAAGAAAGAAACATCAATTGACCTCACAACTGTAAAGTGTGTATACATTTTTTTTTGAGATACCCTAAATAAAAGCACTAAGCTCTCATGTGGAATTAATAAAATTACAGAATTATATTTTCATTACTTGCATATGTCCACTAATGCATAGGAATACGCATTATATTCTCACAAGAACAGGGGAAATCTGCACAAAATTAACACAAAAATTTTATACATGCACACCCTACCAATATTCTTTACCTTTGGCATATTAATGAGTAAGGAAGGGTTGAAAAGAAAAGGAATTATGGGTTATACAATCTTCCCCTTTTTTTCTCTCTTATATTTCCTCTATAAGCAGTTGCCTAAGCAGAGAAGTGACATGAGGAACAAAAGACATGATAGAGTTCCTTGATTGTTTGTGTTTCTGAGTCCACTGATGGAATTATTTCCACACTCGAAGCAAGTTTGAACAGAAAGTTTGCTCTTGGGGCTGTTAGCATGCCAGCTTTCTCAGTTGTCGATGTAACGTGCTTACCATGTACACACTTTCAGTCTTGCTCAATGCCTGCATATCATGGATTGTGGGTAGAATAAGATGAGCTACCCCTGGCTGTGCATATCCAGTATAAATCCCTCACTTGAATATGGTGGGTCTTGTGAGTGTCATGGAACATCACACCCAGGATTATGTTACATTTATATGGCAAAAAGGAAGGGACTTTGGATATGTAATTAACATACCAAGTCAGCTGACGCTAATAAAAAAGGTGATTATCCTAGGTGGGCCTGACCTAAGCAGACAAGTCTTTCCCCACTCTCCCTTCTCCTTGCTCTCGCCATTATATTGCGGCTTTGAAGAAGCAAGCTGCCATGAACTTGACTGTCACAAGAAAAAGGAATGCTGCCAACAGTCTGAGGGAGCGTGAAAGCAGATCCTTTCCTCATCAAGCCTCCAAATGGGAATGCAGCCAGTCTGCCTGAACACAGCCTCCTGTGCCCCCAAACAGATAACCCAATTTAACAATGCCTAGACTCCTGACCCACAGACATTGTTAGATAAAGATGTGTGCTTTTGTAAACCACTAGGTTTGTAAATTATTATGCAATTTACAAAACTAACATGTAAGTCCACCAGGACTCTGTGCTCATGGAGAATTGCAGAATATAAACAGGGCTGCAAGAAAGAGTGGCAAAAGTACATACTGTGTGCATCTTCCTTTTCTAATCCACAGGCTCCATTGTCCCACATGAGTTTCTTACAAAGCACAAGCTCACGAGCAAAATTATTAAGAAGTTCAAAGTAGGAGCAGTAAAGCATTAAACCAAGCATGGGGCCTTCTGACCATGGGTCCTATGCAATGCGCATGAAACTAACCTGTCCAAGTGGACAAAGACTAGGAACCTGGAAAGATGACTCCCAAGGACAACATCTTCCCCTCTGCATAATAAAATGTTCCATACTACTTACTTTTCCCTTGCCGCCCCAACAAAAGCAACCCTGTCTTAGGGAGAGTAGTGAACAATTAGGATAGCAATCTAGGTACCAATCATTATCCAACTGAACTGTATAACTGGCCACATCAAACTTGCTTTATGCTAAACTGTATACTTAATTACCTCACTGCTTTCTTTTCCCAAATCCTAATAAATGAGTCCCAAAAGGAATTTGTTATAAACAAAATTGCAAAATTGCATTTTCTCTGAAATACAAGTTGTAATTTGAATAATATATTCTAGCCCCATTTCACTCAGATCACAGCTCTTAAAACCATTTTCTAATAATTCCTTTAAAGTTATAGAATACATTGAAGAGTAAATCCCTTCAACTCACCCTTTGGAATTGCATTCAATCATCTTTCTAAGATGGTTTTGCCCCCTAGAGACTCTATAAGAATGGACAATGTTAGAAATGATTCATTGAAAAATTTTAAGATAATCAATCTAATTTCATAAAATCATCAATTTCTAAATTTCTGAAAGGTCACAAGATGTGATCTCCTAGCTACTCTGGGAGTAGAATTCATACAGAAGTGTTCTTCTCAAACTGCCTTAGCATTTGGGAAAACATGAGTGCTAAGCTCTGTTATTTTATTCTTCCAAGGGAGAAAAAACAGGTGAAGGAAGGCATTCTCATGAAAATATGTCAAAGTAATTTCAGTGCCAAAACCTCTCTCAGAAGTTGCAGCCCATGAGATCTTAGGTTGCTTGAAATGGTCCAAAAGTTCATCCTTTACACTTTATTAAGAGTTAGTTGCATCTGCAATCAGAGTGAATGGCTCAAAATTCATACAAAGAGAACTCTAATTTCTCATGTCTAATTTCTCCTGCCTCCAGTCTTAGAGTCAAGTTTTTTATTCTTTTTTTTTTTTACTTTTTTGTTCTTCCCTTGACTCAACTTTCCTTTATGGATACATCTCTATTTCTCCTTCCATTACAAAACTCCAGATTCACCTCATACCTGAATCACTGCAACACCTTTTTACCTTCCCAACCTTCTTTATTCTTCTGGGACCTTTACTAGAACACCGTCAGATCAATCTCTATAAAATACTGTCTCTGAAAATTAGCAAAGATAAATTGTGCATTAAAGTCTCTTCTTAGCCAGGAATCTACCCACCTTTTTACAGTGGTGGTTTCCTATGCAGTGAACACCAGGAAGCCTAGTCAGGTTCCCTGAGAGACAATATTTCTTATAGGGAAACTCAATCCAATTCTACATTTTTATATTCAACTAAACAAACATTTTTGAGCTCTCCACTATATGCCAGTCACCATGGAAGGCCACAGTGAGTAAGACATGGCCCTGTCTTTAAAGAGCTCACTGAGGTCAGGAGAGTTTAAAGCACCCCCATTCCCCAGACACACACACCAACAACAACTATGTGGCAATTGCTAGAGAATATTATGTATAAAATTCTATGAGGGCACAAATGATGGTAATTATGGGAATAAGATTAGAGAGAATAGACCTAGAAAGACCTTGTAGGAGATAATCAACTAGGGCATTTATCATCCTGATCAGGTCATTAGGGTTTCTACTTGTAAATAATATTCAAAATAATAATTTTAAAAATCCTTCATTAAAGATAAAAGAAAAAAGAGAAAGACAGGGGATGCACCACTATAATGAAGAAGTTACAAGACAATGACTAACGATGTGGGCAAGAGAATGAGAGAAAGGGAGTAAGTTGGGCTGAATGCCCAAAGCAAAATAAGATATCAATGGTAAAGCATCCAGAATGAAAGCAGGGCTGGAGAGGGAAAAAGAAGTGTGGCATTTTAGAAATACTGGTTGAGAAGATAGTGCTACCTACATCAGGCATTTATAGATGAGACCTAGCACACGATGTTGATATATCTTTGGGGACATGATGAGAACATTAAGAAAGAGCGACCCCCCAAAAAAACAAAAAAACAAAGAGCAAGGAGCCAAGAATGGAATTTCAGGATTCATCCACAACTGATGTCAGCAGAATTTGGAGAAACCAAGGGGAAAAAACAACCAGAAGCAGCCAGAAAATTAAGAAGAGACACACTACATGCCTGGCCAGTGTGGCTCAGTGGTTGAGCATCAACCTATGAACCAGGAGATCACGGTTAGATACCCGGTAAGGGCACATGCCCAGGTTGTGGGCTCAGTTCCCCAGTGTGGGGCATGCAGAGGCAGCCAATTGATGATCCTTTCTCATCATTGATGTTTCTGTCTCTCTCTCCCTTTCCCTTTCTCCCTGAAATCAATAAAAATGTATTTTAAAAAAATTAAAAAGAAGAGAAATACATCATAAGCTAGGACCTGTCAGTCTTATCAGGTACTGCTTTAAGATAAAGATTATGAATTATCTTCTGCTCTAGTAAATTTTACCATTCATTTGTTTGTGGCCATGGAAACAGGGGGTAGTTTTCAAAAACTCATTTCAAAATATGAAGCAGGGGATTTTTATAGCATACACGAGGCTATGTTTTTAATTATAAAGTAACAATATGAAAGAAAATCTGATGAAACACACTATAATTCACTTACAGTTTATGGGGGAAATGGAGACACATGGCTTCTCTCTAGCTGATTTGACTGCTCCCAATAGCCACACTGCTGTAAACCTCCAACAGCAAACCTTGGACTCCAAAACAATCAAATAAAAGACCAGATGAAGACCTGCCTAATAAATATAGGACTGCATTTAAAGCCAGTATGTTTTATATTTTTAGTCCTAAGCAGAGGTCTCTTTCTTATATTAACATTGAAAGGAGCTACCAATAATTTATAAATCCGAGCCTGTAAAACTGCATGCCTCCCACTGATACTCAATAGTGTAGGCTTTTATAAGCAGAGCCCTCAACTCCACAGGCCACACCAAAAAATGTTGTGTAGGACTGGCCTGTATCTATGGGACAAATAGTTCAAATAAACCTAACTCAAAACATTAGCACTAAATAATTGAAATGTAATCGAACCAACCTATACATGAGACTATTATGATTATTTTCTTTCTTAAATGGGAAGTAGTATTTGGAGTCAGATAGACTGCTGTCCAAAGTCTAGTTCTGCTACCTAATAGTTAAGTGACCTTGAAAACAAAGGACTCTTGGTTTCCATACCTGAGAAATGGATCATTTTGTATAACTTATAGGGTCATAGGAAGGTTAAATGAGGTGGCATATATAAATTTCCTAGAACAGGGTCTGGTACATGTTTACACTGTGTAATTGGGTGAAATTAGTTATACAGAACAACATTAATTTTGTTTGCTTTTCTTTATCTACCACAATTTTATTGAGTTGTACTTGCAAGAAAGAGCAGCATTTTTATAATATGACATTTTCAAGATTCCACATGATTAACGCAATTTCCACCAAACTGTATTGTTAATTTTTCTAGCCTTTATGACCACCTATGATTAATGATCTCTTAGCTCGTAATAAACGTGATAATATTATGAGCTCTGTAACTTGAAACATCTTAACTAGGACAAAATGAGATGATTTATGCAATCAAAGACAGGTAGGACAGCACATACTTGACCCTTATTCTAGAAAAATAAAATAATTTATGATAGGAGTTCAGGACTATTTAGGAGAGGAAAATACATCATGCAAATAAAAAGAAACCATACTTTTAAAAGGTAGTATGAGCCTTCAGTTGATTATAAAATACAGCACGATCATTGAAAACATTCCTCTTTTTAGTTTCCACAGGAGAGCCATTGACATTAGCTCTCCTCAGTTTCCTTGTCTGTTAAATGCCAATAGCAATATTTACCGCATAGACTTTTAAGGATTAAATGATATAATACATATGGTACATAACTGTCAAGGATACAGTTATGTCTTAATAATTGGTTATTGTTATTATACTTTCTTGAATTCATTAGAATCTTGGGAAGAAACAGAAGACATACTCAGCTGGAATAATGAAGAGATTTCAATGTTGGAATTATTTTCAGAGGTGTGGGCAATGAGATAGTGGGAGACCTGGGGAGTCACAACCATCAGAAGCCAGTATCACAAGAGGCAAGCAAGGGAAGGGTAGTGTTGCCTTGCATGGTAGTCATAAAGGGACAGAACTACAGTACGGAAAGAGGAAGGGAGAAATATCTCCATTTCCAACGGACCAGGCTGAACAAGAAACCAGAGGATAAGGAGTCAGGGGAATCAGCTCCCCAGGGCTCCGCCAAGGGCAGGAAAGGGCAGAGAATGAATCTGGGGCTGAAGGGTTACACATAAACTCCCCAACCCAAACAATAACTGAATAATTGAATCAAACCCTTTATTCATCAGAAATAATCTTAGCCCATAGCCTTTACTTTGCTCGCTGCATGTCTTCCTCAGTTCCTACTCCATGCCACGGTCTTTTTTATTGTTAGGAGAGAGAACTAGGATGACAGTTGTGTCACATCTGGTATCTTCTGTGGTTTTGATCAGTGGAGTGGAAGCCTTTATTTTGAGACACATAGTTCTCTTTTGCTGGTCCAATTTATAGTTAAAAGGAAGAAAATTCTTGTTTGTAAAAAATGCCATAAGCCTGATAAATCTAAGCTGTCAATTTGTTCATGCAAAAGACAGAGGTGTCAAAATCTAACAAGCCTTTTAACATTTTCAGCGATTGGTTAGAAAATGGAGCAATGGCTCACTTTACTTTTGGTCATTTACTATGCTCTTCTTTAGAAGGTGACTCATATTCTACTGGGGCTCAGGGCAGGCTGACCAAAAACATGCCAAAGTAGCATATCAATTATTTTCAATTAAAGTTACTTGAGAAAGAGCTGATGCAAGAAGAACACTCTGGCCTTCCTGTCTCTGTCCCCTCCAAACAGGGAGTAAATCTCTCACGTGGAAGATGCCCTCTCTCAAGCAGACGGTAGAGAGGCATCCTCATCACCAGAGACAGGGAATCCAGGGCTGGGGAGCCTGCTTCTTTACCAACTAAGCACCCAAGCCTTCTTTGTCTTGTCGGTTCCTCACAAATGTGCAGTTTCTTTTTCTAAAAAGTATAACAGCTGCCTGCATTGATCATTTCTTTAGGTCTCATATCTGTGAAACTTCCATATGTATGAATTTAAACTTGGGTTTCTCCTATTAATTTTATGTCAGTTTAATTCTTAAACTGACTAGAAGAACCTAGAAGGATAGAAGGGAAAAAGGTTTCCTCCCCAACAATTCCAAGACCCACTTTCAGCCAAACATTTTACATTCAATCAGCAAACAGCCTAATTTAATCAGCCTGAATCTTAATATTTGTCAAAGCTTCTTTCCTTCATCAAACTTTAGTCAACCTCCTCATAGTTTTCTTTTTGACAAGGATTTGCCCTTGAGCTCTGTCCTTTGCCTATTTAGACTAGTTTTTTTTTTTTTTAAGAATCCTGTTTGGTTATTTTAGCCAAAATCTCCTACCCTTGATATTTGATGAAATTCTTTATCCTCCACCTTCAGTCAGTTTAGCCAGAATACCTCCTTATCCCTGAGGTTTCCTCTTAGCAGTTTCCCACCCTGCTTTTTAACTATAAATCTCTACTTGTCCTTGTATTCAGAGGTGAGCCAAATTTTTCTCCCCTACTATAAAACCCACTATAGTAGTCTCTCTGAATAAAGTTTTGTCTTAGTTTTGGTTTATTTTAGAGAGAGGGGGGAAGGAGAAAGAGAGAAACATCGATCCCATATGCGCCCTGAGCTAGGATTGAATCTGCAACTTTTCGGTGCACTGGACAATGCTCCAACCAACTAAGCCACACTGGCCAGGTCTGCATTAGCATTCTTTAACAAGTGTCAAGTAATGTTTTCTTTAACATATAAGTAGTTTGAATTAATTAATATAAAATTTTATTTCATGCGTTAATAACTGCTATTATGTACATATACATATCATTCATAAATATATGTGAACCAAAAATGATTAGTGGAAGTCTTCAACAGAAAACTTAGCACTTTCTAGGGCACACTCTTCTAATTCTAATAAATCTGTGCCTTTCATTAACTTTGAGCTTTTTACAACTCTATAAATTGTAGCTATTTGATTGAAATGGAAATAATTTTTGACCATAAACATGCAAATGAATTCCTTCAGTAGAGGGATGCTTGACTTATGGGAAAAGCCAAGAATCCTACCTATTTGTAAATTTATTAAAACATTCCTAATTACCTATATCCCTGTGGTAATTTAAATTCTCCCTTAAACCTGTTGTAATATCCTTCTGGTTTCTACAATAATGAATGAGTAAATGAAACTTCTGGCACATGTTCATTTTATATTTGCCTAAGTGTCATAATTTTACCCTTTAAAAAATTATTTAACTGGTATTACTAATATGCCCCAATTTTACAGATGGAGTAACTAAGGCTCAGAAAAAATGGTAACCAGCCTATGGTGGCTCCATTAATAATGTGAACTCATGATTGCTAAAGTCAAAGTACATACTTTTCCCAAACACTATAATTTTATTAATATAAACAAAATCACATAGAGTTTGAATGCTAGAGCACCGAATAGAACATTAGATCCTATGAAGCATGAAAACCCAACCAATAATTACTACTGATTAGATACTTAGCGATTAGAATTGCTAATTACATTTCAACTTAGTTGCTGTATGGCAATAAAAACAAAAATAATAGCTTAGTGAAGCATAAACAAAGTATCCTAATGCAAATCCAACCATCAAACATGTCAATAAATTATTTCAATTAGAACTTGAAGAAGTCTCAGGTATATTTTTTTTCTCTCCACTGAATCCTACGGTTATCAGAAACCATTAGCTGATTTTGATTAGTTTTATACATACATAGTAAAAGAAAAGAAGAATCGGAGGAGGAAAAGAAAGCAGAGAAAGAGGAGAAACAGCAGACTTCAACATGTGACAAACTGAAAATTGTGTATGTATGATTCTGGAATTATGCTTTGTAATTCTATGACACTGGGAAAGTTATTTAATCTGAGTTAAGTCCTTTTCATATAACATGGGCATGAGACCACCTAGCATTAAACTATTAATATAAAATGAGATAGTGATTATAAACCTTCTGTCACATAAATGAGTTTTCATTACATTTTATTTCACTTTGCTCAACCCTATCCCTGCCCCCCGATCATCCATTCAAAACAGTGAAGCAGAACTCAACCAGAATTTAGAATACACTTTACTATTAAGCAGTGCCAAACAGCTGAAAGTGAACCTGAATGTTTAACTAGATTTTGTTTCTACTCTGTACCTATGTAATATGAATTACCAGTGACACATTTACAAAACAAGTAATTTCAAGACTTACATTGGGAATGTCATGAAAAATGTGCTTGCCTTAAATGAAATGTAGGACAAACAAATGCCAAATGACTCAGAAGTTCTGATCTCCATCAAAGTGTCTGAAAGAAAGATTCACAGTGTTAACAGTGTGACATCCTGGAGGGACAACTTTTATGTTGCGTTGGTTATCTTTGTGAAGTGACAAGCAAATATAGTCTTAAAGCCATTTAACGTGATACAGTGCTCTAGATTTCCTCACTTAGCTACAGTTTTTTGTGGGGTAAAGTGATAGGAGAGTGTTTGTTTTAAATCACATCCCCAATTTAGTTCATATAGGATAAATGGTGAAACATTGAGATCATCAATTTTTATTTTCCTAGCTTCTGCTATTGTCCTCAGTGACTTCTCTAAGTTCCCCTTCCCCCAACTCTTCCAGAATGTTGCAACCTCATGAATCTTGCCAGAATTAAACAGACATCGAAATTAAATATAATAACTCTAAACTTTCTGCAAAAACCCAAAACTATCTTCATGCTCTATACTAAATATCAATGTAAAATATGAAGTAAAAAAGAAATTATTATTATTGAGTGGATAATTCATAAATTGTTTACAACTGCTTTAAGGTAAATAGAGCTTTCTATAATATAGAAGGAAAAAGAACTACAATAAAGAGTACACAAAAGGAGAGTGTAGGCATGAGCCATTCCCTGGATCTCTGGTAATCAAAAATAGATTAAAAGGCCTTATTAGACATAGCGATATTAAACATGAAGCAGTTTTTTCCTGGGAAAAAGTTTATTTCAGGCCTCCTGTGATTCAATTGAGTTTGAATACATAATCATGAAGCCACCATAGGACAGCCTATACATAAGTGCAGGCTGCTTGGCCTATATCTGTCTTTTCAGGCATTCTCGTTCATCTGCATGATAAAGGGGATCAGTCATACAGTTCCATCACCAATAGCAAAGACCAAACCTCTGCTACCAGCACCCCTTTTCTCAGTTACTGAATACCACAGCAAGTCACATGGGCACTTAACATGATGCTAGTAATAATCATAATGCTGATCATGGAATCAGTGTGGATGAAGCTATCCCAGCTATATCCAGTCAGAGTTAGTCCTATAGACAAAACTTATCCCAGTAAGTAACTGAGATAAAGAATAATACCACGTTCCAAAATTTAGAAAATGGCTATGTCTGGTAAAGTCTTATTATTCTCAATTAACAAAAGATGTATCAATGGGTAATTTAATAATACATTATTCCTTTTGGAATCTTCTGTTTCAACCCAAACAAGTCTACCATCAACTAGTATACTGAAATTGAGTTCTTGCACTATTTGGAATAAGTATAGACCCCACATGCTAAGGTCTCAGTCTCTACAAGAATGTTCCTATTTCCAATGCCAGCCACAAGTTCGAGTGGTTCTCAGGGTGCCTGCACTACTGACCAGCTGGCTATACATTTGGGGGTTTCCTTGACTCCCCAAATTTGATAATTTGCTAAAATAACTCACAGAATCAGGAAAGCACTAGACTTACAATGAGTTTTATTATGATGGATACAATTCAGAGCAGCCAAATAAAGAAACACACAGGGTAAGGTCTGGGCGTGTCCCAAACACAGAGCCTCCACGATCTCAACCCATGGAATCAGGGTGTATTACCCTCCAGGCACATGGATGGGTTCACCAACCAGGAAGCTCCACTGAGCCATGGGTCTAGGGAATTTACGGGGGTTATATTCTATCCTTGGCCACATCATTGAAATTAATCTCCAGTCCTCCTCCTCTCACTGGAGGTTGGACTAACTCAAAGTCCCAACCCTCTCATCACATGACTGCCTTATGATCAGCCTCCTTCTTGAAGCTAGCTAAGGGGCAGCCATGAATCACCTCATTAGTACAAACTCGGGAGGGAATCATGAATAATAACGACCCTTTTATTACTCAGGAAATCCAAAGGATTTAGTCTCCCTCCCAGGATCCAGGGAAGAAAGCTAGCCAAACCTTTATTACACAATATGGGGACATGTTGTAATTTCAAACGAACCCAAGACAAGTCCTGAATGTGGAACTGATGATTGAATCATGTGTTGGGAAACATTAGTCACTTGTTTCTTCTGTACCAGAACCATGTGATCAGCTTCAGGAGGTAATTAAAACTGTCAGCTCTCTCATGGCTTATCCTGTCTTTAGAAAATAATGGAACTTGCAACCTGAAAACGGAACTGCTTCAGGGGCATTGATGCCATGTGGACAGACCCACAGAGCCTACAACATTTAGCGCTCTCATTTTACTTGTAGGGGTCTATTTTGCTCTCTAAAAAAAATCTGTTCCCTAACCTGTTTGGCTCAGTGGATAGAGTGTCGGACTGTGGACTGAAGAGTCCCAGGTTCGATTCCGGTCAAGGGCATGTACCTCTGTTGCGGGCACATCCCTGGTAGGGGGTGTGCAGGAGGCAGCTGGTTGATGTTTCTCTCTCATCAATGTTTCTAACTCTCTCTCCCTCTCCCTTTCTCTCTGTAAAAAGTCAATAAAATATATTTTAAAATAATAATAATAAAATAAAAAAATAAAAATAAAAAAATCCTGATCCTCAGTCTAAAGAAAAGGGCTTCTTCCCTAAGTACTGACAGGCTTGGATGATGCCATTCTTTTCATATATCCAGTTTGATGCTCTGTAGCAAACACCTTTAGGAGATTAATGTTATCAGTTATCAGTGAAAGTGGGGTTGTTGAGGTACCACTGGAATAAGCATTTCCGGAGGCCCCCACAGAGGATGAGATATGGTAGAAAGCTCTATTTCCATGGAATTACATCCCTGGGTTTCCAAAGCCCCAATTTCCCTCCCTCCAGTCATAGAAGAAATGTAGCTGGGGTTTCAGTAAAGCTAGAATCAAAATTGGTGTCGAATTTTCTTTTCATGTTGGAGTTGGGTCCAGTTCAGCATCAGGCTAGTTACAGTCCATTAGTCCAGTGTGTGGGAGGCCCACATGGCTATGGGTCATGTAGTGAATGCAGGGAAGCAGGAGCAAAAGAGTCTGGGCCACAAGCCCAGAGGCACATAAGTTCCCAGAGAACCAAAAAAGCGAACTTCTTTGTTTAGGGGGTTATGTACCCCAAATATTTTTGCCCCTGCAGTGGCCATGCCCATTTTGGCCAAACATCTCTGACCCCAGGTGTAATTAACAGGCAAGTATCTTCCCAATGTCATCCCAACTTTACTGGGCATGTGTCTATCTTTCCTTTTCCCAGTCCCCTTCCCCCACTGTTTTGCAGGGAACATGCCTATAATGTCTGGCCTTCCCTTTGCTCCTTTCCTATTATTAATAACTAGTTCTATTAAAATGAAAATGTTTAACAGTACATATACCATTCAACAGTTACACTATATAGTCCTTCTGAATAAAGCATTACATTCCCATTCCCTCAGCACTTGTTTTAATTTATGTTTCACATATGAAAATCTCTACCCCACGATCAATTCTTATCATCAATTTTCCAAAACTGAAAAGATGCATTAACATGTTTTCACTCTTTCATTTTGCATATTTGCCAACTTTGGGACACTCCTATGGCTTTATATTATACATGTACAGGAGTATCTACCTACACAGCTAACTCATAGAGCATAAAGTATAGCCTCATTATATAACTCTTCTATTGGCACAGTGTTGTGTGATAAAAAGATATCTTTTATATTAAATACATAAATAAGTATATGTTTATATAGAGAGATCACCACAAATGACTCAAGTTATGAAATCTTTGTTGCATCTCTCCAAGAGTCCTGCTGAGGTGAGCTGCCCTCACTCAGGCTCTTGTTTCACCTAACATCCCACAGCACACATTGTGAGGTCAGGGAGGGGCTAAGAATGCCCCTGTGCAATTGAGGAAATGGCTTCTCTGAATGCCTGACTCAGCTGTACACATTGTCTCTGCCCCATTTTCCTGTAACAACACTGTAAAGCAAGATCTTCATAATAACTACCTAATTTGCAATGGATGGGTACTGTTTCTCCCCTGCCCCATATCCTACCCTTAAACATAGCTCTTTACAGGGTCTAAGGGAACTCACTTTGGATTCAATATGGCTCCAAAAAGGCATCTGGGAAATGCTGGACTCTGTGTTTAATTCTCTGTGACTGTTTAATTCTCTGTAGCCTCAAGCTTGGCTGACTACCCAGAAAACCAGAATGCTACCCAAAGATAAACGTCATGCCTCCAGGAAAGAGGTTAATGAGTGGATAGAGTGTGATAACTGCCTGATGTTATCTAGTAACTTAGGAATTGTTCTTTCTGGTGGTTGATGTGACTACCCACCATATGGTTTTACCACTAGCCCCCTATAAAAAGATACCCTGTCCTGGAGGGGTGTGGGTTCCTCCTGGCCAGCCACCACTGATAGCAGCTGCTTTGCCTGTGTGTGCGAGTTTCTCCTATGACAGTTATTATGAATGTGCATAAAGCTATATGTCAGCTCTTTGGACTCCATCCTGAACTTAAACTTTTGGGGCTTTCACCCAGCATAGGGACTGAAGCAGTCAGTCTTGCTAACCCACACTAGAGAAGATCTACCTGCAGCTGAAACACTGTACCAGAGGATACAAGGAAAGATGCTACTGAGCTTGGCTATTAAGCCTGCACACTGGTCAGATGGTATCTGCATCATCAAAGAGGGAAAGAATTAAAACTAGGAGGCTGGCATCTCTGTAGGGAGACTGATAGACATAACGTGGATCTAATGTGGCAAGGACCATCAAGATGCATTCCAAAGTGTGGGGTTCTCATAGTTTTACTTCTTAATTTCCTCTCCATTGGTGAGATATTATCCAGTTGCTTACACAGAGAAGCCTTCAAACATCAAAAGGTTAAACAAAGTAAGACTTCCCCACACATTAGGTCAACTTTGCTGATGTGACTGGGGAAGAAGGAGAATCCTGTTGTCCTTGCTGCCTGTGGGCAAAGTGAAACAGGAATTTTAGGGGAATATAGGCAGGTTTAGGGAATTTTTAGAATTGGGGGACATGGAAAAAACATAGGGCTACAGATTGGGAGAAGGTACACCTCCATAACACAAGGAAGCCTGGTACAGTTGCATTTACATAAGACAAGGAAGCAGCAACAGATGTATTTCCATAAGACAAGGGAACTGGAAGTAGCCAAAAAAGGTCTACATTTACAAAATAAAGAAAAAGGAAGAAAGCCCAGAAGGAATAGGAGGACAATGAGGGAGGAGGACCTCAGGAGTCACTATGGTAACCAATTCAAAAGGGAATATTGACCAATCAGAGGGGATATCAGGACATAGGAACTGCAGCCTTTATAAACCATGGAGACAGGAAGTCGGTGGGACTCTTTCCCCCTCCCCACGTGGGAGTCTGTACTTGCTCTTCAATAAATCTCCACCTTTGCTATACTACCCTCTGTCTGTGGATTCATTCTTTGACTCCTGTGAACAAAGAATCCAGTTCCAGTCCAAAAATTCCGTATCAAAAGGGTAGAGAGAAGAGACCACCCTGGCAGTCGAATCAATGAGATCAAAAGGTGTAATTGCAGAAAGAAGGGCAGGAGAACAGATGCCCCAAAGCATGACTGTGGGTTTGCTGGATAACCACACAACCAACATGCTTATTCTGAAGCAGCTTTGAGAATGTGGTTGCTTCTTTTAGCCAAGCTTCAGGCCAGCTCAGGGCCCAAAGGTTAGTCACATATTAACAACTGACTCTAGGAAGGGGAACAATTTACATAAGCTTCAGATGCATAGAAGGAGAAAAGAAAAAAAAAAAAAACCTAACTGAGGAATCACTGACAGTTGCCTTGACTTTGTAAATGAGAAAAAGCAAAATGATCTAAAACCATGCTTCTTTCAAGATCTGAAATGCTGCCACTACCACCATCTAATGGAGATATAAAATAACTCTCACTTTCAAGAGAGAAATAATTAGATGATGTTGCTGAATTGAAAAATCCACACATTAAAAATAAAGCTTCTATTACTGTAAAATAAAATAGTGTTTTTAGTAGAAAAATTATAAAGTTCAGAAAAGTGTAAAAACAAACAAAGAACCATGATCCTGCCTTCCAGAGGCAACCACTATTATTTTTCCTTCCTCTGTTTTAATGTCTATGTTTATTTTTACAAAGTTGTACACTCTGCAACATTATACCCTGCTTTGTCAGTTATTATAATAAAACTAGAGGCCAAGTGCACGAAATTCATGCATGGGGGGGGGAAGGGAAGGGGTTCCCTCAGCCCTGCCTGCACCCTCACTAATTGGGACCCCTTGGGGGATGTCCAACTGCCGGTTTAGGGCTGATCAGGCCTAAACTGGCAGTTGGACATCTTTCTCACAATCTGGGACCACTGGCTCCTATCCACTCACCTGCCTGCCTGCCTGATTGCCCCTAACCCTCTGCCTGCCTTTCTGAATGCCCCTAAACTCTCTGCCTGCCTGATTGTCCCTAACCACCTCTACCGGCCTGACTGATCACCCCTAACTCCTCGCCTGTCGGCCTGATTGCCCCTAACTGCTCTCCCCTGCCTGCCTGATTGCCCCTAACTACCCTCCCCTGCTGGCCTGATCTCACCCCCAACTTCCCTCCCTTGCCAGCCTGATCGCCCCTAACTGCCTCTGCCTCAGCCCCCACCACCATGGCTTTGTCCAGAAGTAAGTTGGACGTCCAGAAGATGGCCAGTTGACCCAGTCTAATTAACATATTACTCTTTTATTAGTATAAATAGATTATATAGGATAGGATTGCTTAAATGGGGGGGAAGCCTTTTTCAGCAGGAGGAGATGCTCTTTGCAGACACTATACTGCCAAAACCATTATTAAAAAATCGAACCGCTTTCTTACACCTTACACTAAACAGCTGTTGCCATTAAAATGCCTCCTCAGCCCCCACCTTAGGTTCTGCCTTCATAGTTCACCCAGATTAGGTTCTGATTGGTCGGTTTCTATGCCAGTCAGTGTCAAAAGCTCCGCTTCCTAGGCAGCCATTGGCTTTTCTGGGAAATCCAGAACGGCCCTCCTGACAGCTGCCTTTCTCTTCGGGCCTATCTCCGGGCCTGATCCACAGCCTCCACAGCAGCTGCTGATCAGACCCCGCCTCTTTCTTTCTCCAGGCCTCGGCAGCAGTCATGATGGCTGCAGATCAGGCCCTGCCTCTCTCTCTGGGCCTGATCTGCAGCCGCCGTGGCAGCAGTGAGGTCATTAGGCCTCTGGCCCGGTCCCGGGGTGGAAGCCAACAACCTCGCCATGCCCGCCTCGCCCCGCCGCCCCGCCTGCCCACCTGCCGCCAGCCTTGCTGTGATAGGAGCCTGTGGGACGCAGGGGAGGGACCAAGAGGTGCTCCATGCACTTCCTGGTGACCGGTCGTCCATCTGGTCATTTAGGTCATGACAGCCCTAGGCTATTATTAGTATAGATGTCTTCCAACTAACTTTATATTTTAATACACCTACAAATTATTTCTGTCATTTCGGGTTATACAAAGTGCATAATAGTCTACCTAATAAATGTAATACCTAGTGAAACAGGAATTTTTAGGGGTGAAAAAGACAAATTTAGGAAATTTTAGAAATTAAGAGGACCATGGAAGAAGCACAGAGCTGCAGAGGAGCAGAAGGTATATTTCTATGAAATAGGGGAACTGAAAAGCTGCAACAGGTACATTTCCATAGAACGAGGGAACTGAAAACAGCCAAAGGTCTATATTTACAAAATAAAGGAAAGGAAGCCTTTCATCCAGAAGGAGAAGAGGAAACCCCAAAGGGAATAAGAAAACAATAAGGAAGGAGGGGAGGAAAAACCTCACAAGTCCCATGTGAGGTTTGACCTTTGAGCTCAGGAGTTACCATAATAACCAGTCTAAGGGAATAGTGACCAATCAGAGGAGATATCGAGGCACAAAGATCTAAAAGGAACTCAGTGGGACTCTTTCCCCCTCCCCACGTGGGAGTCTGTGCTGTGAGATTCTTTCCCTTTCCCCACGTGGGAGTCTGTACTTGTTCTTCAATAAATGTCCACCTTTGCTATACCACCTTCCATCCATGGATTCATTCTTCAACGCTGCTGGACAAAGAGCCCAGGAACCAGTCTGCCCAGGGGAACACCGCATGTTCCAGTCCAAAAATTCTGTTTCACTGGTAACAAATTAACAGTCTGTGAGCTCTTGCTAGGTTCAGATCACTAGCTAAACAGAAGAATCAAATTATAGTGGAATTTCTGCCTCCAGCACCGTCAGAAATAGGGAACCCCAGTGCCACTACACACACATAAAGAGTCAATTGGAGCCTCAAGGAGCTTCCACCTTTGCATTGTGCCATCTTTATTTTGGCTTTTCTATTTGCAAATGAAAGAAATCGAAAGACCTAAGAATTCTTCTGTGATTGTTCTCTGTCAACCTTGTAGAATCTCCTGGTGTCTATTAAGACCCACTTGAATCATCACATATCCACAACTCCCTGACTCCTTCTCCTCCAAGAAATCTCAATTGCTCCTCCTTTGTGCTCCCATGGAGCTTCAAACAAAACTCTGTAATTTATCACATTTATTATATTATTGATTTACTGTAATTACTTACCCCTTCTTGAGTCTATAAACTCTTTGAAGATAGAAAAATTTTATTATTTTTTTCTCAGAATCCAGCAATGACTAGTTGAGAGTAAGGGCTCAGTAAACATATTTTTGAGTAATTAAGATTGAATAAATTTAAAGTGTGTAAACCAAAATTAATTGTAGACTGTAATCCTATCTAATAAAATGGTAATATGCAAATTGACCATACCTCTGCTACACCCACAAGCCAATCAGAAGCCAGTATGCAAATTAACCCAACCAAGATGGCTGCAGCCACGAAGTGAGCAGGAGGCTTGGGTTTCCCCGGTAATGGAGGAAGCCAAGCTTTCTGCACACCCTAGCCGGCCTAGGCCTCCACTCAAGTCTACAAAGTTTCAATCATACAAGATAAATAAATCCCAACAAAAATGGCAGCAGCCATGGAGCTGGAGAGAGCAGGAGGCTTGAGTTGCACCCGGCAATGGAGGAAGCCAAGTTTTCTGCACACCCTGGCTGGCCTAGGCCTCCACTCAAAGCTACAAAGTTTCAATTATAGAAGATAAATAAATCTCAATAAAAATGGCTGCAGCCATGGAGCAAGCAGGAGGCTTGGCTATGCTCAAGGCTACAAAGTTTCAATTATAGAAGATAAATTAATCCCAGATACCAGGGCCTCCGCTTGGGTCACTGGGGGTGTGTGGCCAGCCTGCAAACCACCACAGGCCCCTCGCCCAGGCTGCCCTACGCCCCAAGGGAACCCCCACCCTGATCCAGGACACCCTTCAGGCAAGCCAGCTGGCCCCCACCCATTCACCAGACCTCTATCCTATCTAATAAAAGAGTAATATGCAAATTGACCATCACTCCAACACACAAGATTGCTGGCCCCATGTGGTCAAAGATGGCTGCCCCGATGTGGACACAAGATGGCCAGCACTGGAGGGCAGTTGGGAGGGACCAGGCCTGCAAGGGAGGGCAGTTGGTGATCAGGCCAGCTGGGGAGGGCAGTTGGGAGGGACCAGGCCTGCAAGGGAGGGCAGTTGTGGGCAATCAGGCCAGCAGGGGAGGGCAGTTGGGAGGGACCAGGCCTGCAAGGGAGGGCAGTTGGGGGTGATCAAGTGTGCAGGAGAGGGCAGTTAGGGGTGACCAGACTGGCAGAGGAGGGAAGTTGGGGGTGACCTGGCCCGCAGGGAAGGGCAGTTGGGGGGGACCCAGGCCTGAAGGGGAGAGCATTTCGGGGGGACCAGTCCTGGAGGGGAGGGCTGTTAGGTGTGACTAGGCCTGCAGGGGAGGGCTGTTAGGGGTGACCAGGCCTGCATGGGAGGGCGGTTAGGGGCAAACATGCTGGCAGGGAGCAGTTAAGCATCAACCAGGCTGGCAGCAGAGTGGTTAGGAGGTGATCAGGCTGGCAGGCAGAAATGGTTAGGGGCAATCAGGAAGGCAGGCAGGTGAGCAGTTGGGAGCCAGCAGTTCTGGATTGTGAGAGGGATGTCTGACTGCCCGTTTAGGCCAGATCCCTCGAGAGGTCCCAGATTGGAGAGGGTGCAGGCTGGGCTGAGGGACATACACCCCCGCCCCCCTGTGCACGAATTTCGTCCACTGGGCCTCTAGTGAAGAATAATAAACATTTATTTGAGCAGTCTGAGAGACAGAGATTTGATAGAAGCCTACATTGCGTTCCATGGAGACAAAGGGGAGGCCTTCCTGCTCAGGTTCTCAATTAGGTCTGTTTTATGTAAATGAGGTTTCCAAATTGTGCAGTTATGATTGGATGGGGCAGGTCTCAGTCCCTTGGTAGAAAGATGAAATCAGGTTTCCCTGCAATGATTGTCCCAGACAGCATACAGAAGCAGGGCATAGTGCAGGAAGCTGAGAGTTCAGTCTGTGGTTCTTCCTAGTAAGCGAGTAGTGAGAAGCCCCTGTGAGCAAATGACTACTATTCTGTTATTATTCATAAAATTTGGGACCTTGATTGACTATGGGGAGACCATCTCAGTATATAAATTCTTTCTTGGGATTCACATCAAAGGAATCTTTCCTTAGGCTCCACAAGCAAAACCTATTTTTCTGAAAATATGATAAAGTAATACTGTACACTTATTATCTACTAGAAGTCTGGTGTACAAATTCATGGGGTGCTGCTAACCCACCCTGATCAGGGCTGACTGGGCCAGGCCGGATGGGGGAGGGGACACGGGTGGTTGGCCAGCCGGCCCCACCCCTGCCCCCGATTGGGTGGGGGGGTCAATTGGGGTGGGGGGGCGGATCGGGGGCAGAGATGGCTGGGGGGGATGGGCCACGGCAGTTGGCCAGCCAGCCCCACCCCCTGGTCAAACTCCTGGTTGAACTCTCAGTCAAGGGGAAAATTTGCATATTAGCCTTTTATTATATAGGATTTATAAAAGCCTAAGTGACCATTTGACTGTTCGACCAATAGCTATGACGTGCACTGACCACCAGGGGGCAGACGCTCAATGCACAGGCATGGAAACATGGAACAGACTGATGAATATCAGAGGAAAGTTGGAGAGGGGAAGGTGGGAAGAGATTAACCAAAGATCTTATATGCATAGTAGAGGCCCGGTGCACGGATTCGTGCACTGGTGGGGTCCCTTGGCCTGGCCTGTGGGGGTTGGGCTGAAACTGGCTCTCCAACATCCCCCTAGGAGTCCCAGATTGTGAGAGGGCACAGGCTATAAAATTATGCATCACCTCTTTCTACTGTCAAACATCTAAATCAATAAATTCTAGACCCTGTTCAAGAGGACAGCATAGGATAAGAGAGGATAGCTTAAATGGCTTATTTACAATCACATAAATCAGAAAGGAAGCAGTAATCCATGATTATACAACATTTCCTCCAAAGGATTTGGAACATCTTGAGAAGATTTGAAAAGCTTTAATCCTTGGGGGGTAAAAATCTGCTCTAAGAGTTAATGGGAAGCTTCCAATATTGTTTCTTGATTCTTTTTGTCTTTCTTCTTTCTGACTGTATTTCATATTCATTTCTATTTATTTTAAATTAATAGAAAACAAATAATTTTATACAAACTGTCATATATTATAAATGCATATTTTATAAATAACATCAGAATGTTGGAAACTTGAAATAAAAAATATACTCAATATGTATGACATACTGTGCAGGAATACATGGGTTTCCTCACAGACATCCATTAAATTAATTCAATTTAAACTTCACCAGATAAATTCAATTTTAATTTTGCCCAGTATTGATCCCAAGTGAAGTTAGTTCAGGCTCTTTGAAGTGAAGTTATCTATTATAGCAATCACCACTGCAGAGAGCCGAAGATGCAATTAAATTAGAGAAACTATTTGCAAATGGCCAAATTGATAATTTTTAAAGAAATTAACACAGAGAAAAGTATAAGCACTGTTTGCTTTTATCTGCTACTTATTGTGTTTTCCCTTTAGCCAGATAATAGGAGGCTGATTGTGTTGTTATGGCAAAGCCATTCAAAGGCTCTTTCATTCACTAGCCCTGGGACAGCACAAACATCCCTGTATAGCCTGGTGCTGAGATAACTCTATCTTTTTTTTTTTAATTTTAATTTTTTTTATTGTTGACACTATTACAGATGTCCCTCATTTTCTCCCTCTTTGCCCAACTCCATTCAGCCCCAGCTCCCACCCCTATCCCCACCCTGGCCTTCAGCACCCTGTTGTGTGTCTCCATGGGCTACCAATATGTGTTCTTTGGCTAATCTCTTCACCTTTTTAATTGAATATTTTTGTTAACGTTTAGTTGGCATACAATATCATATTAGTTTTAGGTGTACATACAGCACGGATTTGAAATTTATGGATCTTAAGATGTGCTCCCCACACGAAGTCCAGTAACCATTTGTGTCCCTGTAAAGTTATCTCACACTAGTGACTATCTTCTTTTTTTCATCCATCCCTCTACCTCCTCTTCTCCGGTAACCATCAATTTGTTCTTTGTTTCTATCAGTCTGTTTTCGTTTGGTTTGTTTTGATGATACAAGTGAAATCTTGGTCTGAATTATTTCACTCATTGTAACATCCTCCATCCATGTTATTGCAAATGGCAGGATTTCATTCTATTTTATGGCTGATTTATATTCCATTGTGTATGCAAGCCACATCGTTCTTATTGGGGTGGGAACTTGATGGAAGGGAGCAATGGGGGAAAATGGGAGACATATGTAATACCCTCAACAATAAAGATATATAAATTTTTAAAAATTGTAAAGCTAAAATTCAAATAATTTTATAAATTTTTTATAAAAAGGATTTAGGGGGGAAAAAAGATTGTATTGAATCTTTAGATATAGAAGCAACTCTTTCAAACACTGTACTTTCCTTAGGCAGCTTCCTGCTGGGGAGATTATAAAGACTCCCAATCTGGCCAGAGCCACACTTTCAGGGCTCAATAAAATCACAGCTCTCCCCATGAGAAACGACTGCCCTAGAGCCAGCATTAAAATGGGAGGCATTTGGGCAGTGGGCAACTGGAAAACAGGGTGCTGATTGCTGACTGAAGAGCCCTGAGTAACCATCCGGGTTTGGTTTAAGCACAGAAGGTTATAGCTCTGCTGTGACATTTCAAATAGCAGAAAGCATAAACCAACAAATAACTCCTTTGTTTCGTTATGACTGCAGCCATTCTCATTGTCCACTTGGAACCAAAGCTAAAAAACAGAGCTATCTGATATAAACTATTCAAAGTCACATACACCATTTTCACCACTTTCAAAACATTGAAAACATTTTTTGCCCCTTTTGTAGCTTTTAGTGAATGTCTAAATTTTTTTTAAATTTCTGATAACTAAATTTCAAGTAATGCTTCATTTAACTCTGGAAATCTATATTCAGTGATTCTCCAACTCTATCAGGCTTGAAAAGAAAAACAAATCCTTACTCCTATTTTTGTTTATAAAAGTGTTTTATTAAATACACACAAGAAAGGTTTATAAGTATATATTTAAAATGTAACAATAAAATGAACATTACATACATTCCACCCAACTTAGTAATAAAACACTACAAGTAGTTTTAAAGCCCCCTAAGTACCTATTCTCAGGCCCAACTCTTTTTATTTTGCCACTTAAGGTACCAACTTGATTTATGTATTTATCATTCCCTTACTAATCTTTATAGTTTACTACATAAAGTTTACTCTCTAAATAACATAGTAGTTTTACACTTTGTGTAAGGCAATAATTCAGTATGTATTCTTTTGTATGTTTCCATTCTGGTATTGACAACAGTTAGGTTATTTTCAGTTTCTTGCTATAATAAGCAAGGCCACTTTGAACTTGCTTCTGGTTGACTTTGTCAGTAACATTTCAAAGATATATACCTAGAAGTAAAATTTCTAAGTCAGAATATGTGTTTCTTCAACTCTATTGAATAATGCCAAATATTGTCCCAAAGTAGTAGAAATGACTTATATTCCCACCAGCACTGTATATAAAAGTGTGGCAGTATAGTAAGAAGTTAGAAGAATTCCTGGACAAGTGGAATGGGAAAACTGAGGCAGGAAAATTAAACAAGACCAAGCAGTTTGGGCAGCTTGCAGCCAGCTTGTGAATTACAAGACCTTAACTTCCCCAACTAAGGGCACTTTAGAACAAGTGATTTATACCTCTCCTCTCTAACCAGAGAATACACAGCTTAAATCACCCTGGTCTGGGAAAATAGAGAAAAAGACACAATTAATGCCATTTGTGTCAGCTAAGACTAAGGACAGATGAAGTCTGGGGGACAAATAACAAACACCCCAAAGCATGTGAATGGTATCACTTGAGGGGAGAATGCTATGCAGGACAGATAGCTGCTAGGGCAGGAGGAAGGGAAGGGGAAAAAAGGAAGAGTTTATCTCACCCAGTGAACACAGAAGTCAGCAGTCTTGGGACTTGCCAAGATAAAAACACCAGATGTTCGCATATAATCTGGAAAAAGCCACCACAATGTAAAAGGGGGACCTTGAAATCTAGTTTATACAGCATGGGAACCTTGAAACCTACAAGGGGAAAAGTATAAAACCCTTAAACCCTCACTAGGCAGGGTGCTCAGCCTAGCTGAGTTGCCTGCTTTAGCTTTATGCCAAGTGTATTCTTAATAAATTTGCTTGCTTTGCTTCAATAGTACTTTCTGTCACTCATCTGAATTCTTTCTGGCCAGCGTGACAACAGCAGAGGAGGGAGAGCCCCCTCCAACTCAGGCAGCTCTCTGGTAACAAAAGTTTCCATTTTTCTACATCTTCATCAACATTTGCTATTAATAGGCATTTTAATTTTCACCAATCTGGCAGATTTAAACTATTATTTCATTGTGGTTATCATTTGCACTTGAGGTTGATCAAACTTGAATTTGTTTATTTTGTCATAAAGTAATTCATCTTCTTTGAAATATATTTTAATAATTTTTGTCTATTTCCTTTTATGATGGTTTCTTTTCTATAATTTGTGTTTCTTTCATAATGATTGCTAATTATCACATCAAATGTGTATTCTAGAAAATGTTATTTTGCTAGTTTTATGTGTCAGAAATATCTTCTCTTAGTTTGTGGCTCCCCCACCCCCTTTTCAAATTTTTCTTATAATAAAGTTCTTAATTTTAAAGTAAATTAATTTGTCAATGAATTTTAAAGTAAATGAATTTTATTTATGGTTTATGCTGTTTTGCTTTTTTTTTTCTCTTTTAAAATTTTTCTTTTAAATCCTGAGGTCATAAATATGCTCTCCTATACATTCTTCTATAAATATTTCAACTTTTCCTTTCTCATTCGGGCAGTTTTCCTCCTGAATCTGACCCCTCTGAATTATATAACTTAAAGATCCAACGTTATATTTTTCATACAGATAATCAATCCAGCACCGTTTATTAAGCGATCCATCCTTTACTCACTGACCAGCAAGCCATCTCTGCCATGAATCAAATTTTCATATACACAGGAGCTGGTTCTGGACTCTTTATTCTGATTTACTGTCTAATTTGTCTTTGTATGAGTGAATATAATGCTACCTAATTGACTGTAGAATTGAATAAGTCTTGGTTTATGGTAGAGAAAGGCCCCTGTGTTATTCTTCATCTATATCACTATTGTGAAAAAAGATAGCCAAGGTGGAGTCATTTATGTTGAGGGAACTAAAATGGAGCTGGTAAGCCAAGAAAAAGTTTGTCTTACACAAGTTCCACCCAGCATGTTTCTCCATGAACTTTTGAACTTTTTCAGCTGTCCCTAAATTTTAATCTCCTCATCACCATGACAACCAGACCATCATCATTTCTTACTTTGAAAGGAGCCAACCTCTTTTTTTCAGCCAACATCCTTTGTTTGCATAATGGGCTCAACCAATCCTTATTAATTTAGCCAGAATCCTTCATTTACATTAAGACCAGATTGAGGATAGAACATGCAGTCCAAACCTTTGTCAGCCCTGCCTTTCTTTGTTATTTTCAGAGCACAATATAGGTTACTATCTGAATTTGTGCCCTGGATTGCAATTACTCCTTTGCTCAAATGAACACTTTTTATCCCTTATTACAGCCTAAATATTTTTTGTTAACACTATTTTAGCCAATCTTAGCTAATTATTTTAGAATGAGATTTTCAAATTCTATGAAACCTTTCATGATTTTGGTTCATGTTGTATCGAATTTATAGATCAATTTGAGGATAAATAATAATTTTTCCCTCCATAAACATGATATATCTCTACATTTATTTTTGTATTTCTACATTAAAAGGACTTTCTATATCTTTCTACATAAATTTCTCTATACCATTTGTTAGATTTGTTTGTAGGTATCTTACTTTGTTTTTAATCCTAGTTTAAATGGTAACTAATTTTTAATTAAAGTTCTATTTCTTCCCAGTGTATACAACTAACATTTTACATTGATTTGCACCTGGAAATTTTTCTAAAAACTCATCTATCCCTCTAATTTTCTAACCACAATTCTGTTATTTCCTGTAGACAAACATAACACTTTTAAATTATACTATTTATGTTTTCCTCTTCTAATACTTAAAGGCTGTATTTTTTTCTCTTGACCTCCTTTATTATTTAGGATTTCCAGTGGACTGTTGAGTGGAAGTGATAGAAAGAGTCTTTGCCTTAATTTTAATTTTAAAGGAAATGGTTTAATATTCCATTATTCTATATAATCTTTTCTTTAAAATTTTTTAAAATCAAATTTTCTTATAAGTTTCCTCTATTCCTAACTTCCTAAGAGCTATTAGTAGAGTGCAAGGGTGGAAACCTTTTTTCTGCCAATGGCCATTTGGATATTTGTAACATCATTTGAAGGCCACACAAAATTATCAACTTAAAAATTAGCCTGCTGTGTTTGGTCAAACATTTAATTAAAACACCTCTAAATGCCTTGGCAGGGCCAGACCAAATGATTTTGTGGGCCTTATTGACCCACAGGACAGATGTCCCCCACCCATGGTATAGTGTATTATAAATTTTATTGCAGGCTTTTTTTTTTCACTTATTGGAAAAAGTGTTTCCTCCTTAAATCTGTTTATGTAATAGAAATAGATTTTCTAAAGCTAAACCAGCCTTGTACTGAAATAACCCCAAGTTGATCATTATGAATTATCTTGTTTACATAATGTTGAATACATTTGCTAGTAAGTTATCTAGGACTTTTGCATCTTTAGTCATGCATGAGGTTAATCTGTAATTTTCTTTCCTGCTGTATCCTTTGGCTGTGGTGTGTCAAGGTTATATTCGCCTTATAAAAAGAGATGGAGAGTGTTGCCTCTTTTGTTCTTCTTTGGAAGAGTTTGTATGAGATTGGAATGAATTGTTTCATGAATATTTCATGGAATTGGCCTATACAATTATTTGAACCTGAGGTTTTTCTGTGGAAAAATGTTAAAATTATTTATTTTACCTTGTTGGTTGTTACAGGACTCAAAGTTTTATTTACCTGAGTCAAATTTGGTGACTTCTAAAAATTATATTTTTCTAAAATGTTTACTTTATTTAAGTTGTAAGGTTTTTTTTATAACATTGCTTTTCCATTTCTTCAGTCTTTATTGCACCCATACTGTGAAGATTCATAAAAAAACACCTAATGTAAATTAGAACCGGAAGGGTCTATAGGTGAAACTCTTGCACGCTACCACTCATCATCAATTATCCCAAACAGAAAGAGCCATGCTTTTCATCTCCAACAGGAAGATGTTTTTCTACTCTACTACTCCAGCAGCAAGAAGAAAGATCTCCTAACCACCAGCAAACACTCAGCCAATGAAAGACTATAACTCAGCCAATGAAAAGCCACTGTACTTTGAACACCCAGTTTCCTCTAATGGACTCTGTTTACAACAGCCTGTTTGAAATCCCTCCTCTATAAAAGAATATTCCTCTCCTTAGTTCTCTGGACTTGTGCATGGTTTGCCATTAGACCTCATGTTCCTTATTACAATTCTTTGTTGTTCCTGAATAAACCCACATTGTTGGAAAAATAGCTGGCTGTCTAAGTTCAACATTATGTCCTCCTTTTCATTCCTGGCATTGTTATTTGTGTCTTCATTTTGCTTATTAAATTTTGCCTCTTAGGCTTTTCAAATCTCTTAGGCTTTTTAAATTACCAACTGTGGATTTCTTCAATCTTTTCTATTATATGTTTTGTTTTCTGTTCATTCATTTTAGCTTCTATATTTACAATGTACTGGATGTGAGTTTCTTCTACTATTTTTTAACTGCTTATTTTATAAATTTTCATATTTCTTAAATTCACTGTTTAATTTCTAACCTTCTTCTTTTCTAATAAAAGAACTTAAGGTAATAAACTGACCTAGAAGTATTATTTTAACATTTATACTTTTATTGATATCTAATTACATAGGATAAAATGCTCAAATTTTGTCTTCATTTTGATGAGTTTTGAGAACTGTATATGTCCTTGTAATATGATTCATGTTGAGATCCAGAACATGTTCATCACACTAGAAAATTCCATCATGCCCCCTTTCATCAGTCTTTCTTCCATCAGTGCCCTAGTCTCTGATATCTTTACCTATAGATTAGTTTTGCCTATTGTTGAACATCATATAAATGGAATATTATAATATACTAGAGGCCTGGAGAATGAAATTCGTGAATGGGGGAGGGGGCGGGGGCTGTCCCTCAGCCCAGCCTGCACCCTCTCCAATCTGGGACCCCTCGGGGGATAACCAACAGTCGGACATCCCTCTCACAATCTGGGACTGCTGGCTCCTAACCGCTCACCTGCCTGCCTGGCTGACCACCCTTAACCACTTCTGCCTGACAGCCTGATCACCCCCTAACCACTCCTCTGCCAGCCTGATTGCCCTCAGCTGCCCTCCTCTGCCAGCCCAATCATCACCAATAGCTTTCCCCTGCCAGCCTGGTCGCCCCCAACTGCCCACTCTGTAGGCCCGGTCGCCCCCAACTGCCCTCCCCTGCCAGCCCGGTTGCCCCCAACTTCCCTCCCCTGCTGGCCCGGTCGCCCCCAACTGCCCTCCCCTGCTGGCCATCTTGTGGTGGCCATCTTGTGACCACACGGGGGCAGCCATCTTGTGTGTGAGGGTGTGATGGTCAATTTGCATATTGCCTCTTTATTATATAGGGTATTCTCTGTGTCCATATATATTCTCTTTTTATATGCCATCAGTAGGTTGTTGTTTTTTATTTCTGAGTAGTACTCTTTCACGACTTGTTTATCCATTTTTCTATTGATATTGAGGCTGTTTCCAGTTTAGAGCTCTTATAAATAATATTTTTATATAATGTCTTTTCATTTTTATCTATCTTTAAAATATGTTTTGTTTTCATGGTGTTGTTTGTAAGAATTTCTTGTATTTTCTAGACACAGTTATTTGTTATATACAAGTTTTGATAAATATTTTCCATAGCCTCTTGGTTAAATTTTTATTTTCTGAATGATATATTTTAATCAGCAATATATTCAATTTTCAGAAAGTCCAATTTGATTTTTTTTCTTTTGAGTAAATACATTTTTCAAGTTCTCAAAATATCTTCAACTACCACCAAGGTCATAAATATATACTCCTATATTTTCCTTCTAGAAGCTTAATGACTCTAACTTTTATGTTTTTACTAGAGGCCCAGTGCACAAAATTTTGTGCACTGGGGGTGGGGGTCCCTCAGCCTGGCCTGCACCCTCTCGCAGTCCGGGACCCCTCGGGGAATGTAGCAGTGTGCCAAGTGGCAGGCAGCCAAAGAGGAGCCCAAATCAGGGCCGGACACCGCTCACACTCATCCAGCCCACTGTGCCTGTTGCCATGAAGTCGGGAGAGGCTCCCACTGTGGCAGCTGCACTCGCCAACCGTGAGACCACTTCTGGCTGAGTGGTGGTCCCCCTGTTGAATATCTGCCCCCTGGTGGTCTGTGTGCATCATAGCATAATGGTTGCTTAGGCTTTTATTATACAAGCCTGTGGAATCGGGCCAAAACTGGCTCTCCAACATCCCCCGAGGGGTCCTGGATTGCGAGAGGGCACAGGCCAGGCCAAGGGACCCCACCAGTGCACAATTGGGGCCAGGGAGAAACACGGGAGGTTGGCCATTGGGGAGGGACCGCAGGAGGGCTCCAGGGCATGTCCGGCCTGTCTTGCTCAGTCCTGATCAGCTGGACCCCAGCTGCAAGCTAACCTACGTGTCTAGTGTCTGCCCCTTGGTGGTCAGTGCACCTCATAGCAACTGGTCAACTGGTTGACTGCCCCCTGGTAGTCAGTGCACATCATAGGGAGTGGTTGAGCTGCCTTAGCATACCATTAACATATTACGCTTTGATTGGTTGAACAGCCAACTGGTCAACAGGACACTTAGCATATTAGGCTTTTATTATATAGGATATAAATGATGTAACAAATTAATTTGTGCATGGAATGAGATATAGGTCAATGTTTTAATGGAAACATGAGTAGAATAGAAAAATATTTTCCTTTTGGAGAGTATAGTTCTCTATCTATCTATCTATCTATCTATCTATCTATCTATATAAAAGCCCAGCAACTGAATGGCAGAACGATGAGAACGACCAGTCGACCAGTCACTATGAGGTGCACTGACCACCAGGTGGCAGACACACAAAGCAGGAGCTGCCCCCTGGTGGTCAGTGTGCTCCCACAGCAGGAGCAGCCACTCAGAGGACAGGTCCACAGCCGCTCGGCTGACCAGGATGAGCAGTGCTCCCACAGTGGGCCGAGCCCCACAGGCCACGCCCACCAGTGCACAAATCTGTGCACCAGGCCTCTAGTTTGAAATAACTGATGATGAGTGCTAGAGTGTTGGCCCCTATTGGCCCCTCCAACTCTAATTTACATGAGGGTTATGTTTATTAATCTTCAAAGTATAGATGAAATAAAGAATAAAGAGATGAAAAGACAATGTTATAAAGAAGTTTATAACAAATTAAGTGGAATTTATATAACTTTTTAAAATATAATTTTTAATCTGTCCATTGAAATTTTATTTGATTATTATATTTTATTTCAAAAATTTTCGTTGGATTATTTTTAATCCAATTGAGTTTCTTAATATTTGAATTAATATTTTTATACACTTATCTTTTAATATGAACAAACTTATTTTCTATTCTGTGGCTGTTAATTCCAATAACTGCATTATTTGAGAGTCGCATTATTGTCATTTGTTTCTGTAAGCCTTTACTCTTTGACTTTAAGGAGTCTTGCATTTTGTAATTTTTTTTCTTTTTAAAATTTAAGTAAGACTTTCATTTTGAGACATTCTTGGAAACTAGTGTTCCTTAAGATAAAATCTGGTCATATTTGTCTCACATGCTTAGGAGCACTACTAATCAAGTATTATCTAAAATAAAAGTTTAGATAAAAGTTTTGTTCCCAGATGGGTAGTGTGAATTTCGACCTTAAAGACACATGGGCACAAGTTTTTGGTTACAAATCAAATTTTCTCTTTTGTATGGTTGAGATAAGGGAGCATATCATTCCTGACTCCCTTGGTGGCTAAACTTTTTCTTTCACTGAGGATATAGTTTTTTGGGGTCTAAGATTTAGGCAAGAGTCTCCTTTTAAATTTTTAAATGAGTGCATGCTAGGTTTACATCTTTCTCCAAAAGTTTTAAGATTTTAAAAATGGGTCTTTAGAATCACCATTCATTGATAATTTCCCCAAGATAATCAGCTATTTTGTACTTGCTTAACTTTCTGGATTCTTATGTATCTTCTGCTTTTAGCCTCTAAATATTTCCTTACTTTCTTGTTGGCTCGATAATGCATTTAAAATATAGCTAACATTTTTCAGTGTCTTAATTTATTTTGAAGTGAAAGGTTTGTTGAGAATATCCAGTACACTATTTTATCAGAAATTGAAAATCCATATTTTCATTCAAACTATTTATAGCCTCATCAGCTAACAATGATGTAATTCATATAGTTGGCAACAACAAACTACAAAACTAGAGGTATAGTGGGTACTTCAATAGTTCATTGATTTCGATCTAAATATCTGAGGTTCCAATTACCATTGAGGGTATTTAAAAAATACAAGATCATTTTCTGCACTCATTATATCCAAAGATGATATTTAAAAATGACACATATATCAGCTGATTAAGCAGGAGAGAAACAAAATTTTAAAAAAAACAACAGACATTAGTCATATTGGTGTAGACTTGCTGAATGACAGCCAATGTGCATGAAATATCACTGTGAACCAAGAGTGACCAGAGACATCTGTTTATTAAAATATTAACATTACACTTAATGCTTAACCCATCATGTAAATTTATATTCTTACTAGAGGCGTGGTGCATGAAATTTGTGCAATGGGGGGGGTGTCCCTCAGCCCAGCCTGCACCCTCTCCAATCTGGGACCCCTTGAGGGCAGTCGGACATCCCTCTTACAATTCGGGACTGCTGGCTCCTAACTGCTTGCCTGCCTGCCTGCCTGATTGCCCCTAACCGCTTCTGCCTGCCAGCCTGATCACGCCCTAACCACTCCTCTGCCAGCCTGATAGACACCTAACTGCTCCCCTGCCGGCCTGATTGCCCCTAACTGCCCTTCCCTGCTGGCCCGGTCAACTCCAACTGCCCTCCCCTGCAGCCCTGGTTGCCCCCAGCTGCCCTCCCCTGCAGGCCTGGTCCCTCCCAACTGCCCTCCCTGCAGTTGCCCCAACTGCCCTGCTCTGCTGGCCTGGTCACCCACAACTGGCCTTCCCTGCCGGCCATCTGTGGTGGTCATCTTGTCTCCACATGGGGGTGGCTAACTTTGACCACATGGAGGCCACCATCTTGTGTGTTGGAGTGATGGTCAATTTTCATATTACCTCTTTATTATATAGGATAGTTTAATATCATGGACTCTTACTGACCTGAATGTAAGAATATGCTATAAGATCACTACATTTGCTGACTTAATGCCCATTATCAGAAAAGAAATGGAATTTAATATCCTTTAAAACTAACCAAAAACTTGGTCAGTTTAGGATTATAGATTGGTGGCAAAGATGTCTCGAAGGAAGGGCTTTGGTAGAGCTAATGTTTCTGAATATCTCACTGAAAAAATCCATTGACAATCAAATAGTTTAAACATTTCAAATCAGTCCATTTAATTATTTTAAGATGTGTTACCACATTTTTACCAGTGCTCGTATAGTAGTAATAATATCGACACTGCCTATAGACTTCTCTTTATCTTCCATTTTTCTAAATCCTGCTGGATAGCACATCCTTTTCAGAATTCAGTGACTGAACACATTCTACTTCAACTAAATGAGCATAAAACAGAAATATAAACACAGCCACATTTACCTTTTCTTTAACAAAACCTCTATGCCAATACATTTTGCTTATACTTAATGCTTGATCCTTTTTATTTCCCTTCCTCTAATTAATATATTGTCTTTCTCATCATTACTATTCATATGTAGCTGGCATCTGAAATCTCTTTTGCAGATTACCTTTTTGGTGTTATTTCTCTTTGGAAAGTTCTGCCTCTTGATATTTTAATGGGGTTGGTATTGTGCAATGGGCAGGTTCCTCTCCCACTTGGGTGTGATCACCCCTCTAATAAAGGCCTACAAATAAGCAACTTTAGACCTCAGGAGGAACACTAAAAAGACATTCTATCCCTTTGGCCTACATTCTGCAGGCCTTCTGAATACTAAAGACCACTAAGTCCAAGATTAGAATGTAAGCCTATGGGAAATGTACCAAAGAGGTCTGCCTCTATGTCTGGAAGGAAGAAACACTCTTGATTCTTATGTGCAATTGCCTAATTCACCAAGGTCAGGGAAGTCTTACAGGTTTGGGAGGCAAAGCCCTGTAGCAATTTTTCTCTGCTGGGGGAGTAGGAAAACAGAAGGGAGAAGGGCACTCTACATGCATCCACTCACCTCCAATTACAGAGATTCTAACCATGTGAAGAATTGTGGTGTACACATGTAAGTAAAGGTGACAGAAAAAAAGCAAATAAATAGTAATTTTGTCCAAAGGCTCCTTTTTACATCCCACATGAACCTGAAAAGGTGGGAGAAGACTGGCTGAGGACTTGTAAATTCAAGGTCCAAGCCATCTCTCACACATATGCTATGTATTAACAGATGCTGATACAAAGAGCAAAATAAAACTACCTTCATTAAAGTACTATGCACATAATTACTCAAATACATATTTTAATTCCCACTTTCACATTTATTTTTGCTTTAAAATATTATATTGGATGATTTGCACAATTAATATCCTATTTCTTAAAGTCCAAACTCTCTTACTGTGTTACTAGTACATCAAAAACAAACAGGACTCATCTTACTGTGCTGTATGTTTCAAAAGAAACTATCCCCATTTCTTTCTAATCATCAACGAGCTCACTGTTTACAATCAATTACTGTTTAATTCCCATGAGACACTTTCAGTACTACCACACACACACATCACAGTCAGGCAATCCTCACTGCTCCTTGCACTCTACATGTACTTCATTTCTACTAACAAAACAGAAGTTTGGGGAGTTGCTGCACTCCAACAGGAACCTGGCCAGGCTTAATGGGGATTTTTCACAGTAGCCCAAAGTCTGAAATACCATGGACTGCCTCCTCATGCTCAGAAGCCAACACCAATTACAGCCATGCTGTTATACTTAGAACCACAATATAAAGATTCAGGATTGAGCACAGGATAGTGATCAGTGGATTCAAGTGCCACCTACAGGCTATGTCTCTGTTATATTCTTTTTGTAGGACAAAACTAAAGGCAATGTACCAGCAGGGAGATGAGTTACACTGGTCTGGAGAAACTAACGCTGATTCTTATACCTGGGCCCTTCTGTAGTTTAACTTATTTTAGTGGTCCGTATTATTCCTCAATGGGCATAATTTAAAAATCAAACAGAGACCAAAGTTTTTATATTATCATCAAAGGAAGTAAATTATCTATTCTGTAGTATTATGGTGAGACTACAGAATAGATAATTAAATAGATAACCTTATGTTTAAAAGGTTACTAGTATACTGGCATTAATATTACTACTACTCCCTTCTTGTACTTTTCACTTGTTTTTAACCTTTGTTTAAGTATCTCATTACATGTATACACTATATCTACACAGTAGTCACTGAGGTGCTTAAATGTTATTATAGATAACTTGTATCGTAATTACCCGAAATCATCAAATATTCAATAAGTCATACTGTGAAATAGGCATGATAATAATGTGATGTGATAATACCAAAAAAAAAACTATTCTAGAAATTTGCATTATGCAGTTTGTCTATTTAACTTAATGCATTATAAAATTTACCTACCTTTATTGAAATTAAATGATTAAAATATAAAAACTAAGGAAATATTTGTTGAGCTTTTTCTATGTCCCCAACACTGAGTTAGTTAGGGGCAATACGAGGAAAAGAAAAGTCCTTAGAACTATCATCAGATTGTTAACAATATATTGGGGAAGGAAGACGTTTACAGATTAACACATAAAGGGAGTAAGTGTTATAACTATTGATAAATACAAGAAATTATAGAATAAACAGGATTTTAACTGAGGCTAGAATTGATAGATTAAAGTAGAAATAATAGGAGGAAATGGAAAAAAGTATGTCAGCATGAACGCATGAGGTATATGTGCTCAAAAAATATACATGGCCAAACCACATTCCCCAACATCTGCTCTGTGACAGAACTCTACATACTTCTTTAGGTCTCCCAAAAACTCTGAAGTGGATACTATTATTATTCCTACTTTATAAATGAGGATATTGAAGCTGAGAGAGGTTAAGTAATTTGAGCAAAGTCATTGAACTGATAAGTAGTAAAATCAGGATTCAAACCCACAACTTTATTATTCCAAGGTGGGTGTCCTGAACCACTATGCCAACAATAAATAAACCATCTGTCTTCAAAGGATGCAGTATATGGCATGAGGTAAATTTAGGAAGTGTAACAGCCGGGCAACAGATGGCACATTCAAATTAGATTATTCAAGCTGAGTTTGATACAGAGAATATTTACAAAGGTATGTGCAAGGTAAAGGGAAACCACAAGAATAAGGCAGTATCCCAGCAACACTAAAACCATTTCCACCCCTCAGCCTGAAAGGTGGGGTGGAGAGTGAGAGTTATCAAACCCCAGAAGGACACAGGGATGCCGGACAGGATGCATGCCTTTTAATAGAAAATAAATTCCCTGACTTCATTCTCCTCCTCCCTATTTCCCACCAGGGTTTCCATTGATATAATTCATATCGATCAGCCCCCCAGGGCCACACAGCAGTTGAATCAAGGTGGAGAATGGATCTGCAGAAGAGAATGGAAGAGAGGAGGCAGTCGGATGTTCTGTGAGGTTCTTGAGTGTTACTCTGTTGGGAATAAAGGGTCAATAAATGTTTGAGGTGTATAAATGAACTGCTTTAGGAAAGCTAAATTGTTATTAATATGGATAGACTGAAAAGGCTGACAGCAAAAATGCTTGGGAAAACCTTTACAAAAATTTTGGTAGGAGGAATTAAAGACAATTCAAATATATGGAGAGATATGGTGTGTCTATGGATCAAAAGATTAAATATTGTTAATATTGATTTGGATTTTCAAAACAAATCCAATTAAAAATATCACCAAGTTTTTTTACATTAACAAGCTGATCCTAAAATTCATATGGAAATGAAAGACCAAAAATAATCTTCACAGCTTTCAAAAAGGAGAACAAAACTGGATTGCTTATACTATCTAATTTCACAACTTATACAGTAACAGTGTCAGTAATCAATAGAGTGTGATATTGGTGTAAAAATAAATAGATCAACAAAAGATAACAAAATTGAGAAATATCCCCTCGCACATACATAGTCAATTGATCTTTGACAAAGTCACAAAGGAAATCCAGCAGAGAAAGGGCCGACTTAAACGGTGCTGGCACAATTGAATAACCTTATGTGAAATGCAAACTCTCTTCCAGGTTTTCGGACCAAGAAGTGCCCTGCTGATCAGAGATCACCTCTGGGTGTTCTGGGAGAGACTGAGGACGATCACACTGCATGAAGTGGTTATATCATCTGAAGTCTTTATCATGACGGTTCTCCTGAATCTTAACATCAGGGATTGAAAAAGCAATCCACTTCATTATAGAAGGGGTACATTCCTACCCAGCCTTGAACAGGTCCTTGAGTTTAAGGAACCCCAATTTTTTATAATGATATTTTGCTCTTAGGGAGACACTGTATCTTCCAAGGTTGTTTGTTTTATAAATATGATATCCAAAACCAAAAATGTGTCCAGTCAAAGGCAATCAGTGCTTCTGCTCATACAATGTGCAGAAATATGGACCCATGAAGAATAACCTCCGAGCACAGGGCTATGGGGATGGAGAGATTCTGATGAATTCACAACGTGCCTCTTAAGGGAACACTATTTCTTTATTAATGAAGCCAACTTACAATTGTGCTTGTCAAGTGTGATTGTTTCCATTCTCCTTAACTCCTTATCTCCACCAGCAGCACCAGACCCATAAGATACCAGTAACTGAAGCCAGAGAGAAAGAATGGTGGAGGACGTGCATGAGAAGGAGAGAATAAGTGGCAGCATCCCACCCATTCTCCAGATCTCTCTAGGTTATCCCACTGCGGCCTGCACTGGAGGGAGGCAGCACGGCATCGAGCTCTGAATGGATAGTGAAGTACTGACTAGTATATGGAGTAGGGTTTTCTAAATCCAGACTGACCTTTGCATATTAAAATAACACCAAAATTCATGGAATTTCCATCCAGGAAAAAAACTAACCGCACTGAGCAAATTAAAAGGCTATACAGGGAAAAAATAAAGCAGTTTGTTTCCTACTTGGATGCCTAAGTCATGATATCCACACGCCACTTAGTACACAATATTTATGCATAGAAAAAAATATCTGCTCAAGCAAATTCTCCTAGGGAGTTAAAATTTTATTACTTTACCTTATAGGTTTCAGCAAAGTTTGACTTGTATTTATTTTTTTACAAAATATTTATTTAACCTTGCTAATTTTGAAATAAATCATTATATATTGAATAGAATGAAATAAAATAAAATAAATAGAAAAAATATTAGAGGCCCAGTATAAATTCAGGAGTTAAACACGACCCTCCAAAATATCACTTTCTTCAAGCATCATAATCTCATATTGAAGGGCCCTTATTCAGCCATATTCAAGGAGCTAAACTGTATGCAGCATGTATCTCAGTTCTACAGCAAAGGAATGAAGCCTGGTTCCAGGAGAGCAAAAATCAGCTTCCCCGGATAGTCCTGCAGAGAAACATCGGGTTCTGGGCACCAGGCAGCGGAGGACTAGAATGTCATTACCAGTTGGGAAGCAGTCACGCAGGAAGGAGGATCTAGGATCACAGCATGGAACAAAGAGAGGGCAAAGCAGTGTCTTTGGAACAAAACTCCCATTTTGGCTGCAGCAGTCAGAAGCAACTCCTCTCTGAGAAAGCGTAGAGGTCCTTAGGTAAATGTTCATGGGAATCCATTTATCCAGTGGGCTCCTCTAAATATTACTCTAACGAGCCATCCGATACACCTTACACTAGTATTCAATGTGGCTTCCCGGATTAAACTGGAAATTAATGCAGCAGCACTTACTTTTGGTAGCCAGATTCACGCGGAGGCACTGGATGTAATATGCTGAGAAAAATTACTCACTGAGAGCCAACTTCAGGAGGACCCAACAGGACACCGACTCCTTCCACCCTGAGAACAAGTATCTTGTCTAGTTGCATGAAATCTCATCACCTCTAGATAATTCATATAATATACATTGATAAAGCAAAATAGTTTTCTTGCACATTAAGCACATCTATGGACAGTCTGACTTAAGTAGTGCTTCACTAATACTAGAATTTTTGAAATCTTATTTACATCAATGCCAACTGTATTCATAATGTCTTCCCCAATCAGATTTTAACTTGTAATGGAGATAAAAAACAAACAGGAGTTCCTGCCTTGGGGGATTTGAGAATTAAGTCCATAAGTGGGTATTTAAGGACATCAAAGAATAATCGTGACCCCAATATTTCAATAACACATATGAACAGAAAAGAAGAAACACTGCATTGAACTTTTTTCAAACGTTAGAAAAATAAGTACATTGTGTGGAATTGATAAATTGACGGGTGCTACCTGTATGGAAAACTAAAATTAGATTCCTGATCACTGAATTCCCAGTATTCATTTGGAAGTTACCCTGTCTCTTATCCTGGGAGGACTGGAGGCTGGTCTCCCAGAGAGCAGTTTCCTGATTCTAGAGACAAAGGAACGCTCTGGGTGCAGCGATCTGAAGTGCTAGAATTAAAAGAAGGTGCAGAGCCCAAATCTTGCAGGTGAGATGGGACTCAAAAAGGCAGAAAGGGAACCTAGAAAGCTCCCCAAATCAGAGGCCTCCTAAGGCAGATATGAACACTCCGGCACAGTAATAAGCATCAGAGCCCAAGCTGCTGAGCAGATACAAAGCACTTTGGCCCAAATGATATGGGGTGGAGATCCTGAGTAATTTGTAGGATTGTTAGGTCAGTCGGGCTCATTCTGGACCTCCACTAGTGTGTGATGAAGTGTGCTGCTTGCTTTACAGCAGGTGTGGGTGTAAGAGGTGCTTTCAACAGGAGTTACACATATTTACCAAATGCTTAGAGAGGATTCTTGGTCTGTTTTTCCAGGAATCAGGATGAAGAGAGAGCTCTCCAATTGTTTTCACAACCTGGCACAGGCTAGGTTTGAAATGGCACATAACATAAACATTAACAGAGAATGGTGTTCTCTGCAGAACACAAAATCAACATTTTATATAGGATATATGGTCTGATGTGGTCTTTTAATTACTAGAGCTATTTAGGCCACATTTTCTTTCTTTTTATTTTGTGGATAAGTGGACATTTATTTCTAACATGTACTGGTTAGATGCAAATACATGTGAGTCATGGCCCACTGGGGAAAAGCACAATTTCTGGAAGCAATGCATGCTAATTAAGTAGTTATTGAAAATAAGCATTTTGACAACTATAATTTTGCCACTACCTTTCCAAATTGTAAAATGAAATGTATCTTGTAGCAAATATATTATAACTAAAATATACTATATTGCAGCTGCTAAAAAAACCCTTGAGTCTGAGTTCTCTTTTATGAACAATGTTGATTGCTCAGGCAAACAAAACAAATCATAGTAAGGAATACCATATGACATTTTCAAAATATTCTGTTTAATGATACAACTGCCCAATAATTATTTTATTTTTAAGATTAATACCACCTCCTGGTAGATAAAATAATTATTAATAACAAACTTCTATAAAATACTACCCAATTAATATTTATTGAGGGTAAACCACATGCCAAGCATTTTATATGTATTTATCATTTCCCTGTTTATCTATTTATATAACCTAATCTAAGCTACTCTAATCTATACATCTATCAGAGCAAACTAGATAATTATGTTCTAAATTCCACTCTTTTCAACTATGATTATATAATGAGCAATTTGAAAAGAACCAAAAAATATAAATGCCAGAAAATAATCCAGTTCTACATAAGCTAACACATTATACAAATTCACTAATAAAAACAAAGCTCAAACAATTGCAAATGTTCAAAAAGGAGAAGTTTACTTTGCATGATGATAAATGATAATAAACTATACCTCATAATAAATTTCAAAGAGAAAGGTTTCAAAACACTTAAAGTTGTAATAAAATTTTTCAAAATACTAGTAGACATTTCTATTGGTTATCTCCAAACAGTATATAAAGTAATCTTGGGACCCAGCTGGTGTGACTCAGTGGTTGAGTGTCAACCTAGGAACCAGGAGGTCATAGTTTGATTCCTGGTAAGGGCATATGCCCCAGTTGCAGGCTTGATCCCCAGTAGAAGGTGTGCAGGAGGCAGCTGATCAATGATTCTCATCATGGTGTTTCTCTCTCTCTCTCTCTCTCTCTCTCTCTCTCTCTCTCTCTCTCTCTTTCTCTCTCTCTCTTCATCACTGAAATTAATAAAAATATATTTTAAAATAAAATAAAATAATCTTGGGGAAATAGAGGTATTCTGCATTCTTATAATTTTTTTTTTGGTCATTCTAGTGTTGTTTTTTTCATGTAACTAGCTAAGCCTGTTACCAAAACCAACAAAACAACCTAAAACAAAACTACAGAACAAACTTATTTGTGAATAGATATTAAGTATTTCCAAATAAAATATTATTATCAATTGAATCCAGCAGTATTATAGGTATAGTAATTGATAAATAGAATTTTATTGTTAGTATAAAAGATATACATTCCCCTTGTAAAAATCAAACAATTCAGGAAAAGCAAAAATCACTTGAGTTTCTATTACCAAGATACAATCAATACTAACATTTGAAAATGTAAGAATGTTTATACATTCTTATAATTAACCAAGGATTCTTTCTAATACCAAACAGGAAAACTGTTACTAATACTATACATAAAAACGAATTAAATAAGTAACTAAAAATGGGGAAGAAATAACTATTTGTTGAGTGAGGTTTGCCCATTAGCTATTGTTAAAAAAGACACAACCCCAAAACTCAGTGATTCTTAAAACAATGAGCACTTATTCTTGCTCATGAGTTTATGGGCCCGTGATGTGGTTCTACTGAATTGAGCCAGACTCAGCTGATCTTGGCTGAGCTCCTTCATACATCTGCAAGCAATTGGGGTGCTGGCTGGGAACTGATGCTTCAGGAAGGCCTCCATCCCAACTGCAGTTATTGACTTAGGCTGAACAACGGAGTCACCGGGGTAATGTGTCTTTTAGCATACAGCAGGATAGCTTGGGCTTTTTCACATAGCGCAGACAGAGATCCAAGAAAAAGAACCAACAGTGTTAGGCCTCTTAAGGCCAGGCCTCAGAACTGACACAGTATCACTTTCAATGTCTTTTGGCCAAATCAAGTCACAAAATTAGCCCAAATTATAAACACCCATCTCTTGATGAGAGGAACTGCAAGGTCACATTGCAAAGGGTGTGGATTAAGGAAGGAATAAAATATGTTGTCCTGTTTATAATCCATTCATCACATGTCAAAGAAAAAGAAAAGAATTCTGATGGTTTCCCCATATGTAATGTTAACATAGATCATATAGGGATATAGAATTACTTAAACCTTATGCAGAATATTTAATTATGATTATTATAACACTAAAAAGTCATTTTACAATAAGTTGTATTCAGAAACACATAATTAAATTAGAGACAGAGATAATATTTCCAATATTAAATTATATATTAATCTATGGAATAGAGGAGAATATTATTAGGATGAATAATGGTGAAACCAAGCTTTTATAGCTAGCAAATTAATTTATTGTCCCTCACCATTTTCAATGAATAAATGTTAACTTTAAAAATTAATGTTAAAGAAGAGTCAAATAGAGATCTTCTGTTATTTTAGTGAGCCCTACATATGCAACAAACACAATTTCCATACTACTGTCTTGTAGTATCTTTTGTTAGGGCAAGGTCAAAAATAGGGGGTTTGGAAATAAGATTTCCAAAATTCTTTCAATGTTGAAATGTATCACTAGAAAACAAATTTTATTCAATTTGCAAAATTAAAGATGTCTTTACTGATAAAGAAATAAGACCTTTTTTTCAATAATGATGATAGGCCATTAATACACAAAAATGAAGAAATTATTCTTAATCTTATATTCACTTAGTCTTTCAAATTTTTAGAAACTGTTTTCTATCTTCAATGTGTGCACTCAATTAATATTTCAACAAGTAATATTTATATTTTAAAATAACAAGTAATGAATAAGTATTGCATTAAGTTCTTATGTAATAATTGCTTAAAATGATAGAGCAGTACATTATAAAACTCCTTTTTTATGTTTTATGTTACTGAAAAGTAGCAGTCAATGACATATATTGATGAACCTTTCCCAGAACTGTGTTAATATATTCCAAAATGTCTAAATTCAGCCTAAGCTCTTTGATATACTAGTAATACAAAGTTGTGTTACCCAAACATTGAAACGCTCTTGGGCAAAACATATTTGCCTCACTATGCAAAGTTAAACAATTAGGATTCGTGGAAGCATAAGGTTATCCAAGAGAAGTACTTCCCCCTTGATATTTTAAGTGGGAAAACCAAAAGCTTGAGCCCAGAATGGAGAGAAAAACTCACTTATATTACTATTCCACTCCGCTTTTTAATAAAATGTTCATCAGATAGCACAACCTCCTTTGGCATTTTGAATAATAGGTCTATTATCAGCAACATGTACGTTTTCCTCCTCCTCCCAGTGAGTATTTTGAAAAGCTTAGTCATTACACTAATAGAAAATACCTTCCAATAACCAGAGAAAAATGGTTCTTACAATGACAAATTGCTGAAAGCAAAACTAAAGTGTTTGTACTATATTTCTTAAACCTGACAAATACTAGGAAATTTAAATATGCCAATACAAAGTACATCTTATTGTAAATTATATTTTATGGCCAGAGGGGGTAAGTTTTAGATGAAATAATGGCACTGTAAGAATGAGACTACCAATTTGATTTAAAAAAAATACAATTTAGCCAGGGTCTAAGTTTAAGCTTTTTATAAATGCCAGTTTTGAAAATATAAATGGGGAAGCACATTGAGCTTATGTCCCTGACCCTCCATGGGTAAGACCCCTTACTTGGGCAAATCTCCCACCTAGCGTAGTCACCAGTAATACCAAGCACCTTGGTCAAACAGGGGGACCACAGGTGGGACAAGGAAGTATTTGGGAGAAGTATAATTACACAGGTGTTGCCACCCAGCTTCCCTTTTGTATGACACAGAATCCAACTACTGCTCCTTTGTGTGTAGAATTAAAGTGAAGTTTCTGGCTAGCATGAACGCCAAAGGAGGGGGAAGCAAAAGCCCAAATACATCTACTATCACTACTTGCTCCTGAGAGAGGTACAGAAAATGTAACATTACTAAGACATGCCCCCACTAACCCATTATGTAAAAATTTTTATGAATGGCATCCCACCGAGGAAGAAGTTAATTGGCAAGACTGTTATAGTGACCACCCCACCAGCAGCAAACTTAATAACAGTTTTTCCTTTGTGGATTGGAGCCCCTACGGGTCTGCATATAGTAACAATCGCACCCTAAAATGGAAGGGGACCACATCCTATCTATACGTTAAAGCTAATCACTCCATCTCACGGCATGGAGAAGGATTTGTTGGATCTCAATTACAACATGATAATTGGCCCCTACAAAACACGCAATGGAAATTAGCTGCTGCACTTGCACCTATAAAATGGTATAGTTTTAACTATAGCTTAGATAATTCCATTCGTACCTTATGGGGAACTCCCAATAAGACACTATTTGCCACCACTTGTGTATTTGATCCTTTTTGTACTCCTCTCAGGCCCCAACCAGATGCGCCTTAATGCAACAAGCCATTTATATGAGGTGTCTTGCACAGGCTGCACACTATTCCATTGTATTAATTCTATATTCCAAAAGTATTTCCTCATGATTTTAAAACAACCTGCTTTCACCCTAACCGGTTTAACTCAGTGGATAGAGCATCAGCCTGTGGACTCAAGATGTCCCAGGTTCGATTCGGTCAAGGGCATGTACCTTGGTTGTGGGCACATACCCAGTAAGGAGTGTGCAGGAGGCAGCTGATCTATGTTTCTCTCTCATTGATGTTTCTAACTCTCTATCCCTCTCCCTTCCTCTCTGTAAAAATCAATAAAGTATATTAAAAAATAAAATAAAATAAAATAAAATAAAACAACCTGCTTTTGCTTGGGTTCCTACTAACCTAATTGAGCCTTGGGAATCTCATCAAACCTACCAACTGTTACATGACCTGGTAAAAAATCTTAAAACGACAAAAAAGATTTCTTGGAATGTTAATAGCAGGACTCTTTGCTCTCATATTGTTACTTACTTCAGAGGGAATTGTTGCTTATCCATGGTACAAACTGTTCAAACTTCTCTGTTTGTACAACAAGTTAAGGAAAATGTAACTTAGACTTTGTCTATACAAAAAAGAATTGATAGCCAGTTTGAGATAGAATTATTGGCACTAAAATCTACAGTTTTGTGGATGGGTGATAAAATCCACAGCTTAGAGCAAAGAATTTCCTTACAGTGTCATTACAATTTTTCCCAGACTTGTGTTACCCCTGTTCCCTATAATAGTACCTTACACCCTTGGGAATCAATAAAAAATCACCTTCTTGGTGCTTGGGGTAAAAGTAACACAACCCTTGATATTTTAGAATTAAAACAGCATATTGTACAATTATCCCAGGCAAACTTACAAACTAATTCCTTAACCTTTTGCACTCAGATGTCGAGTGTGACTCGACATGGTTAGCATCGGTAGCAGCTCTTTTTATACTCTTTGAATGTATCAATAATTTGAAATATAAAAAAATCCAAATAAATAAGTTTGTATGAAAAGAAACTCCAGTTTTTTATTCTACTGCCACACTTTGTAAAATCTGGGGTATTTAAAAAATTAAATCCCGAGTAGAATAAAGGAATCGGGAAAAAAGCAAGCGAGTGCAAAGGGTTAAATGCCTGGCAGCAATTTAAAAAGGACATGAAAGAATTTAACCCTTTTCAATGGATCTCCTTACATTGTGCCTCTTAACATAACCACTATTGTCTGTCTCATTCTTGTTCTTATATGTTTATTTCTAGTCTGCAGATGTGGAATGAAGAGTCTTAAAAGGACTCAAGCCCTACAGACGGCATACACTTTTCAAGATTTATTAAGAAAACAAAAAGGGGGAGATGCAGGAAGCCATCCATTGTCAACACTATCATGAAAGTGCAACAAGGAACTCAGAAGGCCGATGGACCTTGGACTATTAGCAGGGCTAATACCATGCACCAATTGTTCTGTTGAGATAGTGATGGCTCGAAGCAATTTCCTGACCTAATAGCCTCAAAGTAAATCTTTACTGATCTTTTACTGATCTTTGAGATAGTCTGTCTGCTACTGGTTTGCTGTGCTTAATTGAGGGCAAAGATGTGTATCTAAAATTGAATAAAAGCTGACAGGTCCAGGGTTTTGGGGAGCTTCTCCACTAGAGAGAGGTTTCCGCCTGGCCTCCCATGCTTTCTAAATTCATATTTCTTGTCTAGTGTTTTCATTTGTGCATGGCCCCTTCTTCAGATCCTTAACTCTAGCCATAAATGGATGTGGCATATAAATATGTTATGTATATTAAATTAATTCATAACTGTTTATTTTGATGATCCTTCAAAATCCAAAAGTATTTTAAATGTATTTCATTTGTAATCTATCCACAGATCTTACAAATTATTATATAAGTATTGATTTTTAGTCTTCTAAAATCCTAACAAAAGTAGCATTTTTAATTAAGCACAATTATCACTAAAAAGTTAGATTTCTTAAAAGATACATCACTGAAGTAAAATATTACTATTAGCTTGTTAACAAGATTTAATTTATGTTGTCTCAAATGGCTTTCCTTTTCTAAGCAATTCTCTTTTTCCTACCTCTTAGAAATCATTCAGTGGGTAGAAATCATTTTGTGGGTAGATATCTAGAAAAGGGATTGCTGGGTCATATGGTTTATTTATTTATTTATTTATTGAGAGAGAGAGAGAGAGAGAGAGAGAGAGGGGGGGGGGGGAAGGGAGAGAAAAAGTCATTGATCGGTTGCTTCCAGGGCTCTGTAACCTAGGTATGTGTCTTAACCTGGAATTGAACCTGCCACCTTTTGGTGCATGGGATAATTCTCCATACAACTGTGCCCCACAGTCAGGGCAGCAACCATATTCTTAATTTTTTGAGGAAGCTCCATACTGTTTTCCACAGTAGCTATACCAGTTTGCATTCCCACTAGTAGTGAATGGAGACAACCAAAGTGTCCTTGGATAGATGATTGGATAAAGAAGATGTAGTATACATACACAAATACTACTTAGTCAATAGAAAAGATGAAATATTGCTATTTGCAACAACATGGATGAACCTTGAGAATAAAATGCTAAGTGATATAAGTCAGTCAGACAAAGCTAAGTGAATAAATAAACCTTTCATGGTGGATGCTTTCTCTCATATCTGGGATAAATAACTGAAATTCATAGATATAGACAACAGTATGGTGATTACCAGAGGGAAGGGGGGTGGGGGAGCAGTAAAGAATAAAGAGGGCCAAATATATGGTGACAGAAGATGATTGTCTTTTGGTAGTGGGCACACAATGCAATATACAGATCATGTATCATAGAAATGTACACTTGAGACCTATATGATCTTATTAACCAATGTTACCTCAATAAATTTAATTTAAAAATATGCTTCTTGTGCTTTTTCATATTCTCAGTGTTGGAATACCCATTATTGAGAAATGCGAAGGCCAAGAATGGAATCTGACTTTAAGATCTTCAAAAACTACTAAGAAAATTGAAGAGCTACACAGATAAATAAAATCTAAATCAAAATAAGAACTATGGCCCATGAAACAATGGTTACATGCCATAGAAGTTTAAAGGAAAAAGAAAAAGGATGGTTTCTGAATAAGAGGCGAAGAAGGGAAAATCAGTAGATACTTAAACAGAAATCAGTTTGCATATGGCCTTAGTAGCTGGTAAGAATCTGGAGATTAAGTTTAAAGATACGCAAATATTGGGAAAAAGTAAGAAAAAGTAAACTTCACATCATACATTCATGTTATTTGAAAGTGTTATGGCCTTTTTTGTGTTTAGGAAACAATGATGTTACTTTGTTCCAAAAGAACAAAAAGCATTTCTTTTCATTTATATATCTCTTTCAAAGCTGCACCTTCCCTATAGTAGTTGCTCAATAAATCAGCGCTAAACAAATGAACCACCTAATGTAAACCTACTTCATGAAACATTTATTTAGTGGTATAAATAAATGGTACAAAGAACCAGATACTTCTATTATAGACATTAATTTAGTTATGTTATCAATTTGCATGTTAGTCAAATAAATTACTTGTAAAATGCTTTATAATACCATATTCCTAGTTTTCAACATAAAAACTCCATGTTTTTGAGGAAACTGGGTGTTCAAAAGCTCATGCATTGTACCTTTTATGTTGCACAGAGTTTTATAATGAAACTGTCAACTTTTTACCATTTGGGTAAATAGACAACTAACCTCATTTTATAACACAGACTTTAATATCTCTGTGTGCATCATGTGTCACAAATAAAGAATTGTGGGTATGAAAAGTAAAAGAATGTTAGCATTAAAACATAAAGAGCAATAGCAATGAGCTCAAGAGATATAAGAGAGATTATAAGAAACTGATCCTTAATCACATTTATTACTTCTATGAAACATAAAATCTACCAAATTTGCACTTAAGACAGTCTGTGTACTGCTCCTCAAAGTGAAGAAACAAACCTTTCATGGTGGATGTTTTTTTTATTTTGAAATATTTACAGTTTCCCACTTATTCACTAATTCAAGAGCAACAAATAGGATACCAATATTAACTTTAATAATAATAAGTCCATTTAAATGGTATGTCTTTTTTAATTTTCATTATTTAAATTACAGTTTCCCCCTTAAGCCCTAGAATTCTTTGCAAGGTTACAGGTCAGTATTTTTTATTAAATTTATTGGAGTAACATTGGTTAATAGGATCATATAGGTTTCACATGTAAATTTCTATGATATCTGATCTGTATATTGCATTGTGTATATTGCATTTGACTTTGATCACTCTAAATCAAATCATCTTCCATCACCATATATTTAGCCCCCTTTCCTACCCCCACCCCCATTCCCTCTGGTCACCACCATACTGTTGTCTATGTCTGTGAGTTTGTTTTATATCCCACATAGGAGTGAAATCCTATGATTCTTTATCTGGATACAGTGTGGATCAATTTATTCTCTCTTTAGGATCTCACAGGCCATAATCAAGGTGTTGGCAGAGCGGGGTTCCTTTCTGTCGGCTCTGGGAAGAATGCACTTCCAAGCTCATCCAGGTTGTTGGCAAACTGCAGTTCCTTAAGGTTAGAGAGCTCAGGCCCTATTTCTTTGCTGGCCGTCAACCAGGAGCTTCTCTAAGCTCCTTAAAGTCATCTGCATTCTGGTCACATTGTCCCCTTCCATCTTAAAAGTCTGCAAGGGTGTGTCATGTGCTTTTCACACAGATCTCTGACTTTTCTTCTGTCACATCTATCTGACTCTAACTAAAGGAAATGCTGTTTTTAAGGACTCGTGTGATTAGATTGCATATACTGGTATAATCCAGAGTACTCTCCCTATTTTAAATCTGCTACCTTCATTACAGATGCAAAATACCTTTTGCCATGTAACTTCACATAGTCACAGTTTCCAGGTATTAGGACATTGGTTTCCCATGGACTTCTCTAGGAGATTATTCTGAAAAAATAAAAATAAAAACTATATAATTTTCTCCTTGAGTTGTTGACCAAATAGTAAGCAGTTTGTGTTTAGAGAAAAAAAAATTGCAGAGTATGGCCAAGAATATCTACTGAGGGAACTGTGAGCTGAATGCAGATTACAGAGGTTGCAAAATGTGAACAGAACTCACTGAAAACTCACCTCCTTCCTCTATCAAACTTTCCATATGGGGCTTATTATATACTAGAGGCCTGGTGCACGAAATTCATGCATAGGGGAGGTGTGTGTCCCTCAGCCTAGCCTGTACCCTCTTCAATCTGGGATCCCTCTCATAATCCAGAACTGCTGGCTCCCAATTGCTCACCTGCCTGCCTGCCTGATTGCCCCTAACTGCTTCTGCCTTCCAGCCTGATCACCCCCTAATCTCTCCCCTGCCAGCCTGGTCGCCCCTAACTTCCCTCCCCGCAGGCCTGATTGACCCTAACTTCCCCTCCACGGCTGGCCCGGTCAACCCTAACTGCCCTCCCCTGCCAGCCTGGTAGCCCCTAACTGTCCTCTCCTGCAGGCCTGGTCACCCCAAACTGCCCTCCCTTGCCAGCCTGGTTGTGCCTAATTGCCCTCCCCTACAGGCCTGGTTGCCCTCAACTGCTCTCTCCTGCTTGCCTGGTCACACCTAACTTCCCTCCCTTGCCAGCCTGGTCACCCCTAACTTCCCTCCCCTGCAGGCCTGATTGCCCCTAACTGCCCTCCTCTGCTGGCCTGGTTCCCCCCAACTGCCCTCCCCTGCAGGCCTGGTCACCCCCCCTCCCAACTGCCCTGCCCTGCTGGTCATCTTGTGGCAGCCATCTTGTGTCCACATGGAGGCAGCCATCTTTGACCCCATGGGGGTGGCCATCTTGTGTGTTGGAGTGATGGTCAATTTGCATATTACCTCTTTATTATATAAGATGCCACCGTCATTATTCATGCATACCATTCAAGTCCTTCATGCATACAGAGCTGAAATTCTCTTCATCGCCTTCTAGATATTTCCTATTATCTAGATAATTACTATTCATTGTGCAAGCATTACAATAAAAAGAATAATGATCACCCCTACCCACCAAAGATGTTTATGTTCTAATCCCCAGAACCTGTGAATGTGTTCTATTACATGGCAAGGAGAATTAAGGCTGTAGATGGAATTAATATTTAAGCTGACTTTAAGATTTCATCCTGCACTACACAGGTGGGTCCAATGTCATCACAAGGGGCCTTTCCAATGCGAAGAAAAAAAAAAAGAGGCAGAAAAGCCAGAGTCAGCAATGCAACGTGAAATGGATGCAACCAGCCATTGCTGGCTTCAAAGATGGAAGGAGATCCTGAGCCAAGAATGCAGGAGGTCTCTAGAAAGTGCAAAAAGGCAAGAAAATGCATTCTCCCCTAGAACTTCCAGAAAGGAACACAGCCCTGCTGACATTTTCATTTCAGCCCATTAAGACCTATGTTTGACTTCTGACCTCCAGAACTATAAGATATACATTTGTTTTAAGACACAGAGAGTCTGTCATAATTTGTTGCAGCAGCAATGGGAAACCAATGCAACTATAAAAAAGATTCCTCAGAGGAGCACTTCCTGACAATCCAGATCAGGATGGAATCTTCTTGTCTATATTTCCTTTAGACCTTTCACATCCTCATTGCATTCAGAATTTTTTATTCATTAGCTCCATTCCCCTAAAGGCCATATACCTGTCATGTTCATCATTCTATTTCTAGCATCTATTGCTAAATCTAGATGATTGTGGTGCTTAAAACGTGTCATGGAATGAATTAATAAGGGAATTAAAACATGACAAAATTTATATTCTTCCAACCACCATATAATAGATATTTTCAAAAGAAATTATTCTAAGTTACTGTTGAGCTTTTTAAAAATTTGAAATAGGCCCTGGCTGGGTAGCTCAGATGGTTAGAGGTTCCTCCCAATTGATATGCCAAGGTTGGGAGTTTGATCCCAGGTCAGGGCACATACAAGAATCAGCCATTAATACATAAATAATTGGAACAACAAATCAATGAAATCTCTCTCTCTCTCTTTCTCTCTCTCTCTCTCTCATTAATAAAAAAATTGAAATAAAAAGTACATCTAAAAAAGTACATGAGGCATCTGCAATCTTGAGAAAAAATCTGTTGTGCTTTATTTACTTACTGCTGAAAGCTTTCAGTTGTTTGAAGAATAAGTGGAACTGTTTCTTTGAAAGTCTGAACTGAGTGTAATGAGAAAGAGCTTGGAAATCACAGACTTTAGGTACTATCTTGAAAATAAATACATAGTTAAACCTTCACTTCATACATCTGTTTGGATCTTATTAAAAGGTGTTATATGTAAACTAGTAGCCCGTTTGCACGAAGATTCGTGCAATAGACCTTCATTCACCTGGCTGCCTGCACCAGTTTTCTGCCGGCACCGGGGACCCAGGCCTTGGCTGTGGCCACCACCTTCTGCCTTCTTTCAGGGTCGGGGCTTGGCCCCGGGCGGTGGCCTTGGGCTCGGCCGAACCCAACATCCCTGCTAAGGATCGCAGGAGCCGACCCCCAGTGGTTTCCTGAGATCCCTGCAGGCTCCCCGCTGGTGCCCAAGGCCGGGAAAGCCTCGGGCGGCTTTCCCAGCCTTGGGCTCAGCCACACCCAGCGTCCCTGCTACAGATCACAGGAGCAGACCCCCTGGTCGTTGCCTGCGATCCGTGCAGGCTCCCTGCAGGTGCCCAAGGCCGGGAAAGCCTCCACCCAAGGCTCTCCCGGCCTTGTGCTCCGCCACACCCCAACGTCCCTGCAACGGTTTCCTGGTGGGCGTGGTTGGTGGGCGTGGCTTGGGCGTAGCGAAGGTGCGGTCAATTTGCATATTTGTCTATTATAAGGTAAGATACCATACTGGCACAAAACAACCTTATTATTATACTCTTCTCCAAACTAACCAACAGAGAAGTAGCACTATCTTAAAATATCTATACCAGTGATTCTTGTGCCTGCTTGCATACTTCCATATTAAGAGTGGAAAGAGAAGACTGGGAAAGGGACAGGAAGAGAATTAAAGAGAAAAATAAAGTGCAAGAGGCTGAATTAATGGTAAGGTAATTGAAATAAATTAGCTAGCATAGATTTTATATGTTTAGTAATATAATATTATATGTAATATATATGTCAAATATATATTTATATTATGTATAATGATCTTCAAATAAGATACTGTTATACTATACCCCATTTTCATTGAGGGAGAAGCAGGAAAATATTGGTGAAGAAAGACTATAAGAAAAATAATGTGGGCATTAGCCATCAGTCTATCTAGGGTCTGTATATTAGAAATGCATTTGGTAGCAAGTAATAGTATGAATACTCATATATATACATATAAATAAGTAAAAAATAAATAATCCTATGTGTAATAATGGATAAAATAAAATACATGTGTATATATATGTATGTATATATATATATGGTGGGCTACAAGTAATAATGGATAAAATAAAAACATTTAATTATCACACCTAAGAAATAAATCAGGAGATAAGCAGTCTTTGATGATGTCACCAAATATCCATCAAATATGCTGGCATTTATGGACTTTATCGAGGGTCTTCCTCATGCTGGGCCCAGTTTTGATACAAGCAGCTGCATTTGGATACAGTCAGTTTTCCATTCTCTCTGGAAAAGACCAGGTCAGTATTGGTCTCATAACTCACAGGAAATCTCCATAGTCAACAACTTTAGACAGATAGGATTATTTATTTTTTACTCATTTGTCTTTGCTTATATCTCCAATACTGTCTAACATATTGATTTGTCTTTGGTTATAACTCCAAAACTGTCTAACATATTGTTTTTTAAAGTTGCTTTTCCACTCCTCCCTTCAGGACACTATAAGTATTATTTAGAGAAATGTATGTGTAATTGAAAAACTGAAGCCTTGTAATCAGATTGCAGCCTCCTTTCTCAAGCTAAGCCATACTTCTCTATCAGGCAAAATGTCACAAACTATAAGTTTCGGTTGTTTTCTAGTTTTATTAGAATAGCAATCCTTCCCTGTTTTTATTTACACTTTATATTTAATATCCTTGGGTTTCAGGGAAGGGAGTTAACTCTATATGCAGTTTCACACCTAAGATTTTCAAATAAACAGGGAAATGTTAAGACTTTGGGACTTGGTGCAGTCATCAGGATGTGTCCCTAAGGGCACAGTCTTGTTCAAGAGTAAATATGATAACAGAGCCATCTTAAGGATCTAGGATAACAGCTCTTTGTAATCAGAATCAGAATACCATCATTTCCTTCTTTCTGGCACAAAATTAGGGGACATGAGTAACATTCTTGGGTGAGCACTTGCATAAGTCATAAGCTATGTTTCTGAGGCCAGTGAGTAGCCCATCTGTAGGTCTGCACAAGGACCCTTCATCAAGGCTTGGAGTTTTTTTGTGTGTTTTCCACAGCAGCATTATAAACAGACTCTACTCTTTTCACAACCAAATGTCTTATGAAACTCTGTGAAATAAACTCTGAGTACTTCAGAAAGTCAAAACTGGGTGGTGGCTTAACCATGAGATTTGATCAGAAAATGCCTCAGGGTGAGGGAAAGCCTTGCAGTTGAGTACATGTAAAGCAAGGAAGAATTTATATAAGAAAAAGATGAGGGGAAGATACACCCGTAGGTTAAGCAGCAGGTACAGATGCGAAGTGGTAAAATCTTACCAATATGTGAAAAGAATAACAAAGTGTGACCCAATTTCATCAGTTGCTGGAGAACTAATGGGTAAGATAAACAACAACAAAAACAACAAATTACAAGCCCATCAAAATGGCAAACCCATTAAAGGCACCAAAGAAAACAGAAATATTGTTGAGCAAAAACACAAATGACCTTAAAAATGGAGTGATTTATCATGCAACCTATGCTGTAAGAGTCCACACTGTTAAAAGAGAAAGTGTCACCAAATTGATCTATAGATTGAATACAATCTTAATAAAATTTTAGCAGCAATATTATTTTATTTTTTAAGAAAATGAACTAGTTCTAAAATCTTTATGGAAATGCAAGGGATCTAGAAAAACCAAAGATATTTTAAGAAAAAAAGGTACAAAATTTGAGGACTTCCCCTCCCTGATTCTATGACTACCTATAAAATGACAGTAATCAACTCATTTTACTATTAGCAAATAAACAGACACATACATTAATGGAGCAGAACATAGGGTTGCAGAAACAGCACCACAAATATATGTTCAAGTGATCAAGTGGTGTTTAAAAAAGACGTGTCAATGCCATTCAGTGGGGAAAGAAAAGTTTGGTCAACAGTACTACGGCTCAACCAGATATCTAATGAGTTACCATTACAGACACCAGAAACACTAAAATTAGAACCCTAGCTATAACAAAAGTGTTGGTGAGGATATGGAACAACCAGAACCTTTATACACTACCTGCGAGAATTGAAATTGTACAACTACTGTTATGGACTGGATGTCTGTTTCCCCCCAAAATTCATATGGTGAAATCCTAACCCCCAATTTGATGGCATTCGAAGGTGGGGCCTTTGGAAGATGATTAGGTCGTAAGAGTGGAGCCCTCATTAGTGGGACTAGTGCCCCTGTAAAAGGAACCCCAGAGCTCTCTCCCATCCCTTCCACCATGTAAGGACACAGGGAGAAAGAGGAAGTCTGCAACCCAGAAGTGGGCTTTCACCGGAACCCAACCACGCTGACACCGTGATTGTGGACTTTCAAGCCTCCAGAACTTTGAGAAATAAATGTCTGTTGTTTATAAGTTACCCACTCTATGGTACTTTGTTATAATAGCCCAAACTGAATAAAACAACTTCTTTGAAAGCCTTTTTGAGTTTCTTAAAAAGTTATATATTCCACATCTCAGTGTTCACTGAAGAGACATGGGAGCAGAAGTCTACCAAAGACTTACTGCACACAGCAAGGGGCAAAAGTAGGTTTATGGTTGTGAGTACACAAAAGAGTTATTCTTATATTATTATTTACTAGAGGCCTGGTGCACAAATTCGTGCATGGGTGGGGTTCGGCTGCAATAGTATTTTATTTTGAGTATTTTAATTTTAAGTATGCGGGGGGGGGGGGGAGGGCCCTATGGAAGGTTGGCTGGCCCCATCCCCTATTGGGGTGGGGAGGCCGATTGGGGGCAGGGCCAGTTGGGGGGAGGGGCTGCGGGAGGTTGGCCAGCCAGCCCCGCTCCCATCAAGCCAGTTGGCCAGCTTCAGTGTACATCATAGTGACCAGTCGTTCTGGACACTTGGTTTTTACATATATACATTAATTATAGTATTATTTTGCATTCAAACACCTGTAAACCCATTTTTGCCCAATCCTGTATGTAACTGTTTATACCAGTGTTATTGAAACAGCCAAAAGTTGGTAACAAATCAAATGATCAACAGCAGGTACATTTGAAGAAAAAAATTAACTGTTGATGCAAGATGTATAAATCTCAAAATAATTACACTTAGTGTAAAGAACCAGACAAAAAGTATTCATGATTTCATGTACATAAAATTCTAAAAAATGAAAACTAATTTAAAAGTGACATCAAGAAAATATGTGGTTTCCTGCAGTCAGGTATGGAGTAAAGAATGACACAAGAAATAGATACAAGAAAAATTTTGAGGTAATATGTTTGTTATCTTGATTGTCATGGTGGTTTCACGGGTGTATACATATATCAAAACTTGTCAAATTATATAATTTTAAGTGTGCAGTTATTAAATATCAATTATACCTTGATAAAGTGGTAAAAAAAAAAGGTAAAAGAGTAGAAAGGTAAAAATAAAAACAAAAATTTAAAGGAGAATGAGTTTCAGGCTAGATTTCTGTGTCAAGTCAAATATTCAGGAAAGTTTAAATGTATAAAAATAGTAAATGTTGAGGAAGTTTTCCAAGACAGTAATAATATTGGTTCATTATGTATGTATGTATCATATTTGCTACTAATGTTACTGACAGATATCTAACTTCTGGGGGAGATTTAAAGAATATAAAAAGTACTATGCAAAACATATGTATGCAGTTTAGCTACATTACTTTTAGCAGACATCATTTTTATCAGGTAAAAAGAAAGATTTGTTTATATACCTGCATCCCAAAATGTGAAATCACACTTCTGGTAGTGAAGGTAGGAGATGAATCCATAAACCAGTGCTCAGCTGCATGTCTCCATATGCCTCTAATGTTTCATTATGGAGACTCTCCACACCACCCATAACCAAGTAATGCTATACAATTAATCATTTGCCTTTCTTTACTCCAAACTCAACAGCATGACTCATTTTTGTTCTTTTCCTTGTTAATTTGATTGTGTGTTTATTTGGGAGAGATGCCTCCAGGTTCTCGTTGTTTAAATGTATTAACTGCTTCATTTTTCAAAAGAAATATTTTACACAAATGAATATAAAAGAACTCAAGTTACTTTTTGTCACTTGAGTTCCCCTGTATTATCCAGCAATCCTAAATGGTCACAAATAAATTTCAACAATTTCCTTTCATGTTTTCTAGTAAAATTATGATATACTTTTTTGTGTATGGTATTTAAGTGTAGTTAATTTATTTTTTAAATTATATTTTACATTAATATTATCTTATATTTGTCTCAGGTGTTCAGTATGGTTAGACAATCCCATATTTGACAAAGTGGTTCTTCCAATATTTCACCTGGCATCATAACTAGTTAATAGAATATAATTGACCATATTCCCTATGCTGTACTTTACATCCCTAAGACTATTCTGTGACTACCCATTTGTACTTCTTAATCGCTTCACCTTTTTCACCCAGCCCCTCCACAACCCTTCCCTCTGGTAACTACCAGTCTGATATCATGATATACTACTTTTAAAATTATAGACACATCAAAAACGTATCTTTATCAGATTTAAGCTGCAAAAAAACATTAATGCATTCTTTCCCGGAAAGGGGGAAATATATGCTGAGTGAGCAGTTGCTACTCACCAACTACACTGCTACAGTGTATCGTATTACTATTCATTAACAGTAATTAAATTATTTGAGAAACTAACTGACTGCAGCTATTTGCCCTAAAATCTGCAGAGACCTAAGTTGTTAATTATTTCCACCATGCCTAACAGCAATTTCAAAAGCTCTAACTGCAATCAAAAAGCATATGTAATGAACTTGCCAAGGAGAAACTTTTATGATGCATATTAAATGCAATGAAAATGTGAGAGTTGGAAACTTAAAAAAAAAAAAAAAAAGTTAACACAGGGAACATTGCAAGTTAAGGGTCCCCACACTATTGCTGATTTCCACATTATGCATTTGTCAAATTGAAGCAATAAAATAAGTATTGCTTTAAATATGCAGAAACTGAGAGCTTGATGTGAACACATAAATCCATGAAGGGCACAAAACTCAATAAAGAGTATTATTGAGTATTATTGTGAGATGAGTTATAACTAGAAACATTAAGAGGGCACTTATTACAAAAACTGATGGATGAGTACAAAGTTCTAGATTTTTCTTAAGGGCTATTGGCAAATCCACATAATTTCCAAGCTTATAATAAGGCTAGAAATTACATAGATAGGCAGTAGGCTCAATGGAAGAGCACAGAATTTGGAGGCACAGAGTACTGATAATTAATTCTCGCCTGGTCCTACCGTTTACTTCTTGTGTGACATTAGGCAAGTTACCTAGCTTCTCAGAGCCTTAGTTTTTCACCCATACAAAACAGGAATTATACCTTTCCCCATATGATTGTAATAAATATTAAATGAAATAATACACATGTGAGCTACTACATAGAGTTCGTAGAGCTTGACACATAGAGTTCAAAAATGGTACCTGCCATTAGGAAGATTTTTGTTGTTGTTTTTTCCAAACTGCAGAGACACATTGTTGAGCCAAATCAGGAAGATGACTGAACTTTCTAGATCCATAGTATATTCTTCAATACTGAAATATTTAAGATACAAGTAATCAAATAGACAAGTAACTTTTTATCATTTGAACTCAGTAAGGAAAAATATAACTTCTTACACTTTTTTTGTAGTCCAAAAACAGGACACTTTGTACAAATTTACTTAGCAAATTTTGGTAGGTTAAATTCCACACAAATCATAATTCATCAATTCTCTATAAGTATTACTCCATAATTTTATAAATTTTTATGAGGAAAATATGCATAGAGTATTACAAGAACATATTTACAATTTTCTTAGGAATTCACTGGCAATTCAGACATGCAAAGATAGGTTGGGGACTCTATAATTATATCTATTTAAATATAAGAACACAGTTTAGATAGTATAAAAATGTTCTTGAGTCCTTCCTTTTCTTCACCCTAAGAGTCCTTCCATGCAGGCTCAGAAATATCTCAGACTCTGCTGCTCTCCAACTGCACTGCCATTTCCCATCAGGAGCCTGGTTTTTCACCCAGATCTCTTCAGTAGACTCTAAGCTGATCTTCCCTCCCCACTTTTCTCTCAGTCAATTTAAATGTGGGAGCTGGTGTGAACTCTCTAAAATGCATGGCACTTTTCTCTTTAAAGCCCTAAGGGACAGCCATTTTCTCTCAGGTACTACTCCAAAGATAATTAACATCTCTCTATATAAAAGGCTAATATACTAAGTATCCGTCTGGATAATGATGTCACATAGCAATGCCCGGCTTCCTGTCCCTAGCAACTAGCCTCCTTGGAGTTTCTTCAGCTCAGGAACACGACTTGCTGAGGTGGAAACATTTCACACTTTAACCAAATGTCTGTAAAGTGTTTTCCTGTGCCTCATCTCACTTGATCCTCACAGAAGTCCTAAAGTAGGTAGATAGGAGACTGGGTGGAATCCTATTTTCTTTTCATTAGTCGGAAAATGGAGATTTAGAAAGCTTCAAAACTTGACCCAACTGAAAAGAAGTAAGAAATGGTGGACCTTGAAAATGACCAGGTTTTCTCACTGCGCAGAATATAGTCAAGCACTGCTGCAGTTAAATATTTTACCCTTTGTTCTCCTTGCATGATCTACAATAATAATCTGCTTCACGTTGATATTTACTGCTGTGTTGCTGACAATTACCTGAAAGAGAAGTTGGGGTGCTTCACTGGGCTGGAAAAAGTTTAGCTACATCAGAAAGCAGGTTTAATTTAATTAAGCAAGTTTATTCTATATCTATAAAAGGCTAAGTTGACTCGTGCATGCGCGATACATATAAAGCTCTCGCTGGCGCCAATCGCATGCGTGTGTTTCCATCTGTCGTCGATCGTGAATTTGGTTACACTTCCATTATAAAGAAAGGGCAAATAGCAATATTAAAATATTTCTTCTAATTAATTTCCTTTCAATGTGCACAAATTCATGCACCAGGCCACCAGTGGTATATAAAGCCTTCATGGTGAGCTGCTCTGTACTTATATCTTCAACATATCCATTGCCACTGCCCTACCCCACTCTCTGTTCCAAATACAAATTACACTCCACTTAGCATAAAATACTTTAATTCATGGAATATACTCATTTTCCTTTATCAGATTATCTTTTTCTTCATCTCTAGCTAGTTAACTCCTACTCATTCTCTAATTCTAGGCTTAGAAGTCACTTCTTTAAAAAAAAAAAAATCTCTCCAGCCCTAACTGGTTTGGCTCAGTGGATAGAGCTTTAGCCTGTGGACTGAGGATCCTGGGTTCAATTCCAGTCAAGGGCACATGCCTGGGTTGCGGGCTCAATTCCCAGTAGGGGGCGTGCAGGAGGCAGCCGATCAATGATTCTCTCTCATCATTGATGTTTCTATCTATCGCTCCTTCTCCCTTCCTCTCTGAAATCAATAAAAATATATTTTTTTAAAAAATATCTCTCCAGATCTCCTAAATTTGGATTAGGTCCTGTATTATAAGCAATTATAGCTATCTGCATTTCATTTATTCAATCATTTATTTACTCAAGAAATGTTTTTTTAGTGCCTACTAGTTGTAGGCTCTGTCCTAGGCACTGAGATTTAGTAATCTAGATAAAGCCCAACCTCTCCAAGAACTTTTAGCATAAAAGAGTAGGCAGGAAATAAAAATAAACATTTAACAAATAGCATATAGTGCTAAGTGCCTTGGAGATCAAAGAAATTAGATTAGGGGAAAGGATTTGTCAAGGTGAGATGTGATGTTTTCTGAAAGGATGTCCAGGAAAGCTTCCGAGAGAAGATGCATTTGAACAGAGACTTGAAAGAAATGAGGGAGTGAGCAAGGTGCATTTTGAGGAAAGGGAGTTGCAGGCAATGGAAAGAGCGCAGTTATGGCCCTCTGGTAAGCAAGTGCTTGGCTGCTTATCTTTGGAATCTAGTGAGGCTGGAGTAGAGTAAAGAAGGGAGAATAAATGGGATGAGAGAGACAGTGGAGTGAAAGCAGAGCAACCCAGGCCTTGGATGCACTATAAGGCCTTTAGATACTTCACTTCATGAGATGAGAAGCACAGAAGAGGGACACCTAACCTGGCTTATATGGAAAGAGTAAAGCACAGAGGCAGCTGTAGAAGCAAGGAGACTTGCTAGGCTGTGTTACCTATGATGAGAGCTGATGATGGTTTAGACATGACTCCCAAGGAGCAAGGAGTAGTCAGATTTCAGGATATATTTTGAAGGTAGGACAAACAGAATTTACTAATAGGTGGGATCTGAGAGATGAAAACCAAAGGTGTCTCCAAGTTTTTTGATCCAAGTAACTAGACAGATAGAATTCCCATTACTGAAGTGAGAAATGCTGCCAAAGAAAGAGGAAGCATGGGAAAGGCAAGGAAGGTAAATTGGGGTACCTAATAGTCATTCAAGTGATGGCATCAAGCAGTTGTACCAACAAATCTGCAATCTGGTGGGAAATTCAGGATATAGATATTTGTTAGTGGTCACTGGCAATCCTAGATGAGATCACCTACAGAATGAGTGGAGATAGAAAAGAGATGAAGCACAGGAATTGAGCACTAATTTGGGACAATGTGGAAAAACTAGCAAAAGGGGATGAAAAGACATAATTGATGAAATAACTATAAAGAGAAAGTAATATCCTGAAAGCTAAATGAAGATAAGATTTAGATAGGAGAAAGTGATCACTTTGTCAATTGAAGCTGACATGTCAGGTATGATAAAACTAAGAAATAAGCACTTAATCTAGCAGCGTGGAGGTCATTGGCGATACTTTGTAAGAGGTAATTTGATGAAGATATGGGTTCAGAGAAGAATTGGAGTCATTGAGTATTGGCCAACTTTTCCAAGGAATTTGCTATAAAGACGAATAGTAATAAGAAGCATGGCTGGAAGAAAATGTGGGTCCAAGAAAGGTGTGTGTGTTTTTTAAATAAGGGAGTTAAAACATGTTTGTAGAATTAGAATCATTTATATCATTATTTATCAAAGGGATTACTAATATTAAACAATTGTGGTATGCCAAAAATATAAGAATATTCTGAGATCAACTTTCAAGTACAAAAGGTTTTATTATTTGAAAAACAACAATAGTTAAACAACAAAGATAGATTACAGACTTAATAGTTTCAAAAATTTGTATCTGTTTTATTAACACAAGGATCAAATAGGCCATTTTCAAATACTAAGGCAGCCTATTCATAGATTCCACCTCTATTACAATTCTCTTTAAAATTGAATGAAGAATTAAATCTGTGTACTTGCTTTCGTCTTCCATAGTGAATTTTTTATTGTCTACATCAAAGACAGAGAGATAAAGAAATCAATGGATAAAGAGAACAGAGATATGAATAGTCATTTATCTTTGGATTTATAATGCTTTATTCTTGCAAGAGATTTCTTAGTGATTAGCTTAAAATTTTGATAAGATCAGAAGAAATGTGTTTCTGAGAATCCACATGCTGTGTCTTCTAAGAATAATGGAGAGAAGCAATAAGGGACATCTGGGACTAGTAATAACAGAGCTCATATAACAATAGAATGGAAGCCAAAGCCCCAACAATAACAATCACCAGATACTAAGTATGTGCTATCTGTTCTTTGCCAGTTGGTGCTTTCTAAGCACTGTCTCTCTGCTTTGCATAAAAACTTCTGACTGCATATCATTACCCTCATATCAATGAGGAGGAAACTGATATTTGGGAAAAATATATAACTTCACCAATGCCTCCAAATTAGTAAGATATAGAGCTGGAGATTCAAACTCAGGACTGCTCGATTCCAGAAACTACCACTTTCCAACAAGCTATGCTGCTTCTCTACTACCAATTTTCTACCATTAAGTAGGTTAAACCTATGTGTAACTTTAAAAGAGCAATTTTCATATTTTTTCTACTACCCATGTTCCCCCAAAAATCATTGTACCATTATTGCAGATAAAAAACAAATATTCTAGTCCTTGCCAGTTGGTTGGAGTGTTGTCCAGTATACCGAAAGGTTGAGGGTTCGATTCCTTGTCAGGACATGTAAGGAAGGCAACCGATTGATGTTTTCTCTCACATAGATCTTTCTCTTTCTCTCTCTCTCCTCCCCTTTCTCTAAAATCAATAAGCATTAATATGGGTGAATATTAAAAGCATAAACAAATAATATACCAGTCCCTAATAATAAGTTTCTGTCCTTCTAAGTCTCCATTGCCTTGAGGAGTATAAAATAAAGGCAACTCTGTCTCACACTTGACCCCAAGAAAACTGTGATGCCTATAAAGGGTATATAAATTAGAATTCTTATTACTATGTCATGTGTCCTTTGTTTAACTATTCTGAATTTTTATTTCTTACATAATTGCATTCTGAGAAATTATAAATGTTAAAAGCTAACAAGCATCACACAGCTGTGACAATAACAGGCATTTTTTGATCGGTGACAATGAGAGAAGTTGCGAAGTGGGTAAAGGATGGCCTGAGTGGAGTCTTTTACAGGCATATAAAATTTAAATGACACAGCTCTTTATAATCCTGCCAAAATGTAAAATTTGAATATATGAAAGACTAAAAGCTTCTTCTGTATAAAACTGACAAAATATATCAGACTTTAATTGGCAGTGGAATGATAATGGAAAGGAGATGTGGCTTAATTGGAGTTCTCTTCCTGAAAAGACAGAGCTTAGTAGTGTCATTTTAATTATTTCTAGCCATTAATCCTGCAATTATCTATTACTTTCTCCATATATTACACCAGCAAGCACTCTCTACTGCAATGCTATGATACTGAAAAGCAAATGCCCAGTGAAAACAAGAAGACCCAGATTAGATTCACTGCCTTAGCCACAGCTCTGGAGAACCATAAACTGACCTTTAAATCATGAATGGTCAGGACGGAGAATATGGCTAATTTAAAAATCAACAATAAACATTCTTGATTCTGATGTCCATTTAATCATTACTCCTTTCTGTCGCATTAATTATTTAAGTAAAGTGGTACTTAAGATTTCCCTTTAATATGAGTCTTTGATTATCCCTACACCACTTTTACACAGCTGAATAAACATAGCACTAAAAACATACTACAATGATGGCCACTGTAGCAATTGTAACTCACAGTCTTCCCCAAAATGTGAAGTACTCTAAAGGAAGACATGGGCTTAAACCTTCTCTGAACCATTTCATGCATAAGTCTTGGTAATTACATTTTCTTTCTTTTTGTTTACAAGGGCTCATAGATTCAGTAGATTATTTTTTTAAAATTTTACTACATAGGCTGGAACATTCCGATGCTCACTAATCTGAGTAAGGAATTAATCCACACTGAAGTCCATGCATTTATCTAATTTCTGGATTCCCATTTTCTCCACTCATTTTTCAGAGCTTTAATTTAAATTTAATTTACAAACACTTAAATGCATATGTCTGTCCATTTTTTTTCTATTAATCTGTTTTTAATTGATTTTAGAAAGAGAGGAAGGGAGAGGGAGAGAAACATCAATGTGAGAAACATTGACTGAAGCACGCCAACCGGGGATCCAGCCCACAACCCTTTAGTGCACGGGACAATGCTCCAACCAACTGAGCCACACTGGCCAGGGCTATATCTGTCCATTTTTAAAGGTCAATTTATCCAATCAGTATTTCACTTCCAGTCATAGTTTTGAATTGTGCAATAAACTTAAAATCAATAAAGAAATCATTACAATCTAGCCCAGAACTATGCCAAGAGTATATTTTAGTGGGAATCAAATGTAGCCTCAAAATGTAATTATCTTAGTTTTTCAAATTCCCTCTCATTCCTCAGTTCTTTTTGTAGAGATTTCCAGATTATATCAAGTTTCTGATATTAAATTAAAAATTAGTGTTTATTGAGTTGCACAGAGTTGACTAATTTTCCCAAGTGCTTCTAAGGCAAAAATGCATGTCTTCCCATTGTAGCAGATTACCAAATATAAACTGTTGATGGGCATTTGAAACCTGTTTAGGACTGGAGGGCACATAATATTGAATGAAAGATGCATTGACCAGAAACTATCTAAATAGGAGTATCCTCAAATATTAATGTTTTCTAAGAACTCTACATTATGGAAAAATATTAGACAATGGTTTAAATAGCCAATTTTCAAGATAGCTGCTGGTATAATGCAAATTCAACCTAATTTTCTACCAATATGTGTGGTCTTCTAGAATAACAGATGCCTAGGCATGAGTTTTACATATGGAAAAGTCTTCAGTATAGGCAAAATTAAGTTATACTCAAAGAATTAAGGCACAAATGTGAAATCATCTTACAGAAACTTTCAACCATCAGGACTGAAGACAAGGAGTATCTCTCTGGCTAACCAATCACAACCAGGGAGGAGAGCAGTAAATACAAGTGTGTGTTCTGGAGTCTGAATACCTGAGTTCAAAGTGTGAACCACCGCTTGCCAGCTGTTGAAGCTTAGTAAAATAATAAACTTCCCCCTGCAGCAATTTCATCTGTGAAAGAGGATAATAATTATCTCTATTTCATGGGATTAGTGTGAAGATTAAATGGGATAATAAATGTGCAGCCAGCTCCTAAAATAGATCCTAGCACATAATAAAATTTCAAAATAAATGCTGGATATTTATAACAATTATTATGTAATTTTCTTTTACGTAAAACAATTCATTCTGATGTATTCTGACTACTTGGGTACGTTGCTGGTCTATACACAATTATCAGAATTCATACTCTGGAAGTATTAACCCATAATACATTGTGCCTTTTTACATTTCAAAAGGGTGAATATCAGAAATACAAAGAAATAAAGAAACTTCCCATCCTCTGTCTCCACCTCAATTTCTCAGATGTAAACAAAACAATAAGAATTTGGGGTGCAGCCTTCCAAATATTTTTCTGTGCTCTTCATTATCTTTATGTACCTTTTCTAGGTCATGGTTTTCTCTACAAATAAGATGCAACTAAGGGGAATGTTAAATTACATGTGTTGGACATAGTTTATATTATCATGGCTTGCCTTTTTCTTTTTTAAAGATGTCTTATAATTTATTTTTTTTTAATTTATTGAATTTTAGAAAGAGAGAAGAAGGGAGAGAAATCGATTTGTTGTTCCACTTATGTATACCTTCATTGGTTGACTCTTGTATGTGCCCTGACCAGGGATGAAAGATGCAACCCTGGCACATCAGGACAATGCTCTAATCAACTGAGCTACTCAGCCATGGCCATGTCTTGACTTCTCCTTTAGCCATTTTTTAAATCCCTTCACAGTAACATACATAAAATAGTCTAACTGATTATGAGAAGAGGTTGGCCAGGATGGGTATATGGGGAAAGGCCAGAAAAAAGTAAGACCGCGTTGCTTTTTATAATCTATATATATAAAAGCCTTAAGTGACCATTATGACAGAACAACCAGAATGACCGGTTGCTATGATGCACACTGACCACCAAGGGGCAGACACTCAATGCAGGAGCTGCCCCCCAGTGGACAGTGCGCTCTCACAGCGCAAGCGCCGCTCAGCCAGAAGCGGGGTTCACAGCTGGAGAGTGCAGCAGCGGTGGTGGGAGCCTCTCTCACCTCCACAGCAGTGCTAAGGAGTGGCAAGCCAAGCAGTAAGGAGTGAGCAGGCAGGCAGGCGAGCAGTTAGGGGCAAGCAGGCAGGCAGGCAGGCGAGCAGTTAGGGGCAAGCAGGCAGGCGGTTGGGAGCGAGTGGTCCTGGATTGCAAGAGGGATGTCCGGCTGCTGGATGTCTGACTATAGGAATCAGGCCTAAACCAGCAATTAAGACATCCCCCGAGGGGTCCTGGATTGCAAGAGGGTGCAGGTCAGGCTGAGGGACCCTCCCCTCATACACTGGGCCTCTAGTATATGTATAAAATAAAATAAAAGCCAAACTATAAAAACCAGATATTTTGTAAATAGATGATATGCTTGTGAAAGGAACATAAGCTCATTATCACTCCAACGCACTTCATCAGACATTTAATAAACACACAAGTTCTGTGTTAGTACCATGGCAATGAACAGGATGAAAACAGAGCATCAAAGAGTACCCATTCCCACAAAATGAAATTACCAGCATAAACTCGAAGATTAAAACTTAAATACTGCAGCACACAGCTGCATAAAATAGATTATTGTGTGGCCTGGAAAATTCATTGTAAGAAAGCAAGCTGGTAATTGGGAACTTGAAGTGACAGTCACTTGTCTGACTTTAAATTTCTTTAGCAAAAGGGACAGGATTCTGAGAATACGCTTTAAATATCCCAAGCTACAAGTGCTTACAGAACAGAGAGCAGCTTCAAAGTTGGTCCTTATTTTAGCAAAGGGGGCGTGGCGGGGGGAATCACATTTGAACCTCAAAGTAGTTCTCATTTAAAATAAATTCCCCCCAAAAATGTATTAACTATATATATGTTTGCTCTAGTGACACATAATATCTATGAACTACTTGAACTAGTTATACAACATAGTATTTATTCTAAAGCAATGAAATAAATCAGTTTGAGCATCTACTTTTCATTCTCTCATTTTAAGGTTTTGCTCAAATATGTGTCTTTATAAACCCCAGGACCCAATGGTTCTAATTTAATTCAGTAAGAGAAATCTTGAGAAGGCACACCAGCTTTTCTTAAAGTTAAAATTTACCTTTAAAAATTGGATTCACAATAATTCCATGAATTATGACAGTTAAAACAATGATTAAAAAGCATTTCTCAATGTCAGCAAGTCTTTTCTAGGGTTTTTTTTTTATAAGATAGCTGAACTAAGCAGTTTTAGTTCAACCATCTTAGCCAAATGGGGAATTTTACCAAATCCCTTCTAGGAGTTCTCTTTATGCTGCTTATAAGACTGACATGCCTGAACTTTGAAAGTCAGTGAAATGAACACAACGAGGATTAAATGTTTTAGTTCCGAAAAAGCAAGTAATCCCCACAAGGCCTTATGCAGTCCGGTTTTTTAAAAAAGTAAATTGATTATGCTTCAACATGCATTGTTTTTTAGCCTGTTGTTATTATGTAATAAATTTAAGTATTGTTACATTTAACTAAATTAATGATTTCTGAGTAATTGACAAGGTCAGGGCCAAAATATTTCATAACATTTTGCTATTCAAAAGCAGCCAAAATAAAAACGTCTATTAGTTATTCAGGATAATCTAAGTAAAACAAGGAACACTAATGTTCAAAGCAATGCATTTGCTGAGACATCAGGTGCTCTCCTGCTGCAAGAACCCCATTTCCTAGGACTTCCCTCCTGGCCTCTTGCCCTGGAATTGCCCCCAGATGCCAGCAGCTATTCCTCTGATTCCCTGATCCACTGTGTACGGTTTGCCTTTACTGGTTGTTTCCATGACATAAAATGCAGTTGCTTCTTTCTCCACTTTTTCTTACTGTGCTTGTTCTTTAAGGCTCAGCTCCTAGTGCCATATCCTCCATAAGACCTCTGAAATTTCCTTCTGTGCCTCCTGCCCTGAGCATAAAAGCTCATTCATTCCCCTCTGTGAATCCACAGTAATCTGCTCACGGTGGTCTGCAGGCACATCAAGGATTTCTTTGCACCTTCAATAAAATCTTTTTTGATCTTTTCGAATGGTGGGAATAAAGACTGGTCATAACACAGTCACCAGTTTATCCGCTTTGAGTTCCACAAAACTTGAGCCCAGGTGAGTTGCAGATCAGACAGGTAAGTGGCATAGGAAGAATAGAGAACTAACATTTCTTGAGCATGAACTTCATGCCAGAATATGAAGGAGCTAACTATTTTATGTCTATTAACAACGTTAACTCTAAAAATAGCCCTGTGTGTTAGATACCATTATACACATTTTCCTGGGTAGATAATTGACACTCAGAGAGTTACTTGTTTAGCTTATCCCAGTGGTGAATCTGAGTTGCTTATTAAATGAGTTAAAATGCAAATCACCTTAGTGAAGGCTGAAATGCAGTATGGCAGAGCAATTAAAAGCATATATGACTTTGAAAGCAAACAACCTAGGTTTGAGTCCTAATTTTGATGCTATATGCCAACAAACCTTAGACAAATCCCACTCAGCCTCAAATGCTCTGACTGCACGATGAGTACAATAGTGGTACTGACTTCTCAGAGATTTAGTTCAGGGTATCAAATTCTGGTGAGATTATTGGCACAACATAAGTAATATAATGTCAAGTCCTTGTGAAGTTATACTGTTTCCTTTTTGTAAAACTCCAAAGGCTGGCTGTCCTAAAGAGTGATTCATTATTTAAATATGAGGGATTTTAAAGGAATATAGTCTATACAGTTATACAAGACAGGCCTTCTTTCTTACTAATTCTTGCCCTATCACCTCCTTCTCACTTCTTAAATCGAATGTAAAAACTTCTTTTGGGATTAAAAAGAAGATTGGTGAGAGCAGGGTGAAAAATAAGTCATGTGCATCCCTATGAAATAGAGCAGGGAATGAATTATGTGAACAGGTTTTACGGTGTTTTTCTTAAGCTTTAATATAAGGTAGAGTTTAGTCATAATAATTGGGATGATCCCTCACTAATCCAGAGGTTCACACTTTCAGAATTGCATTTACTATAGACCAGAAAGCAGCCCAGGAAAACAGTAGCTAGGCTCCAAATATAGTTACCTCACAAAGGTCTCCAACTCCTAGGAGAGTAAATAAGAGGACACATCAGAGGTGCCTCCCTGACCCAGGATTAATGTACCACCAAGAAAATGACAAATTTAATCAAAGGGATTGACATGTGCTCAGACTGCCAATGCTAAACCATAACCATTCATTGTGAAGCCTGGTGGTTCCTGGGAGCTCCTGGATGATGCCCTTTCACCAGCTCATCACTCTGACCCTCCTTATGGTCAAGAAAATTGTGTTCTGCTCCCCAGTTCCTATTTCACTCAGATATTTTAGGTAACAATGAAACTGCCTGGGTTAAATCTTTGGTTTGTTTTGAAAGGCCATAAAACCACATTACTGGTATTACAAGATAAACTGAGACATATTAACATTTTAAGAATTTATTTGAGCAACAATCGATTCCAATTGAGCAATGCCAAACTAGTAGAGAGAAGGAAAAACTCGTAGAGAAAAGATGGAAGCGAAGAAAGGAAATTATTGATTGCCTATACCTTAAAACCCAGTTGGCTATTTGTGATTGGTTGTCCTCAGGTTTCAATTTTGTGACCTTAAGGTATTTACAGGTTTTTGTCTGCTTAAGTAGGAGCCATGATATTGGTGCAAACTCAGTCTAATGACATCCTTGTTTAATTACTTTAGCATGATTTAAAATGTTTGTGTTTTCTAGTTATATTAGATGAGACCCAAATTAATTTTAACAAAAAAAAAATTACAGGCACCACGATAAATTAAAAACAGTACTTGCAAGAAACGGGGGGGATGCCATGCTTAAGTGTGGAGAGCGGCTACAGTGTTCAGACAGGATCAAGCCTTGGACTGACTTATGGCAAAGCCACATACAAGTCCCAGCCTGGAGGGCAAAGCCCACCCAGCACAATTATAGCCAAAAGGCTATGGTTGTAAGCTTAACCTTATGGTCTGATCCTGCAATCCTAGGTAGCTAAGGGATGTGAGCTGCAGGGGGTGCAGCAAGTGCTGCCAAAACAAATCTTGATAGAGTTCAAAGAATGGCAACAACAGGAAAGAAGCAGATTTGAAACTCGCAAGAATATTGTAAACATCTTGTTTTGCTTTGTGTGATCTGACTATAAAATAAAGCTTGGCTTACAGTCTGTGTCTCTGTTTCCTCATCCAGGCACAGTGATCTGCCTGGCCCCAATTCTTGTCTGTCCTCTTTAATCCTTCACCACCCCTTCTCAGGTTCACCACTGGCCGTGCTGGACACAGTTCACTTAAGGAAGTACATAATAAAAAAGGATGAACTTAAAATGTCTTGGCTATTTATAATATCAAAAGAGATACTTTTATGGGGAAGATAGCCAGTTGAATTTATTAACTTTTATATCTCTTTAATCATGGTCAGAGTCTCTCTTTCACTCTCCACTGATGAGTGCTCATTTTTCCAAGCCCCATTTGAAACATAAACCACGAATGGACTAGTACATTTCCCTGACAATGACCTGCTATATCCAAGTTTAAGTTATTCAACAGCTGTCACATTAATTATGTCTATCAGTTAAATTATTCCCACAAGTCCTATAGACATTCTTTGAAATAGAGTATACATTTGGCATTTATGCATATTTCATTATGTTATAGAACATTTTATTAAGAAAATCAACTGTAAAAATTGGCTTTTATGATAAATAACCTAATATTCACAGTCCTTCCTTTATGCTTGCTTAGTCATGCTCATTTTCATCAAGTTACCTGTTGGAGAAGAGGAAAACTGCTGCCTATCCAGATTGCCAAATTCATACTTCTTTTGCCACAATTACTGCTGTTATTTCCCAAGTGAAATCTCACTTGAAGCTATAATGAGGTTGCTCAATGTAACTATTGAAAAATACTATTGTTTTCTTATTTACATCATAGAATTAATTTAAAAATAAATTTAAAATGACCAATTGAGTATATTTTTGGAGTATTTTAGACATATGATGCTTCTTGTATATTTCTTCAATGGCAGAAATGGCAAAAAAGTGTATATGGTATATACACTGATTAGTCTAATTGGCCCTTAAGCTGGGACTTAAAGTTTAAATAGGAGCTGGATCAAAAAGTTTGGGAAAGACATTTAAAGCAAGGAACTATAACAGTGTCTATTGCTTTAAACCTCAACGTTTTCAATGGTAATTTGGCAAAATCAAATTCAGTGGGATGTTGGAGATAGAAATCAGAAATATAGGTGTGAAAATGTGTTTAGAAAGTTAGGGAAAGGGGAAAACAAATAAAGACTACTTCTGTAGGAAACTTGGCTATAAAAAGATAATGAAGGCAAAAGAATGAGTTTTGAGTTTGTTTTTTTAAGATTAATATTTTTTATGCTGAGATGAAGGAACCAATTGAGAAACGAAGGTTTAAGAAGTTGTTAATTAATAAAGTTTCCAAGGAGAAGAATAAAAGGGGGTTAAATTATTTAAAAGAAAAGGAATGGTCTTATTTTGCATTTGGAGGGGGTAAATAGAAGTAACTGTAAATTAATGAACTTATGCACATAAAGAAAGAAAGTTAAGGAACTCAACAGCACATTTTCATTTAAAAAATGGGCAAAGTTGTCTCCTGAGATGAAAAGTCATTTGGATGTTTAAGGAGTGTTATGGCAGGAAATATATGAGAGTTCTGGAGGATAAAAGACTACTGACTACTACTAGGGACCCAAGTCAACTGAGGATGTCAACAATTAATTCATGAGGACACTAACTTTCATATTTGGGTGATTTCTTTAAGCCAATTTATAGCTTAGCAGATGGTAGATTCCTTGAAAAAAAAGGGGGCTTAATACTAAGGTTCTTAGCAATATAATGGTTGGAGTCACCATGGAGACATGAATGGATGAAAAATGAGTCATGAAGAAATGAGAGCTCTGGAGAAGAGTCTAGCACTGAAGATATGGGTGAGATGTAGTGCTAGAGCTGAAGAGCTAGAAGTTTATGGTGAAAGTTTGGTGTGTTGGAATATAAGACCTCAGAGGTAATAGACCACAAGTGTTATGAGCTGAGTTGTGTTCATATGTTAGTCATAACACCAAGTACCTCAAAATGTGACTATATTTAGAAATAATGTCTTCAAAGAGATAATTAAGTTAAAGTGAGGTGGGGCTGGGTTACAGTAATATGACTGCCATCATTGTAAGAAAAGGAGATTAGGACACAGATATGCACTGAGGAAGACCATGTGCAGACACGGGGAGAAGACCATCATTTACAAGCCAAGGAGAGAGGACTCAGAAAAAGTTAGCCCTGCCAACATCTTGATCTCAGACTTCCAGCCTCCAGACTGTGAGAAAATAACTTTCTGTTGTTTAAGCCTGGTATTTTGTTCAGGCAGCTCTATCAGACTATTACAATGAGCAATAAGATTTCCTGCAGTGATTCAGAGATCCATCTCCCCTTCCACCATGAGCATGGTGAGAGAATTCACAAAAACAGAGCTGCCATAACAAGGGTGTATCAGCTGGATACTCTACTCATTGATCAAATATAGTAAAAACATATTTTAGGCTAAATGTATGCAAATTAAATGTGTGAATGCAACTTGGGGCTTGCATGCTATTTTTCTGTTGTTTATATTTTCATCTCGGTTATATTGTTACAAACTCCTTGAGAGCTAGGTGTTACTATCAGTATTTTTGGTGTCTTCATAGTGACTGTGCAAAAAGTGTTTTGCAAATGTTAGTTAAGTTAAACTAAAAGATATATACTCCTTGGAATTTAAAAGTGTTCTGTATCTATTCTAATAAAAGCCTATGTGGTCGTGACGCCCTCACACCATAACAACCCATCACTAGGAGGCTGCGTGCACAGCAGTGCGGGTGCGTGGAGACTTGACGCTGTGTCCCCGGCAGGAACTTGACCAGGAGGTGCATCGGGGGAGAGGATGGCGGCTGCCACTGCCCAGTGCCGGCCCGAGGCTCAGGCAAGCCACTGCCCAGGGCCCAAGGCTCTGGCAACAAGGCGTGATGGGGGCATCACCCTCCCCTGATCGCCCGGTCACCTCCTGCAGAGGGAGGCCAGAGGCAGCAGCAGCAAGGGGGTGATAGGGGTGGTGCCTTCCCCTGATCAGCTGGTCGTCTCCTGCAGAGGGAGGCCAGACTGTGGCTTAGGCCTACTTCCTGCATGTATTTTTGTGCACCAGGCCTCCAGTATTAATATATGACCCCAGAAATAATACATGCAGTAATATATGCTAAAGTGCTTATATTAATAAAGTTTATTATCTAAGCTCCTCTTGGCATCAAGTATAGGCCACAGAAGCTGTAAACATACAATTTGATATTGTAAATTACAATAAAAGAAATTTAAACAATGAGTTGGCTCTCTTAACCTTAAAGGCTAGATGTATATTTCTTCATTGCTTTTCATGGTAAAGAGAAAAAGGACAGAATGATAAATTGGTATCTTCATTGTTGGCATGCTTCTAGGCGCCCCGAATAACATGCCAAAGTAACAAGAGGTTAGATGCTATTGGAGACAGTAGAACTGTTCATTAGCAAGAGAGCTTGGAGACCATGTAGCTTCCTGAAGGATCATATACAAAACATTTAATCTCAAAATTTATGGCTAAAAAGTCCTTAATCATCTTAACATCATTGCTTTTTGTCTGTATTTCACTGTGATCATGATGGATTTTCTTAAGATGTACACCTTTCAAATTCAGGTACAAATAGCCTAAGATATGATTAATGCTTGACACAAAATTGGATTTTCCCCCCACATGCAGGAAAACAATCATAAGGTAGACAAGCCGCCACATTAATATTCACAAGAGAGCGTTTTTTCAAGGAATCAGCATAAAGTAAAATATTGAAAATCTAGTGCACTGTCAAGTTTATGTGGGGGACTTAGAAAGTGGCTGTCTCAGCCTAAGTCTCATGCTTGGAAACTGCACTGCTGCTATTTGGCATTAGAGCTGCGTAGGAGAGGCATGCGCTCTAGGTGAGATACAGGCCCCGAGAGACCCCCGAATCTGGCTCTGAAACACTCATTTAACGTCTAGCCCCTATATTTACAGTAAAGTGCCCCAATGTCTGCTTCTTAGTAATTCCATCAAACCACTGAACTAATCAAAACCAAGAACTAATCGAAACCAAGTTTAAGAGGAGCTTTTCTCTCTTAAATTTGATTCAAAATTAAATATAAAAAGAATAAAGTTATTTTGGAAATGAAAGTGGTAGGAATTTCCAAGTGATCATGGGATTTTAGCCTTAGAAGACATGTAAGCAGGCATTTAGACCCTCCCCATCCAAAGGTCAAACAAATCCTCTGAGATCAGTGGTTCTCAAACGGTAAGGTGCCCAAATCCCATGACGGATTTGTTAAAACACAGGTGGCTGGGCCCCAACCGCAGAGTTTCTGACTCAGTAAATCTGGAGTGGGACTGAAGATTTTACATTTCCAACAAGTTCCCGAGTGAGAGTGAGAGTGCTGGTTTGAGGATCACAGTTGGAGAACTATGATTTTAGTCTTTGGTCACCTCTACTAATCAGTTACCTTTTCCTATTATTTGTGTACTCCAACACAATGCCCAGCAGAGAGCAGACACTTAGTAACTTTTTATTGAATTGAGTTAGTGATTCCTTACTTTCTAGTGAAGAACTAGTTTTAAAAAAATAAAAACAACTTGTATAAAATTCCCTTTTTACTTAGTCAGAAGATTTGCCCTTAAATACATGTATGACCTTTAATTCTTACAACTCACAGGCTTTATAGATATTATTTGGGAGGGGGGGGTAAATGGTCTATTTTCCAAGTGAAACAGAAAGCTGTTGTTTTAATTCAGATAAGAGACAATGCAGGTCAGGATTGAGGCAAAAAGATAGGAAGAGTAAAATAAAGTAAATTTAAGAGAGTTTTCAAATAGCACTTAGTGACCAATTAAGAACAGGATAGGGTAAAATTCTGAAATAACTCCAATATTTCAACTTGAGTGATCATTTGGATGTTGATGCTTTTTACCAGGACAGACACTTCTCCTTTCTAGGTCATGTTACCTGCTAAGCTATAAATGTGAATAAAAGTAAAAATGTCCTTTTTCAATGAAATATTCCATTTTGCTGTGTCCCTGCCTTAGCTGGAAAAAAAAATTGATCCCTATCTATGCAGAACTTGCAATGCTTTAGCAAGGGCTATGAAGTGCTCAGAGGAATTTTGCTTTGTTTTGTTTTTTACCCCCATATAGTCTAGATTTTTTTGTGCTGAAATAACCGCATTAATACCTTACAAGATACTGAATTGTTTTTTAGAGACAACAGATAAAAACCGTAAGTCATGCAGCTGCAGCATGTGCAGAGGAGAGAACTTTTGCTTCCAGCTACACCGGCGCCAGTCCCACCCCCCCACACAGAAAGAACCAAAGGACTAGACATACCCACAGCTTAAACACTGGAACCCTTTCAGAACGAAGGGTCTGTCAATCAGGAAGATCTGCTATTAATGTCCCTTTACCATAAATGGCCAACATCTGAGTTCCTCCAATAAAACTTGTCCACAAGCACTTATGCATTCCTGTTCCCTCCAAACCTTTAAACCCTTAGCTTGGTCCAGCAAGGAAGATGGATTTGAGGCAACATTAGGTCTCCCATCTTCTCAGTTAGTGCCTTCTCAATCAATAACCTTTCCATACTACAAACTCTGATGTTTTGACTTTTGGCCTTGTAAAGCATCAGGCACCCAAACTTTGGGTCAGTAACACTAACACAAAGACACGGGACTAAATCAAATATGAAACTTAGGAAAAGACACATCAGAGTTGGCCGCGGATTGAATGAGGAAAAGAAAAGGAGGCAGTGAACAAATAATGGCACTGAGATTGGATGTGAAGCCTCTCCCTCTACAAATATTGTTCAGCCTGATACCTGAAGTTCATTAGTAGAGATCCATTCTCTGCTTAAGAATTTCCTCCTCCCTGAGGTTTTCCTTGAAAGTTCCAATTTTCATGAGAGTGATGTGATGACTCTATCATATGACATTGCTCTTTTACTGGCAAGTTGGAATGAACATACACAAAAAATTTTGTGGAAATTAAAATTAATTTAAATATTATATATGGTATAATGCCACGGAGATAGCCAGTGCTAACTATCATGTCCAACCCTGAGGTCAGGAAATAGCAATTACAACTTATAAGTCTATGTTTCAACAGGGTTGATCCCACCCATCATTCAAAATCATTACCCCTGAGCTGTCCTGAGTGGGCAGCATAATCTCCCTGGCGAGGTGGCAATACTTAAAAGAAAGAGGCAGCTGGGAGCCTTCAGCAGCCATTCTCATAGCAACTGGGGGAGAGTGTGCTGGGACAGAAAAAGGAATCTGGGCCCAGTACCAATAGTATCCACTAAACCACTTAACACTTACCACACTGTAGTATATATTTAAATTTAAATAGTATGTAAGAACATGAGATCTTGGATCAAATTGCCTATGGATTTGGATTTTACACATAGCTAAGCATCTTTTGGCAAATCACTTAACTTCTTTATACCTCAGTTCCCATGACAGATAGTAGATAGATATAATGCAAATGAGTTATAGAATATACATATTTTTTTCAGCAGTTGGAAGAAAGTCTACCTCAATCTCAATATCTACCTCATAGGGTTGTCATGAAAATTAAATGAAATAATCTATGTAAAGTGCTCAGACGAGTGCCTGGAACGTAAGAACTTAACATATACTAGTTGTTATTGTTACTACTGCTATTGTTGTTATTATGATTATTTTAATCATCAGATTAAGGGCCTGTCTTCCTCATGAGGCAATGAAGCAGATAAGAAAAAGAAAGCAAACTGACAGACAAGAACTCACCTAATACTAACAGCTAGGGCCTGGGGTTGTTAGGAGATGGTCTGGCATTCACAGCTAAGCTGTGGCACATTCTTTTCCAGAAATTAACCTCACAGAACATCAACATCAGACAAGATAGCTCTGTGACTGTAATAAAGTGAGATGAAAAAAAACACTCCATGTCCCTGTCAGAACACAAACAAAAGATTACAGTGCAACAATTATCAAACATCCTTCTTTCTCAGCTAACAGGAGTATCACTGCTTCTTTGTCAGTTAAAGGCTTAGCCTCACATTATTCTTCCCACCTTCGAGATAAGATTCATTAAGATATCCAATTTTATAATTATTCTGCTCTCTGAAAGTACCCAATGCAGAGCAAATCTCACTTCCCTGAACTTTCCTCAAAAATCACCTGACACGTGCGCAAATCCTATAAATTCTTCTTGATGTCCTCTTTACATGTGTTAAGCCCCATGTTTATCCATTATGTATTGTCTCCCTCATTGCAATAAACTGATAAATGAAACTTCATTTGATTACAGATATATCTGATGGTCTTTTGATAGAAGGCTTTGTCACAGAGATTATTCATCCTTGTACTCTCAATGCCTAAAATGTAGTAGGCATTTCATATGAGATTTTGAGTTAGTTCCAAATCCTGATTGTGTGTAATGGCTGACATTGGTGCTTTTCACATTTAAGAGTCTGTACAATAATTGAGAACACACAGCTACCTACTGAATATAGAACAACGGTGTTAGGCAAAATTGAGATACACATTTAAAAATCATAGTTCTGGGCATCCGGCCATCAATAGCAATAACGAAGAGCCATAAGTCAAAGACTCATATAAAACTCTAAAATGACAAACTTGTGAATAGTATAGATTCTACAACAACAGATGCTGTTACAAATCAAAGAACCATCATTCTGTAGTGTGCATTGTATCAAGAGAACTATCTAAATGGGCATTCCCAGGCTGTCACAGTATTCTTGAAAATCATGTCTGGACTATTGCCACCTTGGTACAATTCCATGTTTTTGGTCTACAACTGTACCTAGAAGAGAGAAAATTAACACAATGACTGGGAACTTCATGTTATCTTCTCAGTAGTAACTTGAACAGGCAGCCATTCCAGCTGATAGAAAATAATTTAATAGACAGATAGTAGATATAATGCAAATGAGTTATAGAATATTGTACATATTTTTTTGCAGCAGTTGGAAGAAAGTCTCTTATCCACATTTACAATGAAGCACTGTAAGGAGTGACAGAGTTCATTATTCTACCTCCACACTAATCTTTCAAGCCTCATGGTAACTTTTCCCCTTCAAGTCTTTGGTAGGGAATAAAATGTGATATGCATTAAAACCTGATTCCTACCAAATCTGACTCTACAAGATTATCTTATTTATGATATTATTTTAAAAAGAAATAACTCCTGTTATAGGCAGAAATGAAAATTATTGCTATTTTTAAATTAACTATGTTATAACGTCAGGATTTTAATGTTAGCTTGCATGTATATTTGGAATAATGTCTTCTTAGAAGGATATATGAAGTAATAATATAATGCTTGACTTATACTTCAATATAAGTAGTCATGTTTATATAAATTATGTACATATTATAATTTGTGGTGATGACAATATCACATTAGAAACATGTTTTTTGTTTAAAGATTACTAGAGGTTATCACAAAGAAGAAAACTGAAACTACCCATAAGTCCAACATTAAAATATGTCCATAGTTAATAGTTTGATGCATAGTCATCCTTATTTTTCTTTGCATATAACCACTCTATTTTCTAAAATAGTATCTGCTATAAATACCATTTATAACCTTTACTTTTCCTTAATAATATCATATAAATATTTTAATTCAATAAAGGCATTCCTACACCATCATTATTTTGACACTAGAGGCCTGGTGCATGAATTCATGTATGGGTGGGGTCCAGCCAGCCCGCCCCAATGGGGGCCGACTGGGGCTGGGCTGGCGGGGGGGGAGGGGCTACAGGAGGTTGTGGGGGGCCGATCAGGGCCCCAGTTGGGCAACCACCACAGTGCGCATCATAGTGACCAGTTGTTCCCATTGATCCAGTCATTCTGTCATTCTGGTTGCTTAGCTTTTTTGTATATATAGATATGCATTCCCTTTATATTAAGAAAATTTGTTTGCAACTTTTAAAAAAAGGATAAGTTCCAAAATGAGCAAGCTTCATAAATCAGCATCCTACCTTCTCCTTATAGAAATCATCCAAAAGCAATAGGTAAATTTTTAATGCAAACACTATTTCTGATGAAGACAAGATAATCCTGTTTCTAATCTACATGCAACGGTTGTCAAAAGCAGTTGAGGTTAAGGGAGTAGATGGGGAAGAACCTTGGAATAAAAATTCAGAGTGAAATTTCTCTAATGGAGAACATACCTAAAAGTGCTATCAAAATGCATTTGTAAAAGTGTGAGGTTCAGAATGATGTTCAAAAAGTGTACCCCTTGACCGAGAGTGCAAGAACTTGCTTAAAGTGTGCTAAGCAACTAAAATTATCTTTGACTGTTCTGGTTCAGTAAAGTAGAACAGGCAAGCTACCAAATACATATAATCTTTATATATAAAGAAAAAGCTACAGTTAAATGAAGCAGTCTGCTTTTGACCACAGTGAGGAAGAGAACTTCTGAATTGTGAACAGCAGGTAAAACTGGAACACTCTATGGACCTCCATCTGGCCTGCTCAAGAAATTTCTTGAAAAGAGTTGATGTAGAAAAAGCCCAATTGATTTAGTAATAAAATACAAGAAAGAATTATTAAAGTATCAAAAACAAAGAGTTCTATTTCTGGCCAAGATGCAGTACCTTGGGCCATATTTATTTTCTCACCTTACTCAACCAGAAAACTGGATAAAATACATTCAAAATATGGTTTTTAAGACATTGGACATCAAGCAACAAAGGGCAGTGATGGCTGAGAGACAGGGAACAAATTAGGTGAGCCCGGTGGTTCACTGCCCAGCTTACTGTGCTGAGAGAGGTTCTAGGCCACACATCACAGAGAGAAGAAACCCAGAGAGAGACCAGCATAGGTTATTAGAGAGGAAGAGGAAATAGTTACACAGTGAAATAACTCCAGAGATCTGCAGAGAATCCCCCTGTGTCATCAGCTGAGTTTTTATCAGTGTAATGTGTAAGAAAACTACTCGGGCCCTAGCCAGTTTGGCTTAGTGGATAGAGCGTAGGCCTACAGACTGAAGGATCTTGGGTTCGATTCCGGTCAAGGGCACATGCCTAGGTTGTGGGCTCGATCCCCAGTGTGGGGCGTGCAGGAAGCAGCCAATCAATGATTCTCTCTCATCACTGATGGTTCTCTCTCTCTCCCTCTCCCTTCCTCTCTGAAATCAATTAAAATATATTTTTTTTAAAAAAAGAAAACTACCAAGGCTGAGGAAAGAGTCATCTGGAAGTTTAGAGGTAACCTTGCTGAGGGTTCACAGAATCTAGGTACAGTGCCTATTCATACCAAACCGGATGGAAAGTCTAAAGATTCAGGAGGTACTGCATAGCACATACAAAAGGGTCTTGCCTCAATAATGGCAAATGATTAGCCCTAGAACACTGCTCTGCCATCTAACAAAACTTCCCACCTAACAAAGCTTAAAATTAAGACTAGAAAGAATGAAATTCATAATTTCAGAAATTTCCAGGCATGAAAAGGAGGGAAATGTAATCTGTAATAACCAACCCAGAATTGATGCATATATTAGAATTTGGAGACAAGGACATTAAAAATACTAATTATAAACGCATTCTATATGTTCAAAAAGTAAAAATGTAAGATATAAAAAAGCCCAAATCAGCCCTGGCTGGCATGGCTCAGTGGTTAGAGTTTTGGCCTGTGCACCAGAGGATCTCAGGTTCAATTCCTGATCAAAGGTATATACCTGGGTTGTAGGTTCAATCCCCAGCCCTGGTTGGGGTGTGTGCAAGAAGCAACCAATCAATGTGTCTCTCTCACATCAATGATGTCTCTCTCTCTTCTCTCTCCCTCCCTCCCTTCTTCCTCCCTCCTTTTCTCCCTTCTACTATCTGTCAAAATCAATGGGTTAGGATTAACAACAACAACAAAAAGCCCAAATCAAACTGAAAGAAATAAAACCTGCAATGTCTGAGATTAAACATACAAAGAATGGAATGTCAGCCCTGGCAACCGCAAATCTATGTACTATCTATAGTTTTGTCTTTTCCAAAATGTCATACACTACATAGCCTTTGAGTCTCACTTTATTTATTAGCATAACACATTCAAGATTCATCAATATTGTCACATGCATCAGTAGTTCATTCCTTTTATTGCAGAGTTATATTCAATGGTAGATATACCTAAATTTTGAATATATATTCATCAGCTGAAGGACATTTGGGTCATTTCCAGTTTGTGCAATTATGAAAGTAGCTGCTATATACATTTATACAGAGACTAGAGGCTTAGTGCACAAATTTGTGCACAGGTGGGGTTCCTTGGCCTGGCTGGTGATCGGTGCTGATCGGGCCGTCTCGCCCAGTCCCTATCAGGGCCAGCCACCGGGAGGGACTGCAGGAGGTTGGCTGGCCAGAGGAGATTGGTTGTGGGAGCGCACTGACCACCAGGGGGCAGCTCCTGTGTTGAATGTCTGCCCCCTGGTGGTCAGTGCGTTGTCATAGCAAAAGGTTGACGGGTCGTAATGGTTGCTTAAGCTTTTATATGTATAGATTTTTGTGCAGACCTCTATGTAGACCATTTCTTTTGAGTACTAGGAATGGAATTGATGTGTATGATTAACTTTATAAGAAATTGTCAAATTGTCTTCCAAAGTAGTTGACTATTTTAAGTTCATAACATTAATGCATGATAGTTCTAGTTGTTCTGCATACTAATCAAAATCTTTTGTTTTAGTTATTCTAATAGGTGTGTAGTGGTTTCTCATTGTGGCTCTAATTTGCATTTCCCTAAGGCAAAATGATTTTGCATATGTTGAAACGATGTTGATATTAAAATCTTTTAACTCATTGCCATCTAAATCTCTTCTTTGGTCAAGTGTTTATTCAAACCTTTTACACATTTCTTTTTATTTTTAATTATTTTATTTTATTATTTTATTTTAAGAGAGGGGAAGGAAGAAAGAGAGAAACATCAATGTAAGAAACATCAATCGGTTGCCTTCCTTACGCAACCCAACCCGGGATCAAAACTACAACCTAGGTATGTGCCCTGATCAGGAATTGAACCAGCAACCTTTTGCTATAGGGACAATGCTTCAACCAACTGCACTACCTGGCATGGCAAACCTTCTACCCATTTTAATTCATTTTTTCTTTTTTATTTTGAGTTGTAAGAACTCTTTATACTTATTAAGTCTTTTATGAGATATATTTTGCAAATATTTTCTCCACGTCTATTTCTTTTCATTTTTGTAACATATCACAGAGAAAAAGTGAGTTTTTTATTTTGTTAAAAAATTTATCATATTTTCTTTTGTAGTTTATAGTTTTTGAGTCATGCTCTAAAAACTTTTTCTCATCCAATGCCACATAAACTTTATTCTATTTTTTTCCTGGAAGTTTTATAACTTTAGCCCTTAGAAACAGATCTATTACCCATTTTGAGATAATTTTTGTATTTGAAATGAATCACTAGTCATTTTCATTGCTTTGCATATGGATATCCAATTAGATGAACATTATATGTTAAAAGACTATCATGACTCCATTTATTTGCCTTGGCATCTTTAAAAAAAAAATAGAGCACCCATAATTGTGCAGATCTATGTCTATATTCTCTATTCTGTTCATTTGTCTATGTGTCTATCCTTAAAACAATACCTCATTAACTTCATTATTGTCACTTTATAATAATAATGAAACTCAAGTTATATGAGTCCTCCAGCTTTGTTGTTGTTCAAAAATATGTTGGCTACTCTAAGTTATTTATTTTCCATATAAATACTATAGTCAGCTGATCGATCTCTACCCAAAGAAAGCATGCTGGGATTCTAATTAAGATTTAATTGAATCACAAGACAGTTTGGAGGGAATATTGGCATTTTAACAACATCGTTTTCCAATCAATAAACATGGTTTATCTTTCCATTTATATGTCTCTTTTGACTTACATAGTTGTAATCAATAATTTAGTTTTCAGACTACAAATATTTTACATATTTTGTTAAAATTATTCCTATTTTACATGTTTTTAATGCTAGTGAAAATTGTAACATATTTAAGTTTAATTTCCAAATGTTCATTCCTAGTATACAGAACTAGAATTTACACTACTTTGCTTTTCCTGTATCTTTAAAATGTCACAAATAAGTCTGAGGAATCATCAGCATCTTACTGTTTCTGTAACTGGACAACTTAGATCTTCCTCATCAGACTGCTGAATTGCTCTTTTTTCAGAGACACAAATACCATCCAAAAAACGTTCTGATATTCTTGTTTTTTACTGTTGAACTTGCTGAATCAAAGCAGCTGAATGTGATACAAGTTCAATGTCATTTTCTTCAAGAAGTAACTCATCTTTCTAGGCTTGAGATACTGAACAGGCAACACCTGACCTTAACACCACCCTATGGATGTATTTTTCCCACGAGAAATCTCTGATTTCAAGAGTACCATTCTCCTGACTACGACATTGATGGGGAAGTGAGCATGCACAGACCTTATCTTGTAATGAAAGCCTTGTAGTGTAACACCCTTGATCATGTTCTGTACATGACTGCAGATAGTGCCAATGACAGCCAGCTCCTTTCTATTTCCCCACCATTTGTCAATCTGGAGCCTCTTCTTTTTCTTTCCAGGGAGACTGAGTTCTACGTTGATGTGATTGAAGTCCCTCCACAGGGTGCTCCTGGGCCCCTTCACAGTACTGTGTGTCCTGTCGAGTGAGAGTGATGCTGACCTTTTCTGGAATGTCGGCAGTCTGGAGGCTGGGAACGGTCTTCATCCCACAGTCATTGTGGCAAAAAGACAGAATTGATTTTTTTATATTAACTTTGTCTGATGTGACCTTGATAACTCATTTATTAGTCTTAATAGCCTTTTTTGTACATTCTTTGGTATTTTTTAAGGAGTTAATCATGTCATCTCCAAATAAAGGTGCTTTTATTTTTTCTTTCCAATATGTATGCCCTTTATTATTATTTTTTCCTGCTTTAGTGCACTAAGATCTGTATTATAAAGTGAATAGGAATGGTTACACTTTTACCATTAAGTATTATATTGAAAGTGGAGATTTTTGTAGAGTCTCTTTGTTGGTTTGAAGAAGGTCCTAGTGTATTAGGAGGTGTTTGTTTGTTGTTTTGTTTTTTTACTCAAGTGTAATTGGATGCTGAATTTCTTCAAATACTTTTTTATATCCATTTAGGTCATTATATATCTATTGACCTAATACATTTTATTTTTTATATTATTTTTATTTTTTGTTAATCCTCACGCAAGGGTATTTTTCCACTGATTTTTTTTTTAAGAGAGTGGAAGGGAGGGGTAGAGACACAGTGAGAGATGCATTGATATGAGAGAGACACATCAATTGATTGCCTACTGCACAGACTTCATAATGTATGATACCATTTATAGAAAATTTCTTGGAAGGCAAATTTGTATATAGAGAAAGCATATCAGTGATTGCCTAGGGACTGACTACAAACAAGCACAGGAAACTTTGGAGTGGTGAAAATATTCTAAAACCGGATTGTGATATTGATTATAAGACTAATGAAAATACCAAAAATTATTATACTATATACTTACAATGCATGAATTTTGTGGTATGCAAACTATACCTCAAGAAAGCCATTTTAGAAGAAGAAAAAGAGAGAAGAGGAAAAGGAGGAGGGAGAGAGAAAAGACCAAGGGAGAGACACATTGAAAATCTGTGTGGAGAAAGAATTAAATTTATTTTGTGCTGTCCCAGTGAGAAGAACTAGAAGTACTGAACAAAAGTAGAAAAAGGTACATATTATTTGATATGAGAAAAACTGTGCATCACCCTCTTCAAAAGAAGCAGCCTGCATTATAAGATTTTACCTCATCTCTGGTAGGTTAGTACTCTACAAAGAATATTATCCTACCTAATAATAGACAAATATGCAAATTGACCATACCTCCGACACAAAACAAGCCACGCCCACAAGCCACACCCACTATCCAATCAGAGCGAGTATGCAAATTAACCCAAACCAAGATGGCTACAGCCACAGAGAGCAAGGTTTCCCAGGCAACAGAGGGAAACAAGCTTTCCACCAGCCGTTGCAGGCCTAAGCCTCCACTCAAGCTACACAGTTTCAATTATAGAAGGTAAACAAATTCAAACAGAAATGGCGTCAGAATGGAGCTTGAGAGAGCAGGTCAGGGTTGCCACCGGCAAAAGGGGAAGCAAAGCTTTCCGCACACCCTGGCCGGGACCACCTGCTTAAGGCAACAAAGTTTCAATTATAACCCCAACACAAATGGCTGCCGCCGTGGAGGGAGCCCCAGGCTTGGCTCCGCTCCAGGCTACAAAGTTTCAATTGTAGAAGGAAAATAAATTCCAGATACCAGGGCCTCCGCTTGGGTTGCCAGGGGGCGTGGCCGGCCTGCAAACCACCACAGGCCCCTTGCTCAGGCTGCCCCATGCCCCAAGGGAACCCCCACCTGATCCGGGACACCCTTCAGGGCAAACCAGCTGGCCCCCACCCCTGTACCAGGCCTCTATCCTATCTAATAAAAGAGTAATGTGCAGATTGATCATCACTGCAACATACAATATAGCTGCCCCCATGTGGTCAAAGATCCTGCCCCCATGTGGACACAAGATGGCCACCACAAGATGGCCAGCAGGGGAGGGCAGTTGGGAGGCACCCGGCCTGCAAGGGAGGGCAGTTGAAAAGGACCAGGCCTGCAAGGGAGGGCAGTTGGAGGTGATCAACCCTGCAGGAGAGGGCAGTTAGGGGTGACCAGGCCGGCAGAGGAGGGAAGTTGGGGGCAAACAGGCTGGCTGCGGAGTGGTTAGGGGGTGATCAGGCTGGCAGGCAGAAGCGGTTAGGGGCAATCAGGAAGGCAGGCAGGCAAGCAGTTGGGAGCCAGCAGTCCTGGATTGTGAGAGGGATGTCCGACTGCCCACCGGGATCGGGCCTAAACGGGCAGTCGGACATCCCTCCAGCGGTCCCAGATTGGAGAGGGTACAGGCTGGGCTGAGGGACAACCCCCCTCCGTGCACGAATTTCGTGCTCTGGGCTTCTAGTAAAATCATATTAGGAAGGAAATTGAAGTGAAATGTGAGTGTGACACCTTCCAAAGTTTTGATTGTATGCATCTGAACCTTAACTAACTTATGTACACACAATTTCTGATTTGGTATCCTAAGATGGCTATTATTAAAGTAAAAAGTGATTTTAGAGGAAATGTCCTATGCTTCAATGGACGTAAATCTGGCTGCTTCCCTCCCTTAATCCAACCTGACTCCAGGCTAAATGGATCCCTGTTTAGATCAAGATTGGCAATTCAGATTTCAGTTTTACAGATAATATAAGAAACTCTTCAATTATTAAGTCATTGGTGATGATGGTAGAGCATGGATTTTAAACAGAAAACTCAGTTAAATAATTGATCTATAGATATCTTTTCTCTGAATTTCAAGGGAGGATGAATCAGTACTAATGAAGTAAATTTCTCAAGCACCTAGTACAAGCAAGTCCTGTGTTAAGTGTTGCAAAGCCTCTCAAGAATCTCACAGCATAGTGAAAAATAGAATATGCAATTATAACGCAGAACAAATGTGATTTTTTAAAGGAGATTAAAAGTTACAAATAAGATATGAGAAATTTAGCAGAAGAATCCTAGCAATGAAAAAAAAGATCCAAGCAGCTCCAAACTGAAAGCAATATTTTCAAATGTTTGTTCAATGAATGTAGATATAATTCAAATTTACCCAGATAAAAATAAAAGTCCTCTAATCTCATAGAACATTTATAATTAGAAGTTACATCAGGAAATATTTAGTCATTTCAAGTTCAAGTTGGAAGAAATGTTTTTCAATTGAGTTTCTGGAACATAAACCACTCTGCTTTCTGGTGGGAAACATAAATGACTATATAAGTTGAATATAAAATTCATGAACATCTGGAAGCCTGCTAATTGCAGACAGAATGTCACATAAAACAAGAAATCAAAGAACTTCTTTCTGGCTCATGTGTCTTTAGGAGGGAGAAATCACTTTCCTTGGCACAAGTACATTGCATAATTGACAAAATGTTGAGATGGCACATTTCACCATATGTGCTTCCTTGGATCTAATCAAGTCCCATGTACACTGGAGTCATAAACTCTACATTTGGTCTAGGGCAGTATATGATAAATTCTTAAATCACTGGTAATAAAGAGGTAGAGCAGAAGTTTAAATACAGCAAACAGACACGAAACTGAACTGCCTTAGCCAATTGAGACAGAGTAGATTCCTGATAAAGAAACTCAACTCGAAATGCATCGGGGGAGTGACATTAGAGATGGGGGAGTGACATCAGAGAGATGGTGGCTAAGGGCGCGTCTATCCTCGCCCCCTAATATTTCAACAAAACAACCACCTATAATTCAACAAAGAAGTCCCTGCTCAACACGAATGCACACCTGAGAGACCTGCACACTGGATCAACTAAGGTGGGCTCCTTGAAATAAGCAGGGAGACGAGAAGGGAAGGAAGCCCAACAGGGCTACAGCGCAGCAGACACGCAGCGGGGAACTGGCAGCTCATCAGCATCATGTGTCCATGGTCCACACCAGTGAATTGTAAAGTCTGCCATAAGGAGATTATTTTTAACAAGTTTGAAAGGGAGGGGAGTCCACTTTTGCATTCTCTATTCTCAATCAGAAAGTGGAAGAAACTCCTGGCAACATTTTGAAAAGTACAGTGGTCTCAGACTAAGTCGCCAGGCCTTGTTGAAGTTCTTTCAATCCCTTTTTCAGCACATTAAAAACTTCTTAATTTTAGTTAGTGTTCCCACCCCCACCCCTAGTGCTGCATTTAAGGATGAATAGTCCCTTCCACAGGGACTATTGCCATTTGCCCTGGAATGCCCTAGGCCTGGGAGACGTGTCTATGGGAAGCTTTCCATATCACCCCGACTCTGTTTCCGCTGGAACATCACCCTCACAGGCCCTGCCTTGCCTCAGCTTTGGAGTGTTCTAGACTTTGGGCAATACCTCTTTCTGCTACATATTTTTCTGTTTATTTCTATAGGCTGTCTGCTACTCCAAGAAGGCTCCAAATAGTTTAACTTGCTTCTTAAATTGACTCCATTCTCTACCACATGTGTATGGCTAGTCACAAGACTTGAGTATCTGCTTTGTTCTCTTCATTTTTAAGCCCAAGTGTTTGCTTTTCTGGCACAATTTTCTACAGGCTTTGTCTTGTCCTATTATAAGAAACATAGTCAATGCGTTCTGGAACTGCCCAAAACACCCATTGTTCAAATAAACTTTGTCCACCTTTGCCTCCCGAGTTAAATCATCCCAATTAGTGTCCCATAATAAAAGTGTCCCATAACACAACCTAGGCTGGATTAGATCTATTATCGCCTTTCTCTTTCAATGTATATTATCTCCAATGCACTTCCCTTTAAGCCTTTATTTCATAAGTTGCATTCCCTTGGGAGAGAGGTAATATCTTTATCCCCATGTACAATAATTGTGTCACCAGAAAGCCAGTACTCTTTTTAGACTGACTTTTTAATCATCCCCACTCAAATCTATCTAAGTATTCTGAACCCATAGGGCTAGTTCTCACTGAAGACTCCCTATTTACAACTTCAAGAAGACACCTTATCATGAGTTTGTTAGATCTGGGATCCCTCAGTACAATTTCCTTACACTCTCTGTGGCCCTGCTACTACATTATAGCTCTATTTCTTTAGGCCCCAATCACCCTCTCTAATCCTAGAGATACCACACACACAAAAAATCTCTCTTTTATAATTCCACTTTCTAGAGCAATTAGGTTGGGGCTTATTTTCTTTAATTTGTAAGACCCCTACAATATCAACCATTTTCTTGAGATCATGTCTCTCTCCCTCCAATTTAATTTGCCAGTTCTACTTTATTTCTCTCTCCATTTTTCCCAAAATTTATGTTCTAATAATAAAACCAAAGCATATTTTTAAAACCAAGATATTCTTGAATCGCAAATAAAGCCATTGTCAATACAGTGTATGTTAATGTCCTTTTTAGACTTTTTGCACTATTCATTATATACTAAGGGTATCTTTTTGTTCTTTAGTCAATTTTCCAACTTCTAAGGGTAAAACCAGATTCTAGGTCTCTAAAATAAAAAACCATTGTCAGAGTTGATATAATTAGCATTTTCAGAACCCATATGAGTCCATGAAGTGGGATGGGAGTAGAAAACTCTCAGTGCACAATCCACATGATTCTAAGCAGTTAGCTCCCCCACAGTCCCTTCCCTTGGTGCTGAATGCAGCTCACATAAATAGGAATGGAATTTGGGGCAGCTAATCAAGTACTGCATTTGTATGCCAGGCATAAAATTTATACTAGTTATTTGTAACCCACATGGACTTAGCTGCCTTTGCAAACCATAGACCTGGCTGAGAAATACAATAAAAGCAGCACAATTATTCCACCCACCAATGCTTACTAAGCATGTATGCTGAAGCTCTGCCTGTTTGGATGTGAGCCTTAATGAAGAGTAAAAGTTCTCATTTTCTGGGATAGGAATAAGCAATAGACCTGAGATGCCTAGAGTTTTACCCTTCTATTCAGCTAGCTTAGCAAGAAACAAACACTTGAGATTTATGGGTTAGTTGTACCCATTTCTGGAGAGATCAGACTAAGGTGAATGTTGCAGAGAAAGATACATGGGTCCTTCATAACCCTCTAATATCCAAGTGATGTGATTTTCACCAGTGATCTAGGCAAATCATTCCTTCATGAAAATAAATTCCATACCTTACAAGGATTATTTTAAAATAAGAATTTTTTGTCATCAAATGACACCTTAAGAAAGTGAAAATACTAGCTATACACTGGGGAAGGGGGGCATTTGCAAACATAAAATTCAATGATTAGTGTCAAGGATACATATTAGAACTCCAACAAAACAATAAGAAAAGAACAAATAACCCAGTGGGAAAATCAGACAAAGGATATGAATAGGGATCCCTCTGAAGAGCAAATACATAAGGTCACTAAATTGAAGAGTTGTCTGATCTCATCACAGATTGGAAAGCTAAGCCACAGTAAGTTATCATTTTATATCCACTCATTAAGTAAAAATAAAGAAATCTAACCAAACAAGTATAAGAGAGTATGGGAATCAATAAGATATTTTATGAAGTGATGTCAGCAACAAGGTAGAATAAAAGGTCCCCAGCCCATGGACCAAGTGCCTTTATGGGATCTTTGGGACCCGCATAAGAGGTTTTGAAACCCTGATGCAGCCCAAGACTGAAGAGGGTGGCTTAGGGAAGGCAGGCCCAACTCTGGGGGCACATGCATTTACCGAGGCCCTGCTGCAGACTAGAAACAGTCCCATCTCCCTGTGGAACCATCTGTGGCCCCACTTGTCCACAGTCTTGCCCCTTCTGACAAGGCACCTAGGAGGAGTCACACCTGGCAGTACCACCAGTCACAGGCTACCTGCCTTGGACCTGACTGCCATCCCTGAGCATCTGTGACCCAGGTCCAGCCCTGCTTTGCCATGGTCCAGAGTCAGTCCTGCCTGCCCAGGAACCAGCCCAGTGACCCAGTAAGTGTGTGCTCAGTGACCCAATGGAAGCCACACCTACCTGGCCCATGGAAACAAGGCTGCCAAACACAGAGTCATATTTTTTTTAATTTTTAATGTTGAAAGTATTACAGATGTCCCCTTTGTTCCCCATTGACCCTTTCTGACCTGCAGCCATCCCTCCTCCCCGGTCCCCAGGCCTTCCCCACACTAATATCTGTGTCCATGGGTTATGCATATATGCATACAAGTTCTATGGTTAATTTCTTCCCACCCACCTCCCAACTTCCCTCTGAAATTCAAAGTCTGTTCCATGCTTCTATGTCTCTGGATTTATTTTGTTCATCAGTTTGTTTTGTTCATTAGATTCCACATATGGGTGAGATCATGTGATACTTGTCTTTCTCTGACTGGCTTATTTCGCTTAGCATAATACTCTCCAGGTCCCAGAGTCATTTTTGTTGTTGTTGTTAATCCTCACCTGAGGATATTTTTTCCATTGATTTTTAGAAAGTGGAAAGGAGGGGAAGAGATAGAGAGAAACATCAATGTGAGAGAGACACATCAATTGGTTGCCTAGATCAGGTGTCCCAACCGAGCTGGCGATGGAACCTGCAACCTAGGTATATGCACTTGACCAGAATCAAACTTGGGACCCTTCAGTCCACAGGCTGATGCTCTAACCACTTAGCAAACCAGCTAGGGCCAGAGTCATATTTTTTAATGTGAACATATGCATACTACAAATTCAGAAATTCTACTTTATGAATTTAACCAACAAATATCTTATAAATATGTACTGAGTAGGATGTCAAGATTTTTCATAGCAGAATTGTTCACTACATTAAACACAAAACATGGAAAATGCTCACAACAGGTGAGTATATGAATTGTGGTAAATTTGCACACAATAGTGAAAAGAAGTGAACTGTAGCTCATGCAAAAATGAAAATATTAGTAGAATAATATTCAGTGAAATAAACCCCATAGGACTTTGGACAGAATACTTTCAAGTTGTCAGTGCTATGGAATAAAATTTTTAAAAAACTAAAATTAAGTAATATATAGATTAGAACTATACAGTAAACACAAGTTTGAGAAAGTGCTTTTATCAAGAGAAGAGAAAGACAGGTTAGGGGAGTAACAAAGAGACAGAAGATGTAGCTAATGTTTTAATTTTTAGATAAGATGGTTGTTTTATGGATTAACTTACTATAAATAACTACCTTAATTATAAAACCAGTAAAAAAGGATCATGATACTAAAAGTATGCCATGGATCACTCTAAGTAATTCAACCATATCAAGGATTCTAATTCAATCTTGTGTGTCTAAAGTACATTATATTTACACATGTATAATGTTCACACACAATAATAAATTATTTACAATAGCCAATCACTTTTGCTTTCATTTGTAATTTCCTGAAAAGTTAACATTGTACAATGTTTAACACTGTTAACAACAGAAAAAAAAATTATAATTTCTAATCATGTTCCACACTACAAATATTTAATCAGGAAATAAAAATGATATCACTTGAACTGCCAGAAGAAACATATGTGATATCAGTTGAACCAGTCCTGGTACTGAATTGAATGACTTATTGAAAAGATTTAGCATACACTACTTCCTTTATTACAGAGAAATTTTACTGAATTTCTACCTGCAAACCTTGAAAGGAGCATATAAAAAAATACTGTTAACTTGTTTTTGCTATGTTGTAGCTCTTTATCACTAGTAAAAATATATATGTGCACAGTAGCTTTGCTCTCCACATACCTTGATGTTAGAAAAACAAAAACTTCCCAAGTACAAAAAAATAAGAGAAATTTCAAAGATAAAATTTGGAAGGTTCACGTCTAATAATGGAAGACTAGATAATTTGGACCAGTTTTCTTGCTAAAAGAAACAGAAACTTTGGAAAAAATAAAACAAAATTTGTATAATGGCATCAAAGAACTCCTAAGGCACTAAAGACTTAAGGGGACAAGATCCAGATTAATGACTTGGAGCTTGAGGGCTGCTTGTGTCCCAAGGGTTTTTGTCCATTTTAATAGAAAAGCCTGAGATTGTGAGCAGACTGTGCAGTACATTCATGAGGCTAAGAGGACAAAAACTGGAAATCAGGAATCAACTAAGGGCAAAGAGAGGAAGAGTGATCTGCTAAACCAGCCGTTGGGCTGGAACTGCAAAGTAAACATTCTGGGAATAATTAGGAATTGGAAAAAAGACAATTTTCATACTAACTGAAGCCCAGTTTTTTCTTTCTTTGTTTATTTTTTTATGGATTTCAGAAGGGAAAGGGAAAGAGATAGAAACATCAATAATAAGAAAATCATCTCGATCAGCTGCCTCCTGCACACCCCCTGCTAGAATTGACTGGGAATTGAACTGTGACCCCCTGGTTCATGGGTTGATGCTCAACCATTGAGCCATACCAGCTGTGTTGAAGCCCAGTTTTTAATTGTTTTAACCCCTGATTGTAATAAAATGACTTGGAATTACTACCTTCCAGAAACAAATGTAAATTCTCTCACAGAAGATGACATTATCATAATCTTTAAACTAAATCCATAATTTTTTATATGTTATAGCCAGCATAGGAGATATTGTGTGTCTCAGTTAACTTTAGGCAACACAGTGTTTCTAAGATCCAAGAAAAATAATATATAACTAGTGACTCAAGATCCCTGAGATACGAGCATTAAGATAAATATGCCTAATATAAGGAAGTGGTTAAGGTAGAGCAAATAACTAAAGCCATAACAAAAATAAACCAAATGGAAATTGTAGATCAGTATATGGGTTTCAACAAGACTAAATATGGCTAGAGAGAGAACTAGTGACCTAGAAGAAAGGTCAGAAGAAAATATCCTACTAGCCACAGTCTGGAAAAAAAGAAAAAGATGAAAGATGCAGAAATAAAGAAATGTGTAAGTAACAAATGGCATATGATGGAAAGGTATTACATACATGTATTTGGAGGCCCAGAAGGAGAAAGAGAAAATGAAGTAAAACCAATGTTTTGAATATTTAAAGAGGTAATGGCTGAGGTGTGTCTAAAACTGATAAAAACATGTTAGTCACAGATTCCAGAGGCACTATGAACACTAAGCAGGGTAATTACAAATACACACACACACACACACACACACACACACACACACACGCACACACACACATACATACATATAGGCACATATTAGTCAATCTGATGAAAACTTAAAGTGGTAAGAAAACCTTAAAAATTGCCAGAGAAAAAAAGTATAGTCTTTTCCGTGAATAAGATTATTAACCAAAATTGACCATTGATAAGCAGCACTCGCTCAATTTTTTGTGCTGCCTTGAAAAAGTCCAGAGTGTAAATATACCTTTCTATCAGTTGTAGATATTCACTATTGAGTCTACTTGACAACGCCAGTCAAGATGCTGGCATTCCCAGAGACAAGCCAGGTAAGAATACCATCTTAGCCAGGTTTGTCTGTGCAACATTTTATAATATGAATGCATAAGAGAAAGCATAATCTTTGGCTTCCTCCTTATATCTTATTTTTATTTTGTCTCCAGCCATAGCTTATCCCTTTTCATAATTTTGACTGTCAAAATCCATTTGGACTATTAAATTTGCTTTATATTTGATAGGCTTTTTTAAAAAAGAGAGAACTAAAAGTTTATCTTATTTGTTAATTTAAATATATATATATATATATATATATATATATATATATATATATATATGAGAGTTTGAAGCACTTTTGAACTCTTTTAAAATATATTTTTATTTATTTCAGAGAGGAAGAGTAGGAGAAAGAGACAGAAAAATCAATGATGAGAATCATCAATAGGCTGCCTCCTGTGCCTAGCCCTAGGAGATATATCTGCAAAAATTTTGCTGCAAGAAATGTCTACGATTTTACTGCTTATATTTTCATCTGGGATATTTATGATTTCACGACTTCCATGTAAGTCAATAATCCACTTTGAGTTTAATCCTGTGTATAGTATAAATTGGTGGGTTAGTTTCTTTTTTGTACATGTATCTGTCCAATTTTCCCAACACCATTTATTGAAGGGGCTGTCTTTACCCCATTGTATGCACTTGTTCTTTGGTCAAATATTAATTTATCATAGAGGTTTATTTCTGGGCTCTCTATTCTGCTAACAGTACAATGTACCAACTTCAGTTTACTGAGCTATGTTTTTTCTCATACAATGAGGATTATGATCATGAAAGTATATCTGCTAATATTATTGAATAAAACACAATTTCTGATATTCTTTTCATTTCAAAGTCACAAATATTAACGAATATTTAGATGAAATTGCAAATCCTGGTCTTCTCCACATTTATAGGAAAGAAAGTTTTTCAGATAACAGCTCAGTTATTCTGCAGTAAAAGTTACCATGGTAACTTTTGTAGTAGTTACAAGAAATAGATCATTACCTTAGCAATCACGGACTGATTACTCCTTCTGGGAAATAGAAAAAGCAAACAATAGGCCCCACTTGTCCCTTTGGCCTTGCCATTCTTCCACTGGATACAGGCAGTCCTCTGCTCCTCTCCAGGAAAGTTGTACTACTTGCTGCAGTGCTTCTGAAAGTGAGTGTGATGCAAGCAATACTTTGGAAATATTAAATTAATATGGAACATTCTACATCTCCACCTCACTCCTTCCCAGAAGTTGAGGCCATTCCACCTAGAACAGGGGAGACTTAATACCATTTTAGGAAATACAATGTAATATAAGGGATCATCCAGACACACTTAGAAGAGGCAGAAAGAGTCAGCCTTCTACATAGTGAATTGTAGGAATGAAAAGAGAAGGATCAGGAAGGAAGGAAAAGGTCAGGTACCAATTTGTCTGCATTTTTTAAGAAGGTAACTGTGTAATTGAATCACTTGGAACTGTATGGAAGAATCCATTAGTATAATTGCTATTCCTTTTATATCAGGGCAGACAGACCTGGGATTTTGGACTTAAAATAAGGGACTGCAAGCCTGTCTAGTTCTCCATTTGTTCTGCGCTTCATTCAATAGGACAGGTGAGTGATTTTCCATGATTTTAGCCTGCTGGCTTTTAGGCCAATTGTCATAGTTGATTCTCTTATCCATTGATGTAATAAGTAATGTTTTTGTAAATAAATGCATGCATATGTTATCTCATAATTATAAATATATGTTTTCAGATTACAGTCCAGGAAGATCAACTAATAAGTGTACCTTTAATGTTGTTTGAAATGGCCAAATTATCCTCTTCAGAAGTCGTGCTATTTTACATTCCCAGAAGTGATCATCTGACATCTTTTGTTTTCCAGTCTCATCAACAAAGTACATTGTCAAGCTTTAGAGTTTTGCCAATCATATCGGTGAGAAATAATGCATCTTGTGCTTTAATTTATTCTTAGTGAGATTGAATGTATTTTCATCTTCCTAAGAGCCATTTCCATTTCCTCTTTTGTAAACTGCCCATATCTTTGGCAATTTCTCTCAGTTTTGGTTTCAATTTTTGTTGTTTTTTGTTTGTTTGTTTGTTTCTGGGGTGTGTTTTTTAAGTGAACATATCATCAAGGTTTTATTGTCACAATAAAACAAAATATGAAGCTTAGAAGTGGATCACTTGACCCTTTCTCTTTTTTATCTCCTCCCAGTTCAAAATGCTTGCATCTCTTAATCGCCAGCATTCTCTTAGATCTGCAGTTGGGCTCAACACATTCAAGTTTCAGCACAATCTTCTTTGTAGTTTTAACCTTTTTGCAGAAAATTGGCTTAGTCTGCCCACCATAGCCACTCTGCTTCCTGTCATAACGCCGCTTTCCCTGCGCATACAGAGAATCCTTGACCTTCTTGTACTGTGTTACTTTGTGGGGGTGATGCTTGCCACACTCCTTACAGAAAGTTTGGCAGATTTTAGGCATGTTCACCAAGTTTGCGAGAGCACTACCAGCAGGGAAAGCTTTGATTTCAATTTTTGAAAGTATATGTACATATATGTGTGTGTGTGTGTGTGTGTGTGTGTGTGTGTGTGTGTGTGTGATATTTCCTTACAATTTGTTGTTTGCCTACTGACTTTGATTATGATTTTAAACAGAAGTGTTTTGATTTCACAAAGTGGACTTTATAACTTTCATTTATTGCTTCTGGATTTTTCTTCATAATTAGATTTCTGTGCTCCTTGGTTACAAAGTAATACATCTGTATTCTTTCAGGGCTATCATTTTAGAAAATATTTTCTTTTTCAAACAAGTGATGGTCTGAGGTATTGATCCAATTTTATACTTCATTCTCCAAATAGTTCTTCAGTTGCCCTAAGTTCATTCATTTAAATGTCCATCATGTCCTTAGCGATTTGTCAACTTCCCACCATTGGTTTACCATTTTTAACATAGACTAAATTTTATATGCATTTAGTTCTAATTCTAGATTTTTCTTACTTCACTGTATCTTGCTTTCTTGATCTCTCTGTCGTTTTAAATGCTATAATGCTATCTTGAATATAAAGGCTGTGTAGTAGGTTTTAATTTCTCAGAGATTAAGATTCCTCTACTGTTTGTCTTTATTCCCAGGAGGCTTTTGGCTATTCTTGCTTGTTACTTTTTCCATGTGTACTTTAGAATCAACTTGTCTAGTTTCAGGAAAAGAAAACTAAAAAATATGCATTTGGTATTCAAATACAGTTTGCCTTATATCTGTAATCATGAATGTGAGAACTGATATTTTTATGATACTGTATTCATTAGCATATAGTATTTTTCCATTTATTAAGTCTACTTTTGAGACTGTATTAAAGTTACACCCTGATGGTTTATATGTTTCTTGTCAGTCTTAGTTTTAGATATTGTAAATGGACTTTTTCTATTATATCTTCTAATTGGTATATTTAAGATTTAGGTGTGCAGGCAATTGATTCTTTTTTTTTTTAAAGCTGTGATGACAGCAACTTCACATGTTCAAAAATAGTTCTTTGAAATTTTATTTCATCCTTTTTCAATTTTTAAAAAGTTTGTCCTGTAATGCCAAGTATTTTCCTATATGATGAAATAACCAGGTTACCTGGAAATGTGTTGATCCATTGGGTTTAGTCTTTAAACTTTGTTGATGGGATCAAAGCTACATTTCTTCTACAGTTCTAGGGTTAAATTACGCCCTTCCCACTCTTTAGGAAAGACAATTCTCCTAGTCTAATCAATGCCCACTGGTTTATGAGTTTCCCCCTCTGGCTATTAGGTGCAGGCATTTTTCACAGCCCTGTCTTAACTACAGACACTGTTCCCTCTAGTTCTTTCAGGGTTTATTTTTTCCTAGTCTTTATTAACTTTGTCATATGTATTTCCTTATTAGTACTAAACTGATTATGTGATTGGAACGCTCCGCCTATCTCCAGAATCCTCTCTGGGTAACATGCTATGGGAGTTGACATTTCAGTTGAAGATCAGTGGTGCTAATGGTTGGGAAATAACCATAATAGATAAGTGGTAACCCAAGTTCTTTAAGCCAACAATATGGAAATAGCACTGAACCAGAATCAGGAAACCAAGTTCTATGTCTGGCTTTGTTCCTAAGTAACTTTAGGCAAGTTCTTAGCCTTTCTTGGCACATTTCCTCATATGTTAAAGGATCTCTTCAGTCCCCTCAAATTCAAAATTATTCTATGATGTAATGCAAATCAATACATACTCTTTAGCAAGACATATGTGATGTATACTCTAGAATATCTTCCTCCAAACTTCTTTTTTAATCCTCACCGAGGATATTTTTTCCATTGATTTTTTTTTTTTTTTAGAGTGAGTGGAAGTGAGGGGAAAGAGATGGGGGAGATGGAGAGAGAAAAGAGAGAGAGACAAAGAGAGAGACGCGTCCATGTGAGAAAGACACATGGATTTTCTGTGTCCCCATACACACCCTGATCTAGGGCCACGGATCAAATCCAGGTATGTGCCCTGGACTTGGAATTGAACTCATAACCCTCTGGTGCACATGTGAGCCAATGCTCTACCCACTGACCCATGCCAGCCAGGGCCTTCCAAACTTTTCACTTAAGGTTATTTCCTTCAATTTTAAAATATAAATTTGAAATTGATATCAAGCAAGTGCTAAAGATGGAAGTCTGTGACCAACACAGTCTCCAACTATTATTTTCTATGTGATTGCCTGAATACATAAATAATATATACTTGTTGCTCAATGGTACTTCCTGTTACATTCCTAAGACCTTTGAAATTTACACTTTTAAAATTATTGCCTCTTTTCTCTCCCTCAAATACTCTGTCAACATGAAAATAGAAAAACATTTTTATCTATTAACTAGTAGCCCATTTGCAGGAAGAATCCTGCAAGTGGCCGCTGCGGCTGTGTGCGCTGCCGCTGCAGCCACCTTTGCAGCCGTTGTGCCTGCACCCGTGGGCCGCTGCCGCCCGCCCCACCCCGCCCCACCCTGCCCAGGCTTTCCCTCTGGCAGCCACCTTGCTTTCTGCTTTTCCTCCCTCTTCCTTCTAAGTTGTCTTCAGTCTTCACTCCTCCCTCCCTCAGCGTATGCAAATTAACCACCATCTTTGTTGGGTAATTTGCATATGCACCCTGATTGGCTGGTGGGCGTGGCTTTGGCTGGTGGGTGTGGCTTGGGTGTAGCGAAGGTGCGGTCAATTTGCATATTACTATTTTATTAGGTAGGATTCTAAACACTATTATTTTCATCTTGAAGATTTCACTGAAATCTAATATATTTAACATGAGAATCAGACATCATATCATTTTTTAAATCTCCTGAGTAGGTTTTTACACTGTATTAGTGACATCTAATTATTTAAACTTGAAATTCAAAATTGTCTGTATTTGACAGATATTTCCAGAGCTATAACATTATATGGATTGCTTATAAAATATTTACTAAAATTGAACTGCTTATAAATTATAATTCAACACAATCTAGGGGGGGGCATAGAAATATAATTTTGAAAGATTTTCCTTAAAAAGACATCCCTTTATGTTACAGTTTCAGTGTGTTTCCTTGACAACATCATTGCTAAGAATGTTTCTTGAGGCAATAAAGAATCTGGTAAATGATTGATGTCTACTTTAAAAATAGAATGTGAGCATGCCATGTGTAGTTAAACATGTCACTATAGTCATACAACCAAGGATAAGTTGCCAACATACTATTTAAAGCTATGTTAAATATTTAAAACAATAAAATTCAACAAACATGAAATTTTGAAAATTAGAAAAAATAATAGAGTAAATTCCAGAGTAAACAGATGTACTAATGCCACTGGTACTTTTCTTAAAATATGTTTTTACTAGAGGCCCGGTGCACGAAATTCGTGCACAGGGAGGGGGGGTGTCTCAGCCCAACCTGCACCCTCTCCAATCTGGGACCCCTTGGGGGATGTCTGACTGCCTGTTTAGGCCCGATCCATAGGATCCATCGGGCCTAAACAGGCAGTCAGACATCCCTTTCACAATCTAGGACTGCTGGCTCCCAACTACTCGCCTGCCTGCCTTCCTGATTGCCCCTAAACGCTCTGCCTGCCAGCCTGATCACCCCCTAACCACTCCCCTGCCAGCCCCTGATAACACGGTCACCCTCAAATGCCCTCCCTTGCATATTCACTCTTTATTAGATAGGGTTTTTTCTTTAGCATATTGGACAGTCCTAACTGGTTTGGCTCAGTGGATGGATGGAGCATTGGCCTGCAGAATCAAGGGTCCCAGGTTCGATTCTGGTCAAGGGCATGTACCTTGGTTGGGGGCACATACCCAGTGGGGAGTGTGCAGGAGGCAGCTGATCGATGTTTCTCTCTTATAGATGTTTCTAGCTCTCTATCCCTTTCCCTTCCTCTCTGTAAAAAAATCAATAAAATATGTATTATAAAAAAAAGAAACATTTAAGATTCCTCCATATCTGACTGGCTGGTGTGACTCAATGGTTGAGACCCCAGGCTGCCACCGCTGGAAGGGGATGGGGCCCTGGCCAGGCTGAGACCCCAGCCCAGGCTGCCGCCTCAGCCCAGCCAAGCTGAGACCCCTGCCCAGGCTGCCATCTCAGCCTGGCTGTGGATAGCCCGGTGGGGGTGCGTGGCTCCAGCCCAGGCTGCCTTCCCTGGCCTGAAGATAGCTTGGTGGGGGTGCACCGCCCTGCCACCTCAGGCGGCCCTACAGGCATGAGACCCCAGCCCAGGCAGCCGCCTCAGCCAGGGGATCATGCAGCTTGGGTGCCAGGCCCTGCAGGTCTGAGACCCCAGCCCAAACTGTCCTCACGGCCAGGGAATCCTGCGGCTTGGGTGCAGGGCCCTGGCGGTCTGAGACCCCAGCCCAAGTGGCTCAGCTTGGGGGCAGGGCCCTGGCGGCCTGAGACCCCCCAGCCCAAGCCGGCGTGGCTTGCCAGGGATCACTCACGAGTCCCCGCTCCCTGCTCCTCCCGCCGGCGTGATTGGCCACCCCAAGTCCCGCCCCCGCGCCTCCTGCTGGCCCAATTATGGGCGTAGCGGAGTGATGGTTAATTTGCATATTACCCTTTTATTATGTAGGATTGATTTTTAGAGAGAGAGGAAGGGAGAGGGATAGAGAGATAGAACCATTGAAGAGAGATGTACATCATCAATTGGCTGCCTCCTGCATGCACCCCCACTGGGGATGAAGCTTGCAACTCAACTCGGGCATGTGCCCTGACCAAGAATTGAACCAGTGACCTCCTGGTTCCTGGGTCAATGCTCCACCACTAATCCACGCCAGCAAGGCACCACAAGTACTTTAAATGTAATTGATACATTTAAATTGGCATAATTTTCTTAAATCAAACTTAGCATTCATTAATGAGCTGTGAACTATACTAGGTGCTGACTTTAATTGGTAAAGATTCCTTGGAAAGTAATAACTAAAGAAAGAAGCATCTTCTCTGAGTGCCAAAGAGAGAGAATCAACATTCTGCCTACATCTCACACTTAACATATTAAGACAGGGAGATACTTCAGAAGATTACTTAGTCCTTCTCCTGCCACAAGGGTGGGACTAACAACCATCTGTTTTCTAGATAACTTCCCAAGAAGAATTGCTCTAATGCTATAGTCTAATATTTAATTTAACATATGTCGTTGACATTCCATTTTGGAGTCATAAAAATAGAGAAAAAAACAGCTGAAGTTTCCAATTGTGGGAGGAAATGTAGTAAGAATATATTTTTTTCTTTAGATAATTTTTTTAAAAGCACATGCATGGCTTATTAATTCACTACAGCTGGATGTTGGCGTCCAAATGATTACATTTCAGCACACTTTCCTACAGCTAGAACTGGTCAGCTGATGCAATAATTACAATGTGCAAAGACCATCCCCCCAAATTAGGAAGCAGACCTACTGTTTGCATTACAAAGTGAGATAAGATGACACTGGCCTAAAATCACAGCTCTAAACTCACCTCAAGTGTAAACTAGTCAAGATGGTGCAGTGACGTCACACTTCGTGAACCCTTTCTAATCCAAAGAGAGAGATGTGGGTAAAATATAAAAAGAGAAAGAACATGAATTTAAATACATTATACACCTCTCTATCAATTTGAAATTGACACAACGCAAATTTATTCTGCCCCAAATTTTGATACTGAAAGAGGAATTTTTAAAATTCTCCACAAAAAAAGTAGGGTTCTGGATCTCTATCCCAAACTTCAACCGGACTGTGAGAAAGGCCATAAAAATTAAAAAAAATGCTACCGAATGTTGCCAGGAGCACTAGCTCATGCTGGGCTCCAGGCTTAGTATGGCTGAAACTAACTCTTTAAATGGCTTTTCTATCAGCAACTAGAGAACTTGGTTTGGGATGCAGTCAAAAGAATTATTCAAGATAAAAAGATAATTGTTCTCAACAGCAAGTCTGAGTTCTAAGACCATTCATTGGCATCCATGAAACTGGGACTAACTTGGCAGCTTGAGGGCAGGGTAAAACCCCAGTCTCTTACAGTTCTTGACAGTCACCTCTTTATTGAGTTTATATTCTACAATCTTGATTCATACTTACTAATAATATCATCCTTCCTAATGCCCTTCAACTGAAATATCAATGAATTTTTCCATCTGTCCCCAACCCCTACTGTATCCCAAGAACTCTTTTTTTAAGTAGTACTTTTATTTACTGTTTTAGTTAATAGCACTTATTAAATGTTTATAATGTACCAAGTACTCTTTTTGCAAATTTATAAATATGCACTCATTTAAGTAATAAGGGGCCTAAAGTAAGATGTAGGCATCACAGGTTATGTCCTGGGAGTAAGTCGCAGTAAGATACACAAAAGGACCCTGGCTATTTGGAAGGTGGATAATTGGTGGTTTCCCCAGTGTACTAAGCATCAGCTATGTGCCAAACACCCTTATCTATGTAGGAGAAGAGCAATCACCACACCAAAGAGAAGAGAGCTCTAAATTTACACAAAATCCCTCTAATTACTGTTATGCTTTCATCAATAATGAATTGTTCATAGCTCTCATTATTGGATCAATCATTCTCAAAAAAATCTTAATAGAGTTCTGTGTTTAAGAATCCCCCTAAGAATTTTTAAATATAGATGTAGATAAATAGACAGCTAGAGCTATATAGCTATAAATAGATACAGATATATAGAGACATACATAGAGATATAGAGACATATATAGGCATATAGGTATATAAAATATAGATTTTAGATGTATAGATTTTTATACATAGATGGTGGACCCAATCTGACTTAAGGTCAAGATGCTCATGGGAAAAACAAAGTGAAAAACCACCTTACAGAAGGCTAATGAAATTAGGTTTATTTTTGTCTATTTTGCCTCATGTTTTAAAATTTGCATTTCATTTGTTTGCTTTTAATCTTCATCCAAATATATGTTTTTATTGATTTTTAGAGAGAGAGGAAGGGGGAGAGAAAAATTAAAACACTGATGTACATCGATAGGTTGCCTCCCATACACACCCCAACAGGATTGAAACTGCACCCAAGTATGTGCCCTGATCGGCAACCGAAGCTGCAACCTTTTTGGTGTACTGGACAATGTTCCAACCAACCAGCCACCCAGCCAGGGCTCGAATTTCATTTGTAAAGCAAATGTGATTCGGATAGCACTCTATAAGAATTCCACTATGGAAGGCACTGTATGGCAACATAAGGGAATCTTCAGTTTCAGCTAAGTAATGCTTGTATCTTTGTGCCACTAATCTACATTTTATGCTTTTCTGAAGGATGAAATCTCAAGTTACATAAAAAAATAAATCATTGTAATCAGTTTTGCAAGTAATTCTTCAGTAGGAATTGTTTTACACAGTAATTTCCCCATGTTTAATAAAATATATTATTTACTAACATCTATTACTCATAAATATAATCTACTTCACAAATCAAAGTACTTGTACACAAAGCATCTTGAGAAACTTTTCATCTATCTGTACTTGACATCAAAAGGAATGAATTTTTCTTTAGTTCAGTCATGGTAGATAAATTATATCCTATTTCAGCATCT